>NC_053160.1:164071305-164671305 GCF_016835505.1 Polypterus senegalus
CCCCATTACCTAGCATAGTTTATACAAAAGGGAATAAAAAGAGAGTTGAAAATGATTAGAGCTGATAGCTTAGGTATTGACCAGGGAAAGGATTTAAGGTAGCGGAGTCCAAACTGTGTACTCCTCAGCCATACCTTCAGAGTGGTCACCCCTCGCTGTGTCCTTAAAACTGTGGCTTCACAAATGGGGAAGCCTTGATGGGAGAACAGTGAGCAAGGCAGGGGTGTAGCCTGTGTGAGAGTGGATAAGAAAGAGCAGAATGCAGGAGAGTCAGCACAAAATATGGTTGTCTCTTTAAAACCTCCATCCCAAAAAAAGCAGTCAAAAGACAAACCAAAAGGTCATAAGCACACAAGACATGAGGGAAACCAAACTACAGTTTGACAAAGGCACTTACAGCTTGAAGCAAAGCAACTAGCGGACTGTTCCCTTCTTATTTCCTCTGACTTGCCGTCATGGGATTATGGTATACTTAGTGTTACAGAGCAAAAAAAAGAAAAGCGAGACAAGAAAAGGAAGGGGCAAACTACAGATCAAAAAAAGGATTGAATCTGCTACAATTTGTAATCAACAACACCCCAAACTTGTCATTTAAACATTTAAAAAGGCCACCTGATATGTAAGCCGCCCCCGACTGCTGCTTGATTTTTGTCATTTAAGATTCCTGAAGGACAGTGTGGCTGTAGATTTACATCTGCTTAGGTTTTCAGTATTTTATGCTTGTCATAGTTTTATTATGCATCCTTGAGTATATTCTGAAAATGTACTTATTTTCTTTTAACTTTGCATTTATAAATAGTTTTAACTTCAGACTATAATGTGGGTATTGAATTGTGACTGCTTAAGGAAGGTGAGTTAGGCTAGAAGTAATAGGCCTCTTTCATCCATAATGAGTTTTAACAAGGCTTGCAGGCTTATCTTTTAGACTGTATTATTCTACAATCCACATAGCAATTAAAACTTTTCCCTCCACCATAATGAAGAACTATATAAATGACAAGGTTAATCTATATATAATTGTATTTATACTTTGAAATGTTAGTATACATTAAGAAATATATTTTGTGCATTGCTTATTAATATACTGCCCTGAATAAGTTATTTTGAAATATGTCAGCTGAAGTGTACATCAACAAATACACTCCAATGTGTATATTATATAATATCATCCAAGTGATGATTGATTGATGTTAAAGGGCCCAAAATGTGTCCAAGAAAACAATGAACATGACCAGCCTGGACTGTAGACACAAGGCAGGTTGGATGCATGGATTCCTGCTGCTGGTGCTAAATTCTGATCCTACCATCTACAGCATGTGTCTCAGCAGAACTCGAGATTCATCAGACCAGGCCTCATTTTTCCAGTCTTCAACTGTCCAGTTTTGGTGATCCTGTGCCAAGTGCAGCCTCAGTCTTCTATTCTTCCTTGACAGGAGTGGAACCCAACGTGGTGTTTTGCTGTTGCAGCCCATCCGCCTCAACATTTGATGTGTTGTTCATTCTGAGAAGCTTTTCTGTTCACCACAGTTGATCGAAGTGGCTATCTGAGTTGCTGTAGCCTTTCTGTCAGCTTGAAACCAGTCTGGCCATTCTACCCTGACCTTCACCATTAACAAGGTGTTTCCTGCAGCTCACTGGATGTTTTTTGTTTTTCAGATCATTCTCAGTAAACTCTAGTGGCAGTTGTGAGAGATGAGCAGTTATAGAAAGAGTCAAACCAGCTCACCTGCCACCAACAATCATGTCACAGTTGAAACCACGGAGATCTCATTATTTTCCACATTTTGTACTTTGATGTGAACATTAACTGAAGCATCTGACCCATAACTGTATGATTGTATGCATTGTGTTGCTACCACATGATTGGCTGATTAGATAATTGCACAGATAAACAGGTGTACAGGTGGTCCTAACAATTTGCTCAGTGAGTGTACATTTACTTTATTATTATGGTGCTACTATATGATTCGATATGTGTATGTCTGTAAATTATTTGTGATTTTTGTAAAATACATTCAATGTTCTGTTAAAAATATATTTCAATAATATTTTTCATTACCTGTTTTTGATATTATTAATCTTTAGTACAGTCAGTCATTTTCTAAACTGCTTAGTCCTCAACAGAGTCAAGGGGGGACTGGAAACTATCCCAGCTAGCATAGTACACCATCCATCTTTGGTATAACTATAATTAATTCCCTTTATTTGAAACTATATAGGTCTTAACTTGCTCCTATAGATGTTTAATGATTACTACAGTCATTTCAAACTGAAGTTAAAGCAGCCGTGCCTTGTTATTTACTATTTTAGGGCACCAGAATACATTTTATAGACTACTGCATCAGGTATGGGTACCAATGGCAACTTATATGCCACATTTCCACCTTATTTAGAACTGAAAGAAGAAGGCACTTCACAATCAGATCAGGGAGAGCCAGTATGTTTCCTTCATCTCAGTGGACCCAGTGCTGCTGCTGGATTTGGTAATGAACCAAAATATTAAATGGAATGTCAAAGAAGTGAACAAAGACTGAAATAAGGAAATAAAGTCAAAAATTTGTCTCAAGTTTGAAACTACTACTACTACTACTACTAAGACACCGAGGACTATAAATGAGCACCTCTGATACAGTACAAAGGATAAAAGGACACACTGATTTATTTCATTGTATATTTTTAACCCAAAATACAGTTGGGCATTTTGTAGGTGAAAAGTAAGTTCTGCAGATTAATTCAAGTGTAGACATCTACAGAAGATGCCAGCTTAGCAAACAGATGCCACAAACTACACAATTCATGTTTATCTTGTACTGTATATGCTAGATGACATTGAATAACCTTCCAATTTATTCATTCGTGTGCCAAGCTATAAATCCCAGACATGAGGCGCATGGAAAGGTACATTGTTCTGATTAAATGAGGCTATTTGTCAAAGCCAAACTCATTGGCTCATTTTTTTGAGTTCCAATAAAATCTACAGCTTTAGCCTTCTTTGTAAAATAATGTTATTTTCAGAGAAAGAGAGCAACACGTAAGAAGTATGATCATATCTCGCAGATGGTAACACAAGCCACTGATTTGCTGTTTATGTAAACCGGTGCATCCCAACCGATTCCCTGACCCTCACAATGGTTCATCTGTGCAGGCTTTACACACAAATAGAAGAAAATAAGCGCGTCTGTCATAAACGCCACTGAGGGCCAAGTTAGATGTGGAGGTGCTGTCCTTCTAGACCAATGTGTGTGGCTTACATCCTGCACGGGAAAGCTTTAACATTAGTCAGTAAGAAGCATAAGGTGAAATCTGTTTGTAAATGTTTAATTTCCTATCTCTAAACTTAAGGCTTGTTCAGAGGTGGACTTGGAGAAAGTTTGCATAACCTTTTTTATCTCTTAAGTATAATAATGAAAAATAAACTAAGCAATTTCCCACATCCCAAAAGACGTGCATGCTAGGGTAACTGGTGATTTTAAATTGGCCTAATGAGAGTGAGTGGAGCTGTTTTTGTGAGAGGACCCTGTGGTGGGCTGCTGCCCTGCCCTTTGCAGATTCAGCCTTGCACCCCCTGCTGATAGGCTGTGGCCCTCTGCTACTGTGAAGTGAAATACGCAGGTTTAAAAATGTTACACTAGAGCAGAAACAGCAGATCATATTGAACCATAACACTCACCAGGACGGCAGTCATCATCGCTCCCACTGGGGACTGCAATACCACAGCTGGACTAAGTGCCGCCTGCAGCCAGATGCATGCAAACTTTACCTTACTTTAATTACCTTGTTCTAATGTCGGCTGAGCCTTAGGCAACTTTTAGTGGAATCAACTTAACTTGATTAAATCTTAATCAAATTAAGGAGGTGTAGTGGGATTTTTGTGGATTTTTTGATACAATCAGCGGAGATGAGCCCTCTTAATGGAGAGTTTCCTGAAGTGTTAAGTCTTCTACTTTGTGAACTGATCATTATTTGTAAGGAGAACAGTCTCATGCATCATATTTTGTGTTTATGCGGATTGTTGTGAATCTTGAATCTAATGGCTCTTAGAATAATAAACAGTACTGTCTTATCGGTCACTGAATCAAGAGTCAGGTTTCAAAGTTCAATGACCAAGATGTACGGCATCTCTTTTCAAACTACACTTTCAGGGAGTCATTTCCATTTTGCAGCACTCACAATAACACGCACGATATAATTTATAAAGTGGTGTGCGTCAGTTTGGTGCAAAACAGGAAAAATGCATTTGTTTTAACTAGTATAGAAAATTAGGAACTTGACAGAAATGTTATAAATAATAAGATTCTAAAATTATGTTTGCAAGAAATGCACTGAATATTTGAAAATATTAATTTATATCTTTGTGGTTTTTTATATGCAGTATATCCATTTATATGTTTATATAATTGTGAACTTCTCCTCTTCAGGTGAGCAGTAAATTGGCTAACCAATCAGTGCAATACCAGCAGTTTTACGAATGTTGCACCCAACCATGGTGGTGAAGTGGGAGTTAAGGTGGCAGACAACTCTTTCAGTTTACAGGTCAGTCTAAACATCAATTCTCATCTATGGTTTTGAGCTTCGGACAGTGCCTGATAGAATGAGATGACAAAAACAAATGGCCATCTGAGGTTCCTGCATGAACTCTCACTTTCCATTACAAGGTTGGTAGCTTGGAAATATTTGAGGAATTCAGATTGGAGTTAATGTCACTCTGGACTAAAAGGGGCCGGCCAGCTGAGCTGGTCTGAGCCAATAGTTAGGGGAATGCCCTCTGGGTGCCTCCCACGGGTACAAGGCATGGCCAACTGGGATGAGACAGAGGACATTTGTATCTATTGATTATCCAACTCATGGTGCTGCAACAATAAACATAACCAAGATATCCTGAAAGAAATGGATGATGATCAGGTCAGGGCAGGACAGGGAGCATGCACTGGTACAGCACGTTTCCATACCCACCACATGACAAAACAGTTTGGGATGCTGGCTGGCAACATCCTAGGCAGACATGCTGTCCAGTCCCACCCCCTGGGAAAAGACCCTTATTCTGCTGCAGCCAGGTGTTATGTGGATATCTCCTCCTCTGTTTGTGTCCTCAACAATGAGTATCCTGTGTGCCGGATCACCCTTGGGGTATCACACCACATGGCCATAGTGGTGTAACTGACGCTCCCTCACAAAGCAGGTAACATCCCTCATCTGGAACTCCGTGAGCAACTGCTCATTCAACACAAAGTCAAACCAGTGGCACCCAAAGATTCTGCAAAAAGAGACACAGTACCAAAGGAGTCCCAATCTTCGTCTCAGGTCACTGGATAGTGTCCATGTCTCACAACCATACAGCAAAACATAAAGCACCAGGACTCTAAAGACTTGGACCTTCGTCATTTTGCAAAAATATCAGCAGCCACCCCCCCCGCTTTTCCAGCGACCTCACGAACCCCCATGCTCTCCCAGTTGGTCTTGGTCTACTGACTTCACGGGAGGACTTGCCAGAGACATGGACGTCACTGCCAAGGTAAGTAAACCTTTGACAAGGTCAACACTCCCTCCGCAAACAGACACACTGCTGATGGCTGTGCTCAAGAAAGAGGTCACTAAAGGCCTGGATCTTGGTTTTTATCCAGGACACTCGCAAGTTGGCCCAGGGGAGGTATCGTCCAACTCGGGGACTGTCCAGGCATCCCGGCTGGGCAGGGTCCCCGTTCATCTGTGATAATGTACACACTATATAATAAAACACTACAGTCTGTGTTTGTCCGGTCCCTCTGAGCAATCTAATTGTGCAGTTTGGCTTTGCACTGATTGGTCAGTTTGGCTTTGGTAGCTCAATGGTAGGGATGATGACATGGTTCTTTAGGGCTGTAAAGTTCAATTCCCAATTGTGATGATTTTTTTTTTAATTAAAAACAAAAAAGGACTTAAAATGGAGCATTCCAATGACAACAAAACAAATATCTTACAGAGCGACACTGGATTGCTAAATACCAAATCACCTTCAAAGACGGGAAGTATTCATAAGAATGCAAAGAATGTGTTGACAAGAGGGTAATAGGGGCCCATCTACCATTGATGGCAGTAAGAAAACAGACAGGCAGGAGGTGAACAAGATTCCTGGACATGACAGAGTCTGAGAAACAGGCTTCATAGGATAGTGATCGAGACAGGAAGCACTGGGCAAGAGAGGTTGGTACAAAGATACAGGGAAAGCTAGTATATATATATATATATATATATATATATATATATATATATATATATATATATAGTTTTTTTTTAAAAGTCTGAATTGCAATCTGATTATTAGGTGGGTATCTACTAGGTAACACTTGTGGTTGGTTGGCCAGTTGGCAAACATCTGTCACATCCTCTCAGTTGTGAGAAACAGTTCATAAATATATGATACAGAATCTGCCAAATAATGCAAAAGAATACATGACACATGTTTTGCCCTTACTGGGGCTCGTCAGCTGTGCACACTTTTGCATCCCCTTATGAGGATTGAACCTCAGACGTCACTACATCTTTTTTCTTGCAACTGAGATGATGTGGCAGATGTTTGCCAAGTGTTACCTGTTAGGCGCTGATGTCCGAGATTCCATCCCCATAAGAGGATGCAAAAGTGCATACACCTGACGAGCCCTAATAAATGTGAAACATGTGTCATGTACTCTTTGTATTATTTGGCAGATACTGTATCATATATATATATATTGTCACACACGTGCACATGGGAGGCAGCTAAAGGGCTTGAGTAAGGGCAGTTCCGAATCAGACCGGGATGTGGCACAGTGCACTGGCTCTTTTTGTTCCTTTCCTGTAGACCATTCACGGGAGATTCCACCTGGCCCTCTTGACGTCACTTCCGGGTCCGAGCCTATGGAAGAAGACCTTGTCGGCTACAGGCCCCTGTGATGTCAGTTCCAGGCTCCAGCCTATGGTTGAAGACCCTTATGAGCCCGACCCACTTGACCTCACTTCCTGTCTTCCCCTTTAAAAGTTTCCACCTTTTCCCTATTCCCTTAATTCTGTTTTGGACTCAGTTTTCTGCACATCAGTGCTGTGTAACATTTTTACGATTTTGCAGCCAGGATACCAATTATACGAGTGGCTGTCCCAAACCTTGCTATGACTACTTGTGGTCAAGTTTGTGACAATGTATATATATATACTCACACACACACACTCACATCCAAACAAACTAACAGATAACTTAAAACAAAGAAGACATCTGACTAATTGAGAAATATAAAGTATACTAAAAACAGGTGTTTCTAAGAAGCATAAGTGACCATTAAGTTAATTAAACAATTACCATCCTTTCTTACTCAAGACGTTGTGTTAACAATGCGAGTTGAATGGATTTAAGAAAGCACCTGTATACTGTACTGTCATAAAACTGTGGAACAATAAATTGTTCTTATGTTCTACTTTTGGGCCAAATTCTTGCTCACAAGTCACTAGATCTATATGCTGATTTTCATGAAAACAGTACCATAGCTTCTGAGTGGAAATAGCTTTTATCACAGGCTGTATGTTAGAGAAAAAATAAATCGTCATAAATTGTTATGTGAGATAATCAGGATTTTAATTTTTTAGTTTCAGGGTGAAGAGCATCTTAAAGGATTTGAAATTAACATTGCAATAAAAAACGTAACAGATGAAATGCATTTTTCAGAGCCCAGAGTATCTTAGAACTAAATTGGGTCAAAAGTTGTGCTTAAAAATGCACCTTGTAATTTCCATTTATATGACATGTTTAAACATAGCAGGTGAAAGGCGCCTTCATGAGAAGAATAAACAGAGTAGCACCAGCTTAGGGGTAATATTAAAAATATCCAAAGTCAACACAGTGGCAGTGGATTCCTGTTTTATGATAATCATTAGCACAGAGAGGCTTAGAGGCAGATTGGAAGCCATGCTACTGGATATTTCAGACTTTATCTTTTATCCTCAAATAGGTAATTCATCTTGAAATCTGAGTGTATAAAGTCTTACTGCTTTTCTGTGATTCTAAGAAGACAGGGTTGCATTATCTCCGGAGCCCTAAACCTTTAAATAAAGCTGCAGGGTGACAGCAGGGCTGCTCACTTCCCGAGCGTGCAGTGAAGCAGTGCATTGTTAATGAGACGATAAAAACATTTTTGACTAAGCCGGCTTCTTCGATGACATCAGGTTTACCATTCCTCACTAAACAGCCATTGAAGTGACAGCTAATTGCTTCCGAGGAGACTAGCGCTATTTTATTTTTTATTTCACAGATACTTACATTTTAAGTCTCAAGGGCAAAAGATACATTCTGGTACCAAGCAGTGCTGGCAGGCCATTGCTTTTCTGGATTCAGAGCAGTAACTGCAATTCCTTTTGTAGCCCTGATCATTTGTCACTCCTATCACCTCATGTGATCTGCTGGTTGATGACTTGGACAGCTGGCTGGACCGGGTCATGTCTAGGGCCTCCGGACTGGCAGACAGCAGAGCTGGCAGTGTGCATCCATCCATCCGCTTTGAAGTGGAATAATGGAGAGCAGGACTACCAGTGCTTGTCCTTAAGTACCCCCCAAGCTACTGGTTTTCATTTTTAATCAAAGACCAACTAGTATTTTGACTTATGCATTCAACATTTCAACAACTTGGTTCTGCACTATTTCTGTACAGCTTTTAATGCATTCATTTACTGTGGATTTCTACATTGACTGTTGTCACAGTATCCACATGAAATTAAAATGCGTTTGGTGGTGTACTAATTTAAATTACCCATCCCTACATTTTCTGAATTAACTTTTTCCAAGATAAGAAAGCAGGAACTTCAAGCTTATCCATGCAGCACTGAATTTTATTTGGTTTAAAATGTATCATGATGCGGTGTTCTTTGTAATGCACTGACTTTCAGCTCTCTGTGTGTTTAAAAAGGAATTGGTTATGGGGTCAAAGTCTGATGCCTCATAGTCTCACATAGTCCCTGATGCAGATTTTACAGAAAGAGTTCAGGTTCAGTTTATCAGCTTACTATTAAACGGAACATTAAGTTATTGTTAAATACTGCTATTGAAAGTAGCCCTAGTTTAATGGCTTAATGACAGCTCCTTGCCAATTCTGCTTTAAGTCTAAAGTCAAAAAGTGATTTGGGCGAAGGGTCAATGCCAGAGAGGAAGAGTCCATTGTGCTTTTAGTGTGAAGAAAATGGAAAAGCTTTTCTAGGAAACTGGCCATAAAATCTGCATAGAAAGGCACACTGTGGCTGCAGGACATATTATTATATTATCCCTTTGTTAATAATAATAATAATAATATTAATAATAAGTATTATTAGTACATTGTTATAGCACTTTTCCAGCTACTCAAAGCAGTTTAATAAGACAATTAGATAGATAGATAGATAGATAGATAGATAGATAGATAGATAGATAGATAGATAGATAGATAGATAGATAGATAGATAGATACTTTATTAATCTATTGGTCATCCAGCAGCCATTTGTGCACCAGTACGCTCACCACACATTAGCTATGAGGTGGTGAAGGACTGAGAGATATAGTTAGAAGACAGGGGACGATTAGGGAGCTAGATTGGACAAGCCTGAGATGGGCAATTTACCCAGGACATCATCCTACAATTATTATTATAGTGAGTTTTGATTCATTAACATGTTCATTTGTCAATTTGTTCCTATCCAGATGGTGCTCTCCTTTTATACAATATACTCAAGTGCTATAATTCTCTATGTATACCAAGGTGCCAGCATAACGTCACTCGACAGAGGTTAGCCAGGCTCTGTGAGGCATTAACACTTCATTTTGTGCTACTGAGTACTCAGGAAAAAGGTGTGTGTAGCTGTGACTGAAAGCAGCAAGGTGAACCATGAGTTGCCAGACAGCTCTGCAAGCATAGTTAAGTTAAAGACTTCAAAAAAACAAGGCAGTGACTGGAGCCAAGCCTTCATGTATAATTTATCATTTACTGCACCAGATGTGCAGGGTTTCCAGATGTTTCATGGTGTGACTAGCCAAAAATCACTTAAGAACTTGCCCAAAAAAGTTGGCCGCACCTGAAATCTAAGAAAATCGTAAGTCAACATGAAGATGGCAGATGATTGCTTTTGAAGGACAATTTTAATCTAAGGAAAGGTGACAACTTAATTAAAAAATAATTTCTACTTCATCCTCAAAATTACCTCACTGTTTGAACATGAAAGTGTCACTTATTGCTAATCCCATGTTAAATAAGAAAAGATTACCGTATGTCTATAGAGTGCCTAGAAATGGTGTTCACTATGGAAGAGGTTCTATATGAGATAAAGATTATGGAAAAAGTTTGCCATTTAGACAAAGGTGTTGGACTGTGTAGGCCGAGATTGCCATTTCAGTCCTCTTCACTAGCTCTGCATCCTTGAAAGGGTCACATAGCCTGTCTCTGCTCGAAAACTAATGGAATATTGGAACAGTTTAAATATGATTTCCAAAAGCTGCTTTGCATTAAAGTGTCAGATATACAAACAAGCACATAAAGTGGGAGACTAATTTATCATGTTCTTCTATGAGCAATGGCACTCACCAGCAAACACAATCTTTAACTTACAAGCTAGATTTCCATTTGGCCAACTAAACAACAAATTTAAATAAAGATTAAAAGCATCATTTAAAAACTATTGCTACTTCCCTACCTGCAGTGTGATTAAAAAAATTCCCCAGGCTCTTTCACTTAACTTTCCTGCTAAAGCAAAACGACAGTATGATGTCTGTATTGCAGAATCATCAGAAATCCCTGTGATGGGCTGAAACAAAATTCCCTTCCCAGAGTTAAGCGTTCCCCGGGGGAAGCAATCAAGGATCAGACGCAAGTGTCTAGCATGTGAAACGGCAGTGCTTACGCTCACCTACACCTACAAGATTTTATGCGGTATGGAGCATGAAGAACTTGACTGAGGCCTTATGCCTTTTGCTCATTTCCAGGAAGGTCCTGGCACAGCACTGCTAATGACATATCGCGGACGTCTGCAGAGCTTCACAGAAATAAGACCCTTTTAATAGACACATGGCATTTAGTAGCTGCCAGTGTTGGACACTCCACAAAATGAGTCAAAAAGTCTTTAGAGAGCAGCATGGCTCTGAATCCATTTCCGTTTATCCTGCCAGGAATTGTTATAGTACTGTATATAAGGGTAACATTTGATTTGTTAATAAATTCAGTTCGATGTTTAAACATGAACATTTGCAGAAAGTTATGAAAGTCTGCAGTTACTGTTATCTAAATCCTTAGTCAGTCATGAAACAATGGTGCTTTAATGAAACCAACAGGCTGTAACACAAAGTTGCGTAAGTTACCCGTGTTCTCGTTATATGATTTTGTGCCATACTGCCTGTATGAAAGATGGTTGAATAGATGATTGAATATATCAGGATCCTGCAATATTCCTATGGAGAATAGATGATATGTGTTTGTTAAAGCTGTCACACACGTGCGCATGGGAGGCAGCTAAAGGGCTTGAGTAAGGACAGTTCCGAGACATACTTTTTCTCCCTTGCCTGCAGACCATTCACGAGAGATTCCACCTGGTCCTCTTGACGTCACTTCCGGGACCGAACCAATGGAAGGAGACCTTGCCGGCTCTGGCCCCTGTGATGTCACGTCCGGGCACGCACCAATGGCAGCAGACCTCCATGAGCCCGACCCCTTTGACTTCACTTCCTGTCTTCCCCTTTAAAAGCCTCCACTTTTTCCCTATTCCCTCAGTTCTGTATTGGACTTGGTTTTTTGCACAGCAGTGCCAATCATTTAAAGACAATTTGCAGCCAGGAAACCAAATTATACGGGTGGCTGCCCCAAACCTTGCTATGTCTCATTGTGGCTTTTGTGACAAAGCCTGCATGGAGGACGGAGACGAAAAGCAAATTACAAGTCTCTCACTTGACCATTATGTGTCCTCCTTCAGGAAGAAATGGTCACCTTATGCTCAACCCCATCCTCATTCTGAAGTTTGAAATAGTTATAGGGAAATGCTAAAATACATTTTTGTCTAATGTAGCACATGATTTACTGTAAGCATATGCACTATCAGAGGAAAGATTTAAAAGGTTTGTACTTTGTAAAGAAAAGACAACAGAAAGATAAAAAAAGACTTGGGGACAAGCTAGGCAAATACAGGAAAGTAAAGAAAAAGTCCAAATGAAAAATGGAGGTGGACATTATCATTATCAACCCTCATAGCCCCTCTCAGATTTGAAACAGCTTTGTGTATTAGAGCTCTGTCCCCTTCTGAAGTGAATTCAGTGAAATGAATGTAAACTTCTGGTGAAATCGTTGTATAAATTGCCCACACAGCAGAAGATCTGGAACCTCCAGGCATAAACCGGAAGTGATGTCAGTGGTCATCGTACAACCGATCCTCTGGTCAGCAGGTGAAATTATAGATACTGTTACTGACTGCGTTTCCCCAGGGTGTGGTGTCAATGTGCTTACCTCTGTAGCACTGCGTTGATATTCACAACTGGTAACCTTTATCATGTTAAATGGCACACCTACACTGATTTCCTGTCAGATGCAGTGTTGTCTATAAAACTCTGCAAATTAACATTCCATAATGAATGTGGGCACTACTTACGCTATATAAACTCGTGACACAACAAAGACCTACTGATTTTAATCTTGCAGTTCCAGAGCCTTGCTGCAGAACTACTCATAAACTGTCATTTAGGAGAAATTATACAACAATTTTACACAAACATTAAGCCAGCATACAGTCATCATTAGTCTGAAAGGCAAGGCACTCTAATAACGGTAAAGTCTTACTTTCTACAGTAAGAAACCCCCATTCTGCTGGTAACACTGTAAACAAGTCAGTTGAGACAGACAGGATTAAAAGCTAAAACATCTTAATGGATAAGGGAAGTCAATGCAATCCAGGGAGTTCTCTTTATGAATGCAATCTTTACCTTTGCCTCATGTAACCCTTTGTTATTAAAGTGAGAACATGACAAACATGTCCTCCTGAGCCCAAAAGAAGCTTCAGATGTACAGCCCTTGATATGAATGGTGGGTTCACCCTCCTGTAAGCCTGTAAATTCATTGTCTAACAAGTGGTTTGCTATCGTTTCCCTTCCAATTTGTGTTTCATGAACACAATGACAGCACAGCAGGCTGCAGCTCAAACTTAAAGCTATAGAACACAGTGCAAGAAATTTTGTAACCTTTATTAACAATTAATATAGGAAATATCTTACTTTATGAATGTTAAATGGCACCATCTAATCTATTGTAGGCACAGAGCTGGACAGTTTGACATCTGTGGCAGAGCGACGGGCGCTGAGCAGGCTCCTGTCAATCATGGAGAATCCACTGCATCCACTGAACAGGATCATCTCCAGACAGAGGAGCAGCTTCAGCGACAGACTGCTGTCACCATCCTGCTCCACTGACAGACTGAGGAGATCGTTTCCTCCCGACACTATGCAACTCTTCAATTCCACCCGGTGGGATAAACGTTAACATTATACAAAGTTATTGTCTGTTTTACCTGCATTTTTATCACTCTCTAATTTAATATTGTTTTTTATCATGTGATTTTCCCCTTGGGATTAATAAAGTATCTATCTATCTATTATATACTGCCATATCTATCTATCTATTATATACTGCCATATCTATCTATCTATCTACTATATAGTGCCATATCTATCTATCTATCTATCTATCTATATCTATCTATCTATCTATCTATCTGCCTATCTATCTACAATGTAAAAGTACCAAACTATTTTGGTATGTGCAAGAAAAAAGTATAGCGTAGAGCCTCACTGATCTGGCATCCTGGGTTTGAATCCAACATGCATTTGCTGTTTGTGTGAGACTGTGTGGTCTTCACATGTGGGCTCTTCTCTGTGTACTCCCATTTTCCTCCTATATACCTTGAAAATGATAGGGTTAGATGTTGTTGATGGACACTATTAATTACTTGTGTGTGTGCAAAAGCTCATTCAGTCCTCATTCCTACCTTGTGCCTAATGCTAACTGCCTGTGACCCAGAGTTGGATTAAGTGGGTTTCAAAATGTTAAGTTAAAGAAGTACACACTGTCACACATGTGCATCAGAGGGTCACCTTCCAGGCTCATCTGAGGTAACACGGTTGGGAACGGTGTCATCTCTTATTTTTTTCCACAGCTCAGAAAAGACGCCCAGTAAGGGGAACTGACTGCACCCCTTCCGTTCAGAGGACTGGAGAAATGAAGGAAGAAGGAAACAGGCCTAAACAGGGAGCCAGTCTATAGCAGACCCCACTCATGCACTGACACTCACATGGGCTAATACAGTATGGAACTGCCAACTAAACTATCCCCTATGTCTTTGGGAGTGTAGGATGGAAAAGTCAAGTCAGGTTTATTGTAATATGTACATAGTACAATGCTTATTTTTACTTGGATTTCCCTCCAGGACACTTGACAAAATGTAATCAATAAATAACTAACAAATATACATAGCATGAAAAATATGTATATAGTATACATCCACAATCTCCATGTTACGAAAAAAAAAAAAAAAAAACATTTCAAGGGGCGTACTTACTTTTTCACATGACTGTAGCTACATAGTCACACACGTAATACTTTCATCTTAAATATCCAAATACAGACTCACATTGTGACTGCTGCCAGGGGTTGCAATTCAGTGTGATGTGAGTTGAGTTTGGGAAGTGTGGGCCTCAGTAATTGTGGTCCATCTGGATTACTGCTGCAGGATTCGGATGCCTGGTTGATTTTGTGAGTGATGGAGTTCAATCTCCAAAGAAACCAACATGGCAAAGAGAGAAGGAATGAAGTCCCATGAAAGAAACCTGTGACATTTTCTCAAAACTCTAAAGGGTATTAGTTGGGCCCAAGAAGGGACTGGAGGCATCTTGCTGGGGTGCCTGACTCTCCACGAGAAAGAAAGAATAATGGTCATTTGGAATTGTGTTATTGTTATTCTGTATTTCCTGTGTAAATAAAAGCTTATTTATTTTGGTGGTCTGTGATTATTTTATTCCCGGTCAGAACGACACATGGAAACTTGAATGGAAATTTGTATGTGTCAATGTAAATATACACACATATACACACCCAACCAAATGCAATCACACAGATATACATGCAACAAATTCAAGGGCTATTTGTTATACATTATATAACCATGAACTGGGAGTATTCATCTCATTTATATCATCAGTAATAAGCAGAAATGGCAACCACACAGTATATAAAGTAGCACAACAATAATACAAAACATGACAGTGGGAAAAACAGTGGAAAAGCACAACTTTCAAGACAGCCATTAGACAAATGGAATGCGACAGTTGTTCAGGACACATAACCAGTTAGAGATAAAAACTTTATGTTCACACCGTCTGTGCTTGATGCTACTGCACCATCTGCCAGAATACAGAGATGAATGGAAATATGTGCACGCACCCACACACACACACAATACTAATAAGGATATTTATAACATATTTTCAAATATACACACGCAGACACAAATCCATCCATTTGAAAAAAACATTTCTTTGTGGACAGAAGTTAGAGACGATCTTGGCAGCAACAAGCGCAAAGCAGAAACCAGCACTGAATGAATAATAAATAAATGTGACTAATGTGTATATATACTGTATATATTTATATATATAAATACACTTGAACATACACAAACACCTCCAAAACATAAAAACGTAAGTATGCATTCTGAATCCACACTCCCAGGTTCTCACTGTAAATGAATGTCATATTTCCCCTTAGACTCCCAGCTGTCTCCAGATCAACTTTTCTTTTGGCTAACAGAGCAAAACACCTCAACACATCTGTATACAATTATCAGAATGAAAAAAAAGCTGCAAATTACTTATATTTCATCAAAAACCAGAGGCTAATATCCTGGAAACCATTTCTTAGGTATTACATGACCATTTAAAAATTAGCTGCCTGTGCTGCAAACTGCCGCATAGACACCCAGCCAGCCAGAGAGCAGGAACATATGCCAGCCATAAAGAGAGTAGTTTCTCCAAAGATTGTGATGGCATTGGGGTGGCATTTAAGAGTAAGACTTGTCACTCCAAAAGGCTACTAAAGCAGACCGTCAGACATGTTTAGAACAATTGTGACAAATATAGGTCATTCTTCCCAAACAAGCTCACCTATCTTATTCATTTACATTGTTCAAAGCCACATCGGATTAAAACGTGAAAGTCCCTAAAGTGCTGTTCTCCACCACACTGCGTGATAATTTATTCCATGTGTCTATGATTCTTTGTGTGAAGAAAACATTTGTACAAAATGCCCTTAACAAGTTTCCAACCATGTTCTTACTGAAATCCTTGAATTACACACTTTCCTCTTTTCTGTTTTATTTTAACACTAGCCATCCCCCATGGCTTCGCCCGTGTATTAGTGAAACAGGACAGTGAGGAGGTCCCGGCCCACCTTTCTACTCCTGACGTCACTCTTCCCCCTCCTCTCGGCCCGCAGCCTCTGTCTCGGATTAGCGTGAATATATCGCTATTGCAAGTGAACTATGATTCTTAGCGCAATGACAGATGTCGCAAATCAACCGAAATGTTCAAGCCAATAATAGAAAAAAAAAAAAGATCTAAATCTGTGAAGTAGTTCTCTCATTTGGTAACTAAGTGGAGTTAAGGTTACGCCCCGAGGCAGACAGGTGAGTGAGGAGGACCCCGCAGCCCGATAAGTCTTTAGGATTTGCGCTAATAAATCGATACCGCAAGCAAACTATGATACCTAGCACGATGAGAAAGTCGCAAAATTCGGGAAGTTTGGGAGATTTCGTGATGAGTGAGTCAATGGTATTTGGCTTTTATATACTGTATATAGATTAGATATTGGAATTGTGAGTGTTGCACATGCAGGGCAGGATTTTTTATGATTATACCAGTATTTATCAGGTATCTCAATTGATATTAAAGACAAGCTGTTCATCTGCTGGATACATCATCGCATGGGCCCATGTCTACTTCAATTAGTCATCTGCTTTAAAAAGGCAGCCATTTAGAGAGAACGAAGTAGGGCAGCATGGGGTGAACAGTTACCAGGCAACCAAATTAAATTAAATAAAGAAAGAGAAAGCAGCATCATAGTGGCCCAGTGGTTACGGTTAATGCCTCACCATTCTAAAGACATAGGTTTATTTCCAAGCCAGATACTGTCGGCATACAGTTTGTAGATTTCTCACACAAAGACGTGCATTTTAGACTAACAACAGGCCTTAAACTGAGCCAGTATGAGTGAACACGAGTGTTCCTTGTGATGAATGGGCTTCCAGGGACCATTGCTCCTTTGTGCTACCAAGAGCAATCATGTAAAGAGAAAAGCAAGTTGAGAACATTCATTTATAATAGTCTTTTGATCACCTAAAGTGCACACACAAAATAAAATAAACCTTCATACATTTCACAACCCTGTTGTCCATTTTGGACACGAAACACCGGTAAAATCAAGAATAAAATTAGAAAGAGTGCTGTAATCGAATAGAAAAAGAAAAGGTGGCAGTCATAGTGGGCTTCAGAGGTGCCATTTACATTTAGTGGTATTCTTCTAACTGATGGCAGGTTTAATGTAGCCCTTATGTGCAGAACTTTCAGTCCAGATTGGTTTTACAGCATGCTCACTAACCAAGGCACCTGAGAATGATGACGTGTTGCATGTTGATCAGCATATACAAGTCAGAATTTAACTGTACATTCATGTACAGTAATGACACTATATATTGTGGACTATGGCTGACAGCTTATTTCGGCCAACACCCCCAAGCCGCCAGGTGAGGCCCTCCCTGCATCATGGAGATGCCCCGAATTCCAGCAGGGCATCATAGACCTTGGAGTCTTCCTTCTCAGCCCTGCTGAATACCGTGGGGGCCACCAGAGGATGCTGCAGGGAGGCTCAAGGATTTGTATTCTCCGTATAGCCTGGAAGTACTTCCCTGTCGTCAGGACGGAAGAAATAAAGTACTTCCAGGCTGAAGAAAAAGAGGAGTTTTCACCTGACCCGGAAGTGCTGGGTAATCACATGGACTAAAGGATCAGAAGCACTTCCGGGTCAAGGACTATAAAGGACAGTGGGAAAATCCAGCGTGTTGAGCTGAGTTGGGAGGAAAGGTGACAGCACGTCTGGGAGTGGAGGATTTGATTATTGTTATTAGTATTATTGATTGTTTATGAGTATAGTGGAGTGGAGAGTGCTTTGTGCACATTATTATTGGAAAAATAAAAATATTTGGACTTTTATCTGGTGTCTAGTCTGAGGGTTCAAGGGGACAACAGCGCCCCCTATCTGTCACAATATCTATATTGCTTCACTTGGTAGGCGAGTATACTGTAAGTCATTTTCTTTCTATGTTATTTAACAATATTACTTCTGGTTTCCATCTTCATCATGGTTATACTTTTTCAGTAGTATCCAGGGTTGCTTTCCACCTTTCACCCAGTGCTGCTGGGACAGGTCTCAGAAGATAAGAAGGTTTGTACAATATAACTAATAATAATAACAAAAATAATGTTAGGCTTGATTTATCTTACTTAAGTGCAGTAAGCCCCAAAGCCTAGCTGCTCAATATTTCATATTTTTTTCAGCATAAATTCTAACAGCAGGCACTACATGACAGATAGCAAAGCTGAGGTTTGAACTTGACAGCAATAACAGATTCTCAGGAGCGTTTGAAAAATAATACATGCCTCAGAGTGACTTGTACAATTGTAAAAAAGTCACCAGATGCGCATTACAAGGCCAGACAAATTACAAGTGTGTAGTGTTCCAAGGTAAGACTGTAAAGACTGCGCTTCCAGATCATTTAAATATGCCACAAAGGTGCTGTCTCCACATATAAATGGAAAAATCTGAGTGCAGTTCATCTGAGAAGCAGGGACCACCGATGAGGCATAAGCATTGACAAGTAAGCCCTCAATTTCAACCTTTACACAATGTACAATATACTGCAAACCTTCTCAGATTGTTAAAGAAATAGTTTGACTTTTGTTCTTGACTTTGTGAAGTCACACACTCAGTGCAACTGCATAAAAAGTCAATTTCAAATCTAGTCAAGCACAGCCTGAACTGAGCTCCCTTCAATTTCTAAACTGTTTCATGAGCCAAGTCTCTGTATGAGCCATTACTCACAATTTCGCTTTCATGTTTCTTTCCTTCTACTTTTCTTCGCTCTTGAGCACATACTCGGCAGCCTATACTTAAGTGATGATCAAAGCACAGACTCCTCCAGCCTTTGTCAAAACCGCTTATCCAGTTCAGGATGAAGGAGAACTGCAGTCTTTCCCAGAAACATTAGGCACAGGATGAAAATCACCCCACATGGCATACTAATCCATTGCAGTGTACAAACAACTAGAGCCAAACACAGACACACATACACTCAGTGGCAGACGTCTGATATGGCGGCATGACAACAAATGTGCACAGCTAGTGAGTTGTTTTCTTACATCCAGGACAGTCCCTGAGGAACTGCAGGAATTTAATTTAGTGGACAATAAACAACAAAAAGGTTCCTCAGCACATTAAAATATGCATATGACAGTAAAGACCATAAACCTATAAAATTGTATTATCTTTAGGATTTTTACCATGTGATGATATGGCCACTGCTTCTGAAACTCGTGAATACTTTCCTTCCAGGGCTAGAGGTGTCCAAATCACAGTGCATTTCTCCTGTGCACATTTGTCAGCATGCTTGTTGTCCCTTATGCTTTTGAAAACAGCAAGTAATGTAAAAAAAAAAAAAAAAAGAATTCAGCAAATAAAAAATGGTTTCCAAGACCTGGTCTGAGTGTGGTGTCACAACGAAGTGGTAGCTCTTTTAGGTGTACCCCTGAAAACGGTTTTTGCAATGCCTCAAATGTGGGCATCAGCTGACCTGCACAACGGTTTTCAAAGCTTCTTTGCTTTTGGTAGCTAAAATAAAATACAGTGCGCGGCTGGTCTTCTTTTACAATGGCTGAATCCAACAATGCTGATATTTTTAATTTCTAAATGACAAGTTATCCAACAATGTGTGTGATGTTGCAAGATGCGGATCAAAACTCGACAACTGCCTTGGCCTGAAAAATGGACGTATTTGGTTAGTTTTAAGCTTTTCCTCCTTGCCTTATACCATTGTAAAGTGCCTGAGTGGACAAGATATTTTGTTAAATTTACAGAAAGTAATTAACTTTGAAACCCAATTTTGCATGAAAAATGCATAAATAGAATGTTTTTGAGGAAATAACTTTGACTTGAAAATTACTGAGCTTATACTTTAAGAAGAATCTATCATTAAAGAATTTTGTTAGTTGCCAATATTTATACCAGAAGTTTGGTGAAGCCAGAAGTGAGTTGATCACAGTCAAGTAACACACGATCACGTCGTATAAATAAATAACTTCCAAATGTAAAAATAAAATTCCAAATGGTTGAAAAACTCATAAAACAAATAAAGAAATGAATAATAACCTCAAAAGAGCAAGAAAAGGCATGTAGTGATGGCAGTTTTTTTATTCATTCTTTGACATTCCAAATACCATTAGTTTGATTTAAAGATTAAGGCTAAATAAAAAACATAAAACCATTAATGTGTCCCAAAATAATGATTGCAACTTTGGATTATTTATAATTAAGTTTATAAGCAATCAGAAACATACAATCAAGTAATATTTCACCTGGAGAAGCCCTTGCGTCCAGCACTTCAACACCAAATCACACAGACGTGACTAAGAACTTGGACACCAAGCACTACAGCGTTTCTTTCCTACTGTGAATCCTGCAAGATTCAGTTTTGAAGAACTTTCCTTCTTTGTCTATTACTTTTATAACCATGTAGTAAAGTTATATTTCCCTCAGTAGACCAATTCTGTAATACAGAAAAACTTTCAAATCACCAGGCCCAGTGTCAGACATTTTATCATTCAACTGAGCTTCCAAAGACTAAATTAAAGGATGGCAGTGTAATGGATTTGTCTATTCCCTACACATTCCAGAAGTTGGCAGTGACCCCAGGTGGATTCTGACCATTAGTAGCTTACGGTCCAACAGAAGAAGGGGTTCTATTTCCAGTCTATGCTGTCTCTGAAACATCTGTTTGCAAAGCTGCCTGCCGTACAAATACTAGCGGTGTGCTCAAAAACAAACCGGCTGAATATGAAAGAGGCCGCAGCTCGTTTCACGGCTCTCTGCTTGTCTTTTTGCACAAAATAAGGGCTGTCACTAACGATTATTTTGGAAAGAAATAATCTATTGCCTAATTCATTAGCTGCTTCTTTTCAAACTTCAAGGAAAAAAAACATTTTTTTTTTTTTATTATGAACCAATATGTCAAAACTACATGATCAAAAGTAACAAAAACAATGTGGAACAAAAGAATTATTTACTAAGTTTTCTAACTAATAGTAGGTGTGAAGAAAAGTTATTTCTTTTTCCAACTTTCAATAAACATTTGAACTTCTGTGACCCCAAGAAACACTGGCAGATGAGTCAAAGCCTGTCTGGTTGATTTTCTTCTAGAGCTACCAAACACACCGTGCTGGGAGCTAAATAAGAGGCAGGATATTTATAGGTCTGTAACTAAAAATTGTTAAAGATAATGTTTCTCCTTCGTAGGTATTTTGCCACTGAAGGGTGCTTATTTGCACAGCGTGTGATTATTTTGCTCCAGAATAGCTGGTGAGGACTCTTTTGAAAGTTGACAGGCTGGGGATTTGAGAATCCGGCAGGTGAAAGACCTGCCCATCACGTCAGAATGAACAAATTTGGTCAAACGGACGAGAAGCTGACGATGACCTGTAAATGTTGAAAATGGAGGTGTCGTATTAAGTAATTGTTACATTAAACGGAAGTGATGTGGTGTATAGGCATTTGAAAGCTGATCATCTGTTGTTCTTATTAGATAAAAGTGTGACTTTTGGAACAAAGATGATCTCCGTAATTCAGTGGAAACCTGCAGCCCCTCTACTGGTACGAAGTAGGCCATGTAGTGGCAGGTTATGAAGACAATGGAGGGACAAGGAAAAGCATAGAACATGCCATTTTTATAGAAAAATCTTGAACTTTATGTACAGCAATAAATAAATGAAATTTAAACATATTAGAACCAGTATCTACTTATGAATAGGGCTGAATCTGGTGGAACAAATCATCTTAAAAAGCTCTCATATACTTATAGAGGATTTTATTGCTGCACTGTTTTGAGAAGCCGCTAATCTGTCTTTTTCTGTTGGACCCACAAGATAACAGAAAGACCCCCGGTTTAAATATCTGGCACAAGGTAAAAATATTAGCACTGTCAATAATAAAGCTACCAAGTGCATTCAGCAGGCTAGTCGATCATCTACAGTCAGCCCGTTTATAATGCACTCATGTGTGATAAAGATGCCAAGTGCATTTAACAGACTAACTGACTGTATTTATCGGTTTTATGGAAGAAAATATCAGAAATATTGTACCTCTAAATTGCAGTCCCTGTCACTCACGTTAATTTCTCAGGTTAATCAGCTTCACATTAGTAAAAGAACAACTGTTGGATGGCTAATCAAGTGTGAGTGGGTATTGATGTCTTGTCTTGTGCAATAATTCCTGAGTGTTTCTTCCTCAGGTGTTGTTGCATTGACCTAATGCTGTTGTGGAAAACAATGTGGTTTAGACAGTGAAAGGAGCTGTTTTTGTGAGTGAAATGATCTCATGCAGCAAAAAGTTTTGATCGGACCTTCCTTGGCAAAATGTAGAGCAATGGCTTACTCCAATACTATCAATACAGCAGTACACCATATGAGATGAAGGGGGAAATTACTGTATATACTTGCGTATAAGTTGCGTCTTGAAACCCGAAAAATAGATCATAAAATCTGTTAAAACCGACTTATAAGCCCATTCAAAAATGCAACACTTCAATTTTTTTTTTACATCTTCTTGCCTCCTCTAATCTCGCACCAGTTTCTCAGACACATCGAATTTTGTTGCAGTAGCACAGTTACCAATTTTGTTTCATCACTTCAACGACTTTAAAACCAGTTCATATTTTCTTCTGATCGCACTCTCCATCATAGATAGGGGATGCTCTTACGATATCGGTGTTTGAGAGTGTGAGATACAAAAAACACAAATATGTGCAAACGTTGCTTCGGAATGTATGGAAAGAAAGGCAGTGTGCTCTGTGGTTACTCTCTTAGGTGGGCGATAGCATATCATAATCTCTTGGACTAATAGCGTGAGTTTTCCGCATTCGACTTATACGACCGACATTATAACATACCAGAAATTATACCGTAAAATGAAGTCCCGACTTCAACTTAAACACGAGTATATACAATGCATCAGGAAAGTATTCACAGCGCATCACTTTTTCCACATTTTGTTATGTTACAGCCTCATTCCAAAATGGATTAAATTAATTTTTTCCCTCAAAATTCTACACACAACACCCCATAATGACAAAACCTCAAGTAAACTTTTTTTATGTTGTCATTATGGGGTGGGGCCTTTAACAGACGTTTAGCCCTCCATCCGCTGCAGTGGGTCTCATACTCCAAAATGTTCCAACTAGGACTCCTTTGCGGCCACCACCTGGGTGGGAGGAACTCAGCGGGTTTCCAGTCACACCTTCTGTACTTGCAAGTGTTACCAATACTAGGTGGCTTCTGTTGGGCCCTTTCTCTGTCATGTGCCATGCTAGTGCCTCTTTCTAACTGTGACACGTCCATAACGACCTGGCAACATATTTCCCTTGGTATATTTTAATTCTTTTCCATAGCTGCTTGTACACGCATCTTTTTTGCTTGGCCATACTACAAGGTTGTAGATGCAGAATGTCCTTCATTGGCAGCCTCACATTCTTCAGTCTCAGAAGGGCCAAAATTGTGCTTTTATTTTCAGGCAATCATTAGAACAAATTAAATTACAGGCAGAGAGTTTGGGGAACCGTCAGAGGAACTGATGCCAATGCCAGCAAAGTGGTTGTGATCAATCAGTCCAAAGTAAATGAAGGGTAAGTGCATTTTACTCAGACACCCCTTTGTTTGACTGAAGACGCTCTCAGATTGATGGAGGAGCCGAGAATGATTTTATAAAATTGCTCTTTGGACTGAAGCGAGAGTGATTCAGAGAAATCCACTTACTCAGGCTTTCCTTGCTTTGTTTTTCAGACTACAATTTCATCCTTTAAGCGCACACCACTGATCTTGTTTTCAGAGCTTTAAATTTATCAACATGGAATTACTTTCTTTTGCCTGAAATGGGCACTGTCTCTATTCCCCGTGGTTTACCTCGGAAAGGATGGGGAGCAATTGTTACAGCCGTACGCTGACAAGCTTTATTCACTTCAGACAGCCAAAGAAATTGCTAGCCATTTTCATCTTGACTGTTTTATACTGCTTCAGTTAAGTGTTTCTGCATTTCACATGCCCATGACAGTCATAGCCCTCTAGTCAAAGCTTTACAGAAGAAAAGAATGTCATTTCAAAAGGACAAAAGCACTCGTCTCAGGTCTTGTTTGTACAGATTGCTAACTTCAGTTATAAGTGGCTTTGCTAATAAAGGCTACTGTGTGGAGAACAGCAGGTTTCAGAGGAGATGTACCTCTGCTTTTGTAGATAAATAGTGCAGAGCCTCCGACACTAGAATGATTTCTGGGTTGTGCATAAATTGGACACAAAAAATATTAAGTTTTCATGCTTAACATATACTGTAGGTGAATTAAGTAAAAAAAAAAAGGATTCTTTCAAGCCTAAAGGATGGCATAATGCATGACCAGGCCGGCCACCACCATACTGAATGGCCAAGAACAAAGGGAGGTTATTCACTTGGCAGGAGGCAGCAACCTTGAAGTACAGTAAATATACTGATGTCCCAGCTGGAAAGGATCAAGGTCCCTTACCTGGCCAGGAAGCCAAAGTAATTAAGGAACAGGGGGAGATGATGTATTCAGATCAATGTCTCCCCAATATGTTAGATTGCAGCATACCTTGGCTAGGATTCCCACATACAGTAGATACCCGCAGGGCATACTAGGAGCTGTAGTCCCATAGGGTAGCCCTGTTGAGTTCCGTGGTGTCCGCCAGGGTGAGCTGCTAGGATTAGTAATCCCTACTTTGAGGGGCTTCCATTTGACCTGGCAGTGCTTCCTATGGGTATATGTCCTGGCACTGGAATTACTCCCAGGTCTAAAATAAAAGAAGCCACTCAACCTCAACCAGGCGAGTTGGAGTCGGGTGTGGAAGATGGACAAAGCTCACCTGGATGGAGGGGAGGAGAAGCAAGAATGGAAGAGGGAAAAAAGAATTGGGATTTGTGTTCATATCTATTAAAAGAAGCCTTTTTGTATGGTAATTTATAATAATAAACCTTACGTTTGCAGTTAGGACTTGTGTCTGGGGTTTGGGGTGCTGTAACACCCCCTGGTGGTCACACAAGGGTAGGTTGGTTTGCTGCTATCTTCTTGCACACTCATGTGTTCAACCTCTGGCTACAGTGGGCATCATGAATATGTAGCAGCAGTGAAAAAAGGTAGAAGAAAAGTTTCTTAATAAAAGAGGACATCCGCTTAAAGAAAGCTGTTTAACTTATGTGTCATTTTTTTTATATTGTAATTTATGATAATGATCATAAAATGTTAATCTCATGTTTTCGTGCAGAATGGAGATGTTTCTGATAGAACAGCAAACAATATCAGACTTGTCCATGAAAAAATCTGATGTTACCTATGTCGCATAATCTACATGTCAAGTCAACCAGTTGTATGCTTACACCAGGTAAAACACATGTATTTTAACTAAAATATTGTTAAATAAACCACTTCTAGAAAACACTATTATGAATGAAAATAAAACACATTCAGATGGGACCAAGCATTTGAATTTTAGACACGTTTTCTGTTGTTGAATTTATATTCATATCCACAACTGGAGTACCTCATAATTATTTAAAGGCAGGCTGTAAAGCTGCCCGGGTGAATTGACCTTCTGCTTGTTGAAGCATATTGGATATGAACAAGTCTGAGGCAGAATGTCTTCTTGATAATGTGTTCACTCACTTTTCTTAAACTTTTAGTCTTCAGTTTTGCATGTCTCTCATTGTATGTTTTTTTTTTGTTGATATTACATAAACCGCAATGTTAGCCAATGAATAAGCAGTTAATGGGTTGGACTCTTGACCAATGAATGAGGCAGGAAGGTGGGTCTTCAATTCAAATACTCAGGTGTGTCTGAACGTGTTTTTGTTCATGACAGCGTTTCTGGAAGTGGTTTACTTAGCAATATGGAAGCTTATCTGCAATGCTTCAACAAACAAAAAGGTCAGTTCACTCATGCAGTTTCACAGCCTGTTGTGGGTATGAAAATAAATCTAATGGTGGAAGGTGGGCATCCAATTTTGATATTGTCTGCTGTTTTCCAGCATTGACTCCTTTCCATCAGAAACTTTGTTATCTTCTTTCTGCATGAAAACGTATGATTAATGATTTTTCTCGGCCACCACTACAAACTATATGGGGTAAGGAACATATAAAAAATATAAGTTTTGGGGGAAATATTCCCAAAAGGTCAAACCATAACACAACCAAAAATGGACTATGTGGGGCACATTTTTGGATGCTACTTTGAAAACCTTGCTTTAGTTAGGCCTTTGGATTTGTTTTGTTTTGAGGCTTTTTTTGTCTGCAGAGTAGACTCACAGGAACACCACATGGCAGGTAAATACAAGCAGTTACTCACAGTGTTCAAAGCAACTTGTAAACTTCATTCTGGAATGGCAAATATAAAGAAGCTAGGAGAAACAGACACCCTGCACATGCTAGTGCATTGCTAATCAAAATCATCCGGCACGACTGTAATTTCATCCATAATTACTACAGCAGTAAGTACAGACATATCCAGCATTATAAGCATCATGCTGTCTATGTCCAAGTAAAAGCTTCCATTGTCTTCCTACTAGTACTGCAAAGCCACCCTAAACCAGGGCACAAAGCCTGCCGGTTGCTTGTCTTAGTAGCAAAGTGAAAACATTTTGTGGTTTCAGTGATTTCTGTTGCCAGTGTGTCTGTCCTCATGCATCAGCTACAAGGACTTACACCCTTGATACTGCCAGCATCCCAGATAGACCTGGCTGAGCTTTACAGGTGACCAGCTGAGGAAAGAAGTAAAGAAACACAGACGACCAAAGCTGCCTGAGCTAATGGCGTTAACTATAAGGTACTGAAGGATTGCACTGGGCTCTGTGTGTAGTTTTTCAGCATAAATTCAGTCTGAGCCTTAGCCGTTGTACTTCGACTTTCAAAAAGCCTTTGATATGGTCCCACACTGAAGATTAACTTTGAAACTAGAAGCACCAGAAGTCACCTACAAAACTGGGTTTCAAGTTGGTTAATTGGCAGAAGACAAAAATCTATAGATAATAGGGGCGTGAGGTCATCAGTGGAGTCCCACAGGGGTCTATACTTGGAATGCTGCTTTTTCTAATTTATATTAATGACACAGACTCCAGTGTAGTTAACAAACTTGTAAGATTCCCAGATGATACTAAATTGGAGCAATAGCACATACTGAGGAGTTAGCAAAAATAATTAAAGAAAATTTGGACAGCATGCAGTCCTGGACAAACACCTGAAAAATACAACTTAATATAGAGAACTGGAAAGTGCTACATGACTACTGGCTGGTGCCTCTAACTAAACACATTATGAAAACCCTGGAGAAGCTAATATTGGCTTACCTGCGACCCCTGGTCAGAACAGCACTAGATCCTCTGCAGCTTGCACACCAGGGTCACATTGGAGATCATGATGCTGTCATTTACCTGTTGAACATCTGGACATCTACTCCAATCTGACGAAGAAGGGCAGCAGGTTGGGCATTATTGGTTTTTGACTTTACTAATGCATTCAACATCATACAGCTCAAACTGCTGGGGGATAAGCTCCTCTCAGAGCAGGTTGATACCCCACTGTGTCCTGGGTAATGGACCATCTAACTGGTAGACCTGGTAATGAGCAGCACATCAATTCCACAGGGAGCTGTGTTGGTTCCATTTCTGTTTGCCCTGCACACTTTAGACTTTAGATACAATACCAAATCATGCCATCTGCAAAAGATTTCTAATGACAGTCATAGTTTTGTGCATCAATGATGGGGAGGTGAATAAATACAGAGTTGTAGTAAAGGATCTTGTTGACTACACTGCTACACTGCTACACTGCAATATCCGCAGATCAGAATCAATAAGACAAACAACTGTAAACTCCTAGTGGGACAAGCCCATCCTGCCACTGGTTCTTATTGAGACATAGAGGTGGTTAGGAAATACACCTTGGGGTGCATCTGAATGACAGGTTTGAATGGAGCACCAACAAAGACACTGCATACAACAAGAGTTACAGTCACCTCTACGTTCTGATGAAGTTCATCTTTTATACATGTCTGTAGTGGCCAGTGCCACCTTCTATGGGATAGTTGCTGGGACAATGGTATTAGTGCAGGTAATGCAAACAGACTTAACAAACTGACTAAAAAGTTTGGCTCAGTCCTGGGAGTCAGACTGACCTGACTGGAAAATGTGGAGGAATAGAGGTCAGAGCTGCTTGTTCCACTGTCCTGGATGTACTGGACAGCGAATGTCAACTTCTGTTTCATGAAAAAGTAGTAATACTCCCTGATCATGACACCAGAGCGTGATGATGTGATACAAATTGATTAGCACATGCAAGTAAGAATTTCACTGAACTCTGTACATGTCACAGTAATTAACCTTATGAACCTAAGTACTGTATGTGGTTAGTGCTGAACAGACGAGCATCTTCAGTAACATACGGAGACAACTGTGTGGCTCCAAGGAGCAGCGTTCTTACCCTTAGCCATTAGACTGTATGAGGGCCGGGTGCTATTGCACTTTCTCTTTGCTGAATGATACCAAGCTGGTGTAGCGCACATCTTTACAGACAGTGATGCTATGTGCCATATACTGTGCCAATGGCCAACATACTGCAGAATATTAATATGTAAAATTGTATTCGATAGAGTATGTGCAATTCTATTTCCTTTACTACTAGTAAATATCGGCACTTTGTTGTATTGTAGATAATTCTTGTTATACGTATACTTGTACCTTTAGTGTCTGCTACAATAACCCTATCATTTCTCAGAGAATTACTAAAGTTTCCATCTGTCTCTCTTGTACACCACTTCAATATTATCCAATCCCATGAATTCCCATAGAATTGCAATGCTGATGATACGTAGCCATACTTATTGTTCTCTGCAGAGGATGGCAAAGTCTCCACTAGAATCTCGGCTTATCTCACTGATATCTTAATGTGAATGAAGTAATATCTTCTCCAGCTCAGCCTGGCAAAGATCGAGCTTCTATCCCAGCCAGTCCATCTATCTCTGTAAAGCCTGATTCATTTTCACTAACACCTACCAAGTCAGTGGACAGTATGGTGGTTGATTAAAGACTAACTATTTCTTCAGTGACTACACTGCATCTGTCTGTCTGTATATTGTCTGCAAGTTCATGCCGTATCTTCTGGTCCAGGTGCTGGTCTTATCACACCTTGGGTACTGTAACTCTCTAAAGGCAGGAGCACCAGCAGATGATTCAAAATGCAGTGCCGTGTCTTGTGTTGAGCCAGCCGAGATGGGTTTATGTCACTCCTCTTTTCAGGTCAGTACCCTGGCTCACTGAAGCAGCATGAATTACGTTTAAATCATTGATGCTTGCCTAAAGAGTAGTCAGTAGGTCAGCACCTATTTATAAGGAGGAACTCATAAGATCCTATGCTCCTCCTCACTTGTTAAGGCCTGCTAATGAACTGGTGATGTCACCTCCACATGCTATAAAAACCCAATCCAGGCTCTTTTAGCTGTTAGAATGAGCTACCAACCTGATCTAAACAGTTTACTCCCTCGGCGTGTTTAGGAAGCATTTTAAGACTCTCTTGTTCTGTCAATGTCTTTCTAACTGATAATGGTTTTGATGTGATATTCTAACTAGTCTTGTGTTCTTCTGTCTGGTTTAGAGCTCTTCACTTGTGATGGTCAATTTTACAATCTTATCCTGTAAAGCTTGTCTCAAAACATTCTCCCAGACTGATCTTTATTTGATTATGTTGACCTCCTTTGTAAGTTGCTTTGGATAAAAGTGTCTTCTAAGTGAGAAAATATAATGTATATCTATCTATCTATCTATCTATCTATCTATCTATCTATCTATCTATCTATCTATCGCCAGGGGTCCTCAATCACGGTCCTGGAGAGCCGCAGTGGCTGCAGGTTTTTGCTCCAACCCAGTTGCTTAATAAAAAGCACTTATTGCTAAAGTAACACTTCTGCTTCACTTTAGTGATTTTGAGCCCTTATTGCTTAATTTTGTCTTAAACAGCTATTTTAATTGCTCCTTATTATCAATAACATGCAAATGACAAGAGAGCAGCATTTCTCCATTTAGCTTATTTACGTTTACACCTTTGTGTATTTATCTGCACTATTGGGTTTAATTAAATACTTGGAAGAAAAATGAAGAGAAAAAAGTGAAGGACTGAGAATTACTCGTCCATTTTAGCCTTCAAATCATTTGCATGATAGAAAGGGAAAGAAAATCTAGGATATGAGAATGACCTGACATAGCAGAGTTAATTTAATTTCATAGCTTGTTAGTGCTTTATTGGCAAGAATTGCTTTCTAATTAAGCAACCAGGTCAGAACAAAAACCTGCAGCCACTGCGGCTCTCCAGGACTGGGATTGAGGACCCTGATCTATCCCATAACAGAAGGTGCTGGTTGCACTCTCAGTGGTCCAGATCACAGACCATAAAATGCTGTTATTGCAATGGCCCATCTTGATTCTGAAATACAAATCGTTGAGGCTGGACTCACTTTCCAATTTGTATAGAACAATTGTGTTTTGCTTTGTGATTAACATCAGATAGGGAACGTTGGGGGGGTGCGGTCTGTGACTTGCTTTCTGACCTGAACTCTTGTTTCACTTCTAAAGCAGATAAAGATTTGTGTGAGGAATCTACTGTATGCTGAAGGAACAGTTTCCACATGGTCATTGACACTGGCATCTGATTCTACAGAACTGCGAAAAAAATACAAGCTAGTGACAGCAGTGCTTAGTTTTGCAGTGGGTCACATTAAAGACTCATTTAAATTTCCAGGCTCCCACAAAAACAAAAGATTAACAAGTCAGTAGATGAGTTCAAAACAGTAAGTGGTCTCTGGTTAACACATCCTTTGAAACCAAAACCACTGTGGCAGCCTAGGAGCACAGTTGCCTACCCCTCTGGTACAGTGTAAGGGCTATGATTTGATCTTAATAGAAATTTTCAAAGCTACAGGGAAAACGTGGGAGGAAATACAAAAAAAACTCTCACATTCCCTGCACATTCATATGCTGCACACACAATAGCAAGTTGTGGGAAGCAGATAAGTCATGTGCCTAAGATAGGAAGTCATAACAACAAGATGGCAAATCATTCACATTATAATAACATAATCCATGAGCAGTCATATAATTATCTTGCTCTTGCCTCTTGCCATCTTTTGTGCCATGCTATTATTTTGTGTTCATAATATAAGTAAAGGAGAGTAGGAATAATAAAAGCGGGGAGCATTACACTTACTCTAATGGATATTCTCTTGAAGCACTACATTGCATTACTGACACCACATTTAGCATATGTGTGCAACTTTAATAGACGTTCTGCACGAGAAAAGCATAGGAGTGCCAATGGACTCAAAGGAAATGATCTGATGCCAACTAATTATATCAATCACCAGCTGCTACTTCTTCATTTAAAAGAGCATGTTGAGGTGATTTTTTAATTTGTCAAAAAAAAAAACAACCAAAAAAAACTGCTGCAGGTATAGATGGTTTTTTTTTTTTGAGATTAGAGAATGGCTGGGTTTAGGCCAGGTCACTACAAGGTGATAAGACAGCTCACCTCTGAAGATCGGAGACAGCTACTGCTACTGGAACCTCCTAGATAATGCGTTCATTTAGACTGGCGTCTGCTCGTTAGATATTTACTACTGTTTAGAAATCTTTTAATAAGACATGGTGTGAATCAAACTGAAGAGACAAACAATAGACTAGGAAACTGATGAGGACAGATTTGTGCAAGTATTTATTGTGAGCACAATAATTAGGTTATATCGTAAACACTGCATTACACTGAATTCTCAAATTCCAGTAATCCAATTTCAGCACATAATGTTCAGAGTTGAAAAATCATTGGTGAGAATACATTCTGGAGTACTATGTGCTGTTCTGGTCACCAGACCACAAACAAATATAGCAGTTCCAAAAAGTGTGCAAAGAATGAGCAACTGAGAGAATAAAACAGATAGATAGATAGATAGATAGATAGATAGATAGATAGATAGATAGATAGATAGATAGATAGATAGATAGAGAAAGGCACTATATAATAGATAGATAGATAGATAGATAGATAGATAGATAGATAGATAGATAGATAGATAGATAGATAGATAGATAGAAAGGCACTATATAATAGATAGATAGATAGATAGATAGATAGATAGATAGATAGATAGGTAGATAGATAGATAGATAGATAGCCCTACAGAATGTTTTGAACAAAGACACCTTTTTCTTTGATTTACTGCTGTGCTCCACAGTTTAAAAGTGCAAATCAAACACTTCAGACCTGACTAAAGTGCCCATTGCAGACTTTCATTTAAGGGTATTTGCATACATTCTGGTCACGCAATGTAGAGCTGAAAACACTTCTGCAAAACAAGACAAAAATTAAAAAGGAACACCAATATATCTTATGTTGCTGCCTCTTGGATCAAGTGTTCCAGCTTTGAATTTTGTGCCTGACAGTTGTCCGTGTGGAGTTTGCATGTTCTCTCTGTGTCTGTGTGAGTCTTCCTCTGGATGATTCACTTTTCTTCCTGCCTTACCAAACATGGGACGATTAGATTAATTGGCTTATTTAAGCAAGCCCAGGGTTGGTTTGCTTTAGTGTGCCCAGTAACTGACTGGTGTCTGCTCTGGTCCGTTTTCCTTCCTCTTAACCAGTGCTTCCAGGACAGACCCCAAACACTGCAACCATGAGCTGGATTTAGTGGGTTTGTAAATGTATGTATGCTATGCAGGGCAATGCAGAATAAAGAGCACAAGCTAATACTGTAATCAGCCATTTGTGACCATATATGAACTGACTACCTTTTTAAGAACTATTTAGGCAAAGGAGATCAAACATATCTGCTTAAAAGCAAACATCCTATAGTCAAGAAAGTTTTACATCCAGGTTTATTAGAAATTAACAGCTGCTGAGTATTTTTATATCCAATAAGGAAAATTTGTCAAAATCTATTTAAGAAAAGGATGAAGAGCACACCCATTAGGAGTGCAGATGCAAAGATCCCAAGTCCTGCACCATCTTTCATTCTGGCTCACCTGAATGAACAACATGAGGAATGGACTCTCTCTTTGGTGAGTCGTTATATTTTTACGTCAGCGTAATGAGACGTATTGTTTACTCTCACGCCCCTTCTGGGGCTTTTTTAAATTGATATACTACAGCACACTGGAATGAGCATATACTATTGTTTTCTGCCCATACTGCTTTGATTAAAATTTGAATTTTTTCTTTTAGGTTATTATAATGTAGCAGGAGTTCTCTGCAGAACAATTTTGTTTTACATTTACAAAAGAAATCTTTGCATAAAAAAGAAAAAATCTATTTCAATTTTCTTTCTTGAGAGAGATGGCAGGATAGTGGTCATTTTTCACTTGATGTCATATTAAAGCACTGATTTATGACTCCATTTGCATGGACTGTTACACAGTAACTACACGCATCTATTCACTGTAGCATACCACTGTACAATCCATCATGAACTGTAGAACACACACAACACAGGAGCGCAACAAGAACAATGGGCCTTTTTATGAACAGCTGTGATAAATAGCAGTGCTCACAGTGTGTGTGAAAGTTGGAAAGGAAAGAAAGAGCTCTCATTTCTGTTAGCTTGCCCGAGAGTAGGATAATGTTGAAATTCGGTACAACTGTAATCATCCCTTTCTGCACATATGGGTTGAGCAAAAGCAGGACTAGCAGACTTTGTGAATGTTTATTAAAGCTGGAGGCTGCCTGTCAGCTCTTAGAAATGAAAACAGCTTTTGTGTTATGAAAGGGCAATTCTTTTTTCTTTCCAGATATACTAGGAACACCCACTCATTAATTTTCTAAACGTTATTTAATTCAATATAGGACTATAGGGAGTTGGAATATATATTACAGCAGCAAAGAGTACATGAGAAGATTAAAACAGTCCATTCTGGGGCACACTCATGCACTGAGCTTAGCTTACGTCTTCCACGCCATGTGGTGCATTGAGCAGCAAGTTGTATCCAACGAGTTAAGTCATTGGTGCTTCTTCCCAGTCGATGTCAGCGGCTTGGAAATCCTCTCAGCAAGTCACCCACCAAGTCTTAAAGGGGCCCCCCTTTGTTTTCTTTTGCCAGTTCGCGGTGTCCAGTTTATGGCAGTCCTTGGGATTTGGCGTTTCGGCAGCCTGAGCACATAGCCTACTAATCGCGTTGCCAGCTGGTAACGATGTCTTCATGTCTTGGGAGCCCACTCAATCACAGCATTTCATTGTTGGTGACCCAATCATGGTACGTTATGCCAAGTATTAGGCACCTCTGGTGAAAGACGCTGAATTTCCGGACAATGGCTTTCGTCACACTCCATGTCTATCCAGCGTATATAGAAGTTGGCACCATGATGCTATTGTAGAGTTGGACCTTTGCTGCACGACTGATTGATGCGGTCAACTAAATTTGGCACGGGTGTTGGAATACTGCCAATGCTTTGCCAATCCATCGGCGGACATCCATGTCTGCACCACCATTTCCTGTGATGGTGCATCCCAGATAGGTGAACTCTGCCACTTCATCAATTTTCACTCTTCTGACATTGATGGTGATTTGATTTATTCGCATGACTTTCACATTCTTGATATTAATTCAAAGGCCAAGCTTTAATGCTTCATGTTCCGATCATGTTGTCATGTCTTGGAGGCCTGCTTGTGTCTCCACTATGAATACTACGTCATCTGTGAAGTCCAAGTCGTCAAGTCGGGTGTTTTTGGTCAATGGAATGTCTCGTCGTGTGGCACATTCATGCATACACTGCAGCATGTTTTGTCGTGTAACCCCACTATTATCCATCCCAGCATACACATTTTGCACTGTGGTAACTGCTGGAGGCCAGCAGCAAACACATGTCTAAATTACAAAAGCCCTCAGATGCATGGTCACTACAGCAAGAACAATAGAGGAACTTCCATTCTCAGCCAGGCAAAGACTGCCTATAAGCGCTGCAAGCAGAAGGCCTCCTGGGGATGTTAGCGAGGTCTCTCTCTCTCAGTTCCACCCTACCTCCCCTTTCTGGGCAGCACCACCAATACACTGCAACCCAACTACAGTGTAAATCCTTCCAACTATGCCAAGTGTTGTATCAGGTAATAATGCCACAACCCATCCCAGTTCACACATTTTACAATGTGGTAACTGCCGGTGGATAGCTGCAAATCAAAGAGATCAGAACTGAACTTAAAGAACTGCAGACTGACTAAACAATTCCCCCCAGATTAATCATCAAACCCCCGGGTGAGGTAAAGTCAGAGAACCTGGGGTGGCCACAACACCCTTACAGATGGCTGAATCAACAGCTGAGAGAAACCTTCCATGGAACGGTACCTATGAGTCCACCTAAATGATCAAGCAGCAGTTCACTTTGACTTTAACTTCCTGTCTGACACAGATAGAAGGCAGCCACTGAAGGAGGGGCAGGTGAAGCCACTGCCAATAAAACCTCCAACACCACACTGATCCAAACCCTATGGCTCAAGATTTGAACTGTGAGAGGATATGTAGACAACCTTGACAGGCATCATCTTAATTTTGAATGAAAACAAATAAAGTACAAATACAGAATACATATTAGAACTCTACCTTTCATATTAATAAATTTGAATAATACCTAAGGGGATTATATCTTGGTACTGTGGTACTGAAGTCTTGCTGCTACAAATGATTAATATGACCACTCACACGCATCCAAAATAATCTTCCTTTGAGGACGTGGGCAAAAAACAGGAGTACCCATAAGAAAAGGGAGTACCTGCAAACTCCACATAGATAACGACCAGCATAGACGAAAGCCCAGGACGTTGAAGCTGTGAGTCAGCAGGACTAACCACAGTGCTAAATCCTACGACATAATGTAAACGTTTTCCTATTTATTGATACCACATTTGCCAACACCTGCAGAACAACAGCACTACAATAAAGAGGTCCACAAGAAGTGACGTGGGTAGAAACCTTCACATACAAAGCATCTATAAACCACAAACCTTGTAGCCCCATCACCATTATAGTGATCATAAGAGATGAAAAGAATCTCAGACCAAGGTCAGGATCTACAGTATATGCCCTGGGTGGGATGTGTATACTGGGTGGCAATGTTAAGGTGTAACTGGATAAGCCAAGCACTTGATTCAGAACAACAGGAGATAGTGTCATATATTTGTCATTTGCCAATTAGTGAGAAACATTTGTGATATCATGGCCCTGAAACACACAGGTAGAAAACCTCATAAAACAGAGTCTGGGCATGACATTGATGAGTTTGAATTTCACAGATTTTATAATATAACACTTTATATAATTCACTAAGGCAAGACACCCATGGAAAGCAGGCCGGAAGGGGCGTGGATTCACTAAGCCGTAGACAAGTAAGACACCTATGGCACACGCAGGAAGGAGCCACGCCCACCAACTCCAAGACCATTGGATACGAGGACAACTCGCAGAGCCACACCCACCAACTCGGACGCGACAACACAGAAAAAACGGCGTCATGTATATTCATCTGTCGTAGAGGCCACATGCCCTTCCGAGCCACGTTGACTGTTCATAGAGGCATGTTTCTCGCGGAGGTGAATCGCCATATGTAGCGTGTAAAACGGTTTGCGAGGGGTATCCCATGGGATCCTTAAAACATTCCTTTACAACTGAGGTTAAAACACAATGAAGTGAGCAGTCTTTAAAACCGCGTTTTCGGTTACAATGCACAACCACGTGCACTATAGCAAACTGTTTTACACGCTACATACAGCAATTCGCGCTATCACCGTGGTCGGGTGTCTTGGTGGATTATATATAGAAAAGCAGCCAAAACCACACAGAGCAATGAAACGTCTACGTGAGTCACAGGTGCATGTGGACTGTGCAAAGATGACAACGACTCCAGTGACGAGTTGGAGGTGGGCACATAAGCAGGCAGGGCGCGATGGCGGTCTGCCAGTTTTCAGTCACGGACGATGGTGTGTTGCTTTTCTTGCTGATTTATTACATTACCAATTTTTCAAATGTTAATTTTCTCCCTGTGCTTAAAAATCATTAAAAAACCGTCCTGATTATGCGGCGTATGGTACGCCGCGGGTTGGCTAGTAACATTTTATTAACTATTTTAACTTATTCTCCACATTACCTAGAAGTGGGGAATGCTGTGTTGATGTAAACTCCTAAATCCTGTTTAGACTTCTTTCTTGTCAGCCATTGTTGCCTATCTTGAACTTATCTGACAGTACAAGACCCTAATCACACTGTGATTTGTTCAAGGTTATTGAGTAGCTGATTGGATCCTGCTCATTACAACATCTTATTCCCTAATTGGTCACCATTCATGGAAGAAAATCATATGCCAACATAACAGACCAAGAAGAGTTGCCTTCAATGGAGCTTGTTGTGTTGCTTAACCATATGCATCTAAGTTGCGTTTTGTACAGTTCGAATGTTGCATACATGCGCAAAAGGCAAATAATTTGCTGGTTGTTATGGTTTTTGTGATAAATCCCCCTGCCGGCGGTGTTACTGTCCCTTCACATGCCCAGTGTTGGTGTCTACGTCATATTTGTTTTCAGTGGTTTTAACATGGCTGGAGCTACTTTCGTAAGTGATATGACAACACTAGTATTTCATTTAAAATGGAAAGCGTTGTAGTGGGGACATAGCCTGAAGTTCATTTTCCAAGTGTCTATCAACGCGTTTGAAGTCATATTTCACTTCCTTTTCTTCTCACACCTACTTTTACGTTATCTGCATATTTCATTGTATAAACTCAGTACAGCAGATCCAATGTCAATAATAAAAAAACTGGAAATCATAATATTCCTAGAATGAATACCTGAGTAACAGGATTGAGGGCCACCCTGCATTCCAATTTAATATGCATTAATTAAAGGTAAAACAAAAATCTAATTTAGTACATGAGATTATGTATCGTATGAGACTATAATGTGATAAAGTCAAGAGTAATGAATACTGTACTTGTTTGTAGACAACTGTATTATAAAGGAAATAAAGGTAGTTAGCAGTAGAGAGCATACAGAGTAGGAGTGAGCTAGCTTTAGCTTTTCTCAGCAGATGTTGTGCTAAACTAAAATGTAGTGTGAAGCGCACATCTAAAGCGGGTTGCTAAAGTATTAAATGTAGGCTGTTAGTACCGACTTAAAACCCATCTCGACACCCTCCTGTGAAACGAGTTTTACAAGGCATTGTGTTGAGAAGGTAAAAGAGGTAAAAAAATAAAAGCCAAACAACAAACTTTAAAAGCTGCTTGGGTGCAAAATGGATTTTGGGTTATTTGCTTCCAAAAACAACGAATAAAACTCACTGAATTCCTGCATTTTAATGAAAGTTTCAGCCAGCAAGCAAGTTATGAATTTACATTAAAGACGAGCCTAATGTCGCTACAGGCTACGAGCTTCTTATATTTCTACTGCAGTTCAAATCATTTGCATAAAAAATACTTTCTTTCTGATTTTCATTCCATTAAAAAAAGATGAGCAGCATGAAAAACAGAACCCATTCACTTCGGTAAATGATTCAGAAGTAAAATCATCACAATGTAGCCTTGGATTCAGCGTTAGCTGCCACAAGGGAATTCAGACCTTTCAGACTTGTGGTTCTACCATGACTGGGACTGCGAGCAGTAAGCCAGAAAGGGTTTCTGGACTTGTAAGTGTCATGTATGTGAACTGCCATTCATGTTTCCACAGTTCCGTCCACAGCTCAGTATTTAAAATAATTATACCAGGACTGCTCAGCTGCAGACTCCTACATTTTAAAATTGGGTGGCACCAGATGATTCTCGATCTCTGAGTTCCACAGGAAAAGATGAGAGGTAGTGCAACCAGAAGGCCTTCAGCCTCAGTCTCCAAAACGTCAGCACTGGGTAGCCTTGGCGGTGTCTTCTGTATCCAGTTTCTTCATCATTACTGAACTTTCAGTGACATGTTTCTCAGTTTTAGTGGTGTGGCATTTCAGACTTGCTGAGCACAGTTGCCAATCGCGTCACCAGACCTGTCACTTTAAATGACAGACAATCACTGGGAATGGAGAGTTTAGCTGTAATCTTTGGCCATTTTGTTCATTTTTTACAATCTGTTACATTATGTTAAACAGGAGACAGACAGATGAGCTTCTTTTCTGATTGTGAAGTGCAAAACACCCACATTTCTTATTCCTCATCGTTGCATGCTATGAATTGTATATCCAGATGAGCATTCATTGGATGTCAGCTCTAATTGCACACAGAACTTGCCCCTACAACTCAATCAAGCCTGCTTGATTATGTCTGAGTGATTCGCTAGACATGTCACATTATACTGGCCTTCACAGGAGCACATCACCGACTGCCTCAGACTTAATTGCTAAAAAGGCAGCGACTATACATGTCCAGATTGAACACGGGGCAAAAGTAAAGTCTGGTCATGAACACCTATGAAAAGATTAGGGCTTCTGGAAAAATGTGCTCTGGACTGATAAGACAGAGATTCAGTTATTTGGCCAAAGTACCAGAAGACATGTTTAGCGAAAACTAAAGACTGCATTTGATCAGAAGAACCTGACACCATCTGTAAAGCATGGTCGTGGAAATCCTCTGGTTCAAGGCAGCTGCATCAGGGCCTGGACAGCTCACCATCACAGAAATTACTAAGAATTCTTTATTGTAGCAGAGACTGCAAGAGAATAACATGAGACCACCTGTCAAAAGAACTGAACTTAGACCTTGCAATATGACAATGACTCTAAACATACCAAGGAATGGCTGAGGAGAAAGAAATGGATGGTTCAGGAATAGCCAGGTCAAAGCCTGCATCTGACTCCCGCTGAGATGCCGGGGGGAGATTTGAAATTAGCTGTGCACACACGACACTCCCCCCACAAACGTTGTGCAGCTGAAAACAACTCTGCATGGTATATGATGGGGGTCCCCAAACTTTTGTCTTTATTTCTTTTGTCTTATTACAATAGATAGATAGATAGATAGATAGATAGATAGATAGATAGATAGATAGATAGATAGATAGATAGATAGATGCAAATGTATTTGTTCCCAGTAGAAATGTGGCAAATATTTGGGAAATATGTCCACATATTTTAAAAAAAGAAAAATATTTTAGGGTATGTACTTCTCCTCCACTATCTTAAAAAGTTGAATCTATCACCATTTAGTGCTGGCACAGTTTCATGCAGCAGTCACTTTCCCCAGAACAAAAAGCATTTGCTCACTTCACGCAAAGCGTAAACTGCAGTGAGTTATGCAGACAGCAGAGAGGCCTGTAAGCCTGAACGTGCATGCCACACAGGATCTGCACACATCTCAGGTTTAGAAGCAAGCAGGCAGCATAAGAAGTCAACCCACTTATCCACGTCACTACCATCAGAAAAATGTAACAGATCTCCCTGAGGACAAGAACCACTCATCAGGTCAATAGCTCCTTCCCACCAGCACTCCCTCTTTTCAGTCATATTTGATACCACTCTGCCTCCTAACCCCACCATACCAGCTGTAATTCCACAGGTTTGAGATATTGATTTATGAATTATGCATTTATTGTGTTATGTGGGCTATACTGTCATTTTATATATACGTAATATCAGAGTGAGGTTGGATACTGTACATTATGTTCTTTATTTTCATGTTAAACGTGTTAAGGCAGTGCTTCTCAATTATTTTCTGTCATGCCCCCCTAGGAAGAAGAAAACATCTCGCCCCAGCGACTATAAATAGTATCATTTGTCTATAAAATTGTTATAAGTACACCTCTGCATAACACTGTATCCTTATTAACGTATAAGAGAATGAAAAAAGAAAGAAATATGGACCAATTTACAACAAAGAATAGCTTTATTAAATGTAACAGAAAAGATTTAAAGTGCATTCTAAATTCAAAAAAAATTTAAAAGAAAAATAAAAAAGCATGTTCCTCGAGGTCAAACGCGCCCCCCTTGACGGACGCCCCACTATTTGAGAAACACTGTGTTAAGGGGTGTCCTTTAGGAAAAAGGCGCAGATTTTGCTTTGGTATCGAGACTTGCATGCCGAACCCCAGACCATCTTCAAGTGGTGGCAGGCTGAGGTGGGATGAGGTTCGGAGGGGTCATGGTGTAATGTTAACAGCACCAGACAGACTGCTCAGTTAAGGGTCTTTTGAAGAAGCACAAGCAAAATTAGCACACAAGGCTCCCATGTTTTGTTGCTGTTGTTTGAAAAGCATAAAGAAAGGAAACAATAATATAGTGTCCATTTGCCGTGGACCAAAAGCATCCAACTAAAACTGACAGCACATTACATGGTTTGAGATAAATAATAATAATAATAATAATACATTTTATTTATACAAGGCGCCTTTCTGAGAACTTAAGGGCACCGAACAAACAATAAATAAATAAAAAGACACATTATAAACAACTTAAAACATCAGAAAAAACAGAAGATATAAAAATTAAAACTGTAATCATAAAGAAAAAGCCATTTTAAACATGTGTTTTAAGTTTACATTTGAGGGTTGAAAATGATTTGATATTTCTAATCTCAGTAGGTAATGAATTTCAGAGCTTGGGAGCAGAACGGCTGAATGCTCTGCTCCCCATGGAGGTTAGACGGCCGAGAGGGACGGTCAGGTGGATGGAGGAAGAGGATCTGAGGTTACAGGAGGGAATGGCAACATGAAGAAGGTTGGACAGATATGAATGGCCTTAAATGTTAATAGCAGAATTTGAAAATCAATTCAAACTTAATCGGGAGCCAATGAAGCTGCTGCATGACAGGAGTAATATGGTGAATAGATGAGGTTCGAGTAATGATGCGAGCTGCAGAATTCTGGACTAGCTGAAGCTTATGGAGAGATTTATTAGAGAGACCAAAGAGGAGTGAATTGCAATAGTCCAGGTGAAAAGTAACAAGACTGTGAGCAAGGATGGCAGTGGTATGGGGAGTGAAGGAGATGAGGATGTGTTTAATATTACGTAGGTGGAAGTAAGCAGGCCGGGTGACGTTATTAATGTGAGATTGGAAAGATACTATCAAGGATGACACCCAGACTCTTGACCTGAGGTGAAGGGGAAACAACAGAGTTATCAATCACAAAAGAAAGATTATCGGCTTTGGATAATGATGATTTTGAGCCAATGAGGAGAACCTCAGTTTTGTCACTGTTTAATTTAAGAAAATTCGAAGAAAACTAGGATTTAATTTCAGAAATAGAGTCAATAAGCAAAGATGGTGGAAAGGAAGAGGTAGGTTTACTAGCATGGTAGAGTTGGGTGTCATCAGCATAACAGTGAAAATTAATGTTATTATTACGAAAGATATATTGCCAAGGGGAAGGAGGTAAATAATAAAAAGAAGAGGCCCCAGGACAGAGCCCTGGGGCACACCTGAAGTAACAGCGGTGGGTTGGGATTTGAAAGTTTTAAGCTGAATGAACTGAGTGTCTGAACTGAGATGTCATACTTGATGAGTATAGCTGCTGATCTTGTCACCTGAGCATGTCAGATTACACAAGCAGTTATCATAAGGCATGGTAAGCTATGTGACGCCATGCCGACTTTCCAAACATGTTGCTCCTTTTTCTGACAGCCAATAATGTGCTGTATAAATACTTTACAGGTACTGAGAGTTCAGCCGCAATCTCAGCTCATTTTGTTTATTTTTTTCATTCTTTTGTGGCACATAAAACATGACACAGCAGACAGATGAGCCTCTTCTATTTGCAACATTCAATATGCCACCACTCCTTATTCCTTGTAGCTGCGTTGTCTACTTCTGACTGTGTGGTCAATGGTGGTCGTTTCTCGCACACACAGAGCCCACCACTATGACTCAAGACAAAATCAGACCTGTTTAAATTTGTCGGGGAAATTCACAGAGAGGGAGGACTGAGTCGCTAGGTACGTCTCTGAGTGAGTACGACATCTGCCTCTGACTCGCTCAGATTAAATAAGTGAAGTTTGCAACTGAGAAATCACTAGAAATGTCATTTAATGTAACAGAGCCTTAAGATGGGCTTCTACTGTAAGTCTGTGTGTTTATCACCTGAATATCTTAAAAATGTGCATGCTCATTTGTGACAGGATGGTCCTCACGACTTACGTATGGAGGAATATTTCGGACAAAATGAAATAAATAAATAAATGCGTAAATAAATAAAAGTACTGTGAAATGTGAGCATAAATAAATAAATGTATCATGAAATGAAGCCTTAATAAATAAATGTATCGTGAAATGATAGCATAAATAAATAAATGTGTCACGAAATATGTTTTTCGTTGCTTATTTATTTATTTCATTTTGTCCGTAACATTCCTGCAAACCGTCATGAAATACGGCTTGAAATAAAACAGTCACCTTCACTCGTCAAAGTTGAGAGGGTGGGCTCTAACACGCCCTCTAGTTTCTGATTGGTGAATCGACAGCACAAGAATGAATTAGAAAAATGCTTACTACTGCCGATGAAATGGATTCTGCCGAAGATACTACGTATTTCAGAGAGAGAATTGAAGATTTATCGGAAGAAATGACAATGTTGGCGGCCCTTTTAGACTCCGATATAGATTAAACTATTTTTGAAATTATCAAAGAACAGGTGGAACGGACTCTACTACACTCCAGTTCAGGTGACTCAGTTCCCTGCTCTGGACGTCCATCCTTTGACATTCCAGCTGAGTCAATAAATATTAGTTGGAGCTGCTTTGAGCATTCCATTTCAAAGTACCTAAACTAATACAGCCGTTGCAGTTTACCGTATATCAAACTGGCTCATTCGCCTTGTGATCGTCTTCTCCGATACACCATATAGATCTGCAATCTGTCGTACTTTTAAACCGCATAACAGAAGGTGTTCTATTGACTCAGGTTTGCAGGAATGTTACGGACAAAATGAAATAAATAAATAAGCAACGAAAAACATATTTCGTGACACATTTATTTATTTATGCTCTCATTTCATGACATATTTATTTATTAAGGCTCTCATTTCATGACACATTTATTTATTTATGCTCACATTTCACAGTACTTTTATTTATTTACGCATTTATTTATTTATTTCATTTTGTCCGAAATATTCCTCCATACTTACGGGCCAATGCATTCATAGAATAAGTGAAATGGGAACGTTGCCTACAATGAAAATTTGTTTAACAAAATAGTACATTTGTATTATACTTTAGATTTTTTAAATCTATAACAATGAAAATAATGAAAATTGAACATCGAACCAAACATTTGTTAATAGCACTTTAGGGGAGGTTGTGGGATTAAACTCTCCCCTGGTTCTGCCACATTTTGAAGCATGACTGTATAGCTTAATGGGTAGGGGTTAACAGATCCGATGTGAATACTCCAAGATGTAGTGCTGCGTGTCTTACTGGTTAGTCATTTAACCTTTGTGATACAAATTATTCACTGTGTGGAGCCTTTTACACATCTAAAGAAATAAAAGGGTCTTTCTGGTACCTTCGTGTGGATGGTTCTTTTGGAAACCCAAAATGGTTCCTCTATGGCATTGCTTTGAACAGCCTCTCTGACACATTGATTTTTAAAAGTGTAGCATCCCCAAATATGTACATCTAATAGTACTGAACTCCCTGCTGTTGGGTATGGTGATAGAAAGTTGTCACTTTTTATATTAAATAGTGTATCAGACCAGGGCAGGCACTGTGGCACACTGCAGAGTGTTGCCACCTAATGAATCCAGTGTCCTAGGCTTGAATCTTGTGTCCAGATGTTCCCGGTGTGGCATTACCTGTTATCTTCAGGTCCAACAGTATATTGGTTTCCTTCAGGTACTCTGGTTTTCCTTGCATATACCAAAGATGTGCTGGTTTGGTTTATTGGCAATCCCATGGGTCTGTTGGGTAAATGCATGAATAGACCACGACCCCATCCAGGACTGTTTTCTGTTATGTACCCTGGACTGGATCTTGTGGGTTTGATAATATTATTATATCAGAACAGAAAAGGACATCACTGGCATACTGCTTCAGAGTTTCTTTGTCCAGAACTTGCTGATAATTATAAAAATACACTGCACACCTACAGAATAAAATGTGTGCTTTTTCACAATGAACATTTTAGTGAACTAAACAGGCAAAATGAGAGGCTGTCCTTCCTCTTCGGTTTCACTTAGCAAAGTGCATTTTAAATTAAATGTTTTTGTATGTCACTTGCAAACAACTTTGAGCTTCTCTCTTGTCATCTATGTGAGAAAGTGGGTGGGCAGATGGGAGGATATTTTAACTTTCAAATGAAAAAATGTGCATTTAAAATCAGTTATGTGTGAACTCAAGATGGTCTTGGGGGATTATTTTCCTGAACAGGCAAATTAGTAAAACCATTCATTCTATGAAGACTCTTATTCCAGTTCAGGATGACGAGGGCCGGAGACCACCTCAAAAGCAGCAGATCCGTGTCAGGGTCATATTCTGAATGGGAAAGGAGAATTTAGTGGCATCGGTTAAAGAGATCTGCATATCTTTGGAGCTTGGAAGGCAAAAGAGAACCTGGAGGAAGACAATAGAGACATGAAGAGAAAGGCAATAGATAGATAGATAGATAGATAGATAGATAGATAGATAGATAGATAGATAGATAGATGTGAAAGGCACTATATGATAGATAGATAGATAGATAGATAGATAGATAGATAGATAGATAGATGTGAAAGGCACTATATGACAGATAGATAGATAGATAGATAGATAGATAGATAGATAGATAGATAGATAGATAGATAGATAGATAGATAGATAGATGTGAAAGGCACTATATGACAGATAGATAGATAGATAGATAGATGTGAAAGGCACTATATGACAGATAGATAGATGTGAAAGGCACTATATGATAGATAGACAGATCACTTTCCCATGGTGCCATTCTGACTAGACACCACTTTTTTATCTAGCTATCTGTCTATTGTAATAAGACAAGAGAGAAACAACTGAGAAAAGATTACACCTTTCTGCCTTGTGCAGAAAAGCATCTTGTTCCAGATGTGTTTGTATTTTTTCTATGTACAGTCATTATGACAATCATGTAAATACAGGATTATGATCAAAATGTGTTTCCTGCTTGCTTTCTAAAACAGATTATATACAAATACTCAAACATAAAAAAATAAAGCCTCATTGTAAGACTTAGTGTAGAGCTAGACAAGGAAAACAGATCTGAAAATGTCCATGGGGTTATATTTAATCAACTCCATTTTTCCAAGCTGCTTTCTCTATTAGGAGGCCACAGGTGTATTTTGCTGCAGGTTCTTTTATCACACAGAGTCAACATTGGCTCCTGTATGGCAGTTTTTCTTCCGCAGGAGTAATAGTTTCCTATAATTCAGGCCATGCCGCTGGGGCTTTAGAACTGCTAAACAGTCCATCCAAAGAACTCGGGTTCAGCCTTCCCAGAAGTCAGCAAACAGTACAGTCTCTATAAACATTGACTCCCAGTGCTTGCCTCCTAAACAGCTCAGCAGATCAGCTAAGATCCTGCTGATTGTGCCATTTGTTCTTTGCAGGGGGCACATACTCCCTTGAAGATATGTTCTTCCATCTCATGGTCTAACAATAACTTAGCTTGACTTTTAATGCTGGTTTAACTTCTAGAAACAATCAGGTGTGATGGCACAGAAAAAAAAAGTCAATAGTCAATAGTGAGTTCTTAACCACCTCTGAAATGAAGTAATAACTCGTGCTACCATTTTGAATGAAAAACCTGAGAAAATCCGCAGAAATCACAATGTGTCTCAGGTTTTGGTTCTTCATCTGTTTCTTGGTTTAGAGAAAAATCAGACACTGAGAGTCTCTAAGTAAGCCACAGCAGGCTCTCTCTTATAATATAGTACTGTATATGTCAATATTAGTTACCAAATCATTCCAGTAAATGATACCATTCTATATGTGCCCCTTCTTCCCAGTCTTTCTCTTTGGGTCCAGAATACTCCAGCTAGTTCTTAACCATATGAAAGGTTTTGTGCCTAACCTTCAGCTCTAATTGTGTTTTCTAGTTCATCTCTAGAATCAGGTGGGCCTTGTTTGAACGCTCATATCACTACTCATGCTCCAACTGTAAGGTACGATACTTAAACATGGGAGTTGGTATGAAATGTGGACATATACAACTAGCAAAAGAAATTACATATATGCCTATGAACACATAAACACCATAAATAACAATGAAGTACTAAATATTTTCTGCAAACTAAAGCTGTGAGCCGGACACAAAGAAGAAACAGATCTGAGATGGGATGCAAGTACTGTATATACTCACAGATAAGTTCTCCCGCGGACAAGTCGGGACTTGATTTTACCGTATAATTTGTGGTATTTTATAATGTCGGTCGTATAGGTTGAATGCGGAAAACCCACGCTATTGGTACAAGGGATTATGATATACTAATGCCCACCTGAGATAGTAACCACAGAGCACACTGCCTTTTTTTTCTATGTGGGTGCGGCAAAGCACTGTGTCAGCGTCTCTCTATTGTGCCTACATGCCCTTATCTGTGATGGAGTATTTGATCAGAAGAAAATATAAAGCTGGTTTTAAATTAAAAGTTGTTGAAGTGGCGAAAGAAATTGGTAACTGCGCTGCTGCAACAAAATTCGATGTGTCTGAGAAACTTATGTGAAATTGGAGGAGGCAAGAAAAAAAATTAAATGTCGCATTTTTGAACAGGTGTATAATTGGGGGTCTGATTTTATAATTGATTTTTTGGGTTTCAAGACCCGACATAGGCCTACATGCAAGTATATACGGTAAATCACAGAATTTAACACTAAAGCCGGAGACCACATTCAAGTACAGGTTTAAGATCCCATTTATTGCATGGTATAGAGCAGGCATGTCAAACTCACTACCATTGGTGGGCCGCTTCGACTGCCATATGTGCATCAGTGGGCCACACTGTAACAAATACTATTATACTATTATACAAAGTTACTGTAGCTTTCTTTCCAATGCTGAAATCTTTAAAAAATGTAATACTTAAAGTTTAAAGTTTAAAGAAAAACTATTTATCTCCATACAATCTCCGTACAACAGCATACAATTAGAGTCTTAGCCTCTTAGCTAAGTCCTTATATTATTATATTATATTCATTATATTATGTTCATTGCTTATATAGGAGTCTTACAGTGTGAGATTTCTTTTGTCCCAACACTTAGCATCTCTTGTTAGTAACCAGTTCATCAATATCAGGCTTGAAATCTTGTGCAGCTGCAACTTTTATGAGGGATGAAAGGTGATCGACAGTAAGTCTTGGGCGATGTGGGGTTTTGGTAGCTTTCATTAACGAAAACAATTGCTCACAAAGGTAAGTGCTTCCAAACATTGACAGTACTCTCGATGCCAACTTATGGATCTACACATATGAGGGTGGCAGGTAAGCATACAAGCCTGGCACACCAACTTCGTTGTATTTTGCCATCAGAATAGAATCTGACTGCAGTTCAGTCAATTCCATTTGGATATTCTCAGGCGCATTCTCAACGTTGCAAGAGTATGGTGACGTAAACAGCACAAAGTCCTGTTCGTGTGAACTGAAATCGCGAAAACGCTCACTGAATACATTGCTCAGTAATAAATGTTAGAAAACAAATCCTCCAAAAATCAAATTTGACTTTACTTCAAGTTTGAAGTTTACTTCAAAGTTTATATTGTAAAATAAGCCAATATGCAAAACGCCACCTGACCTACACTAATTTTACAAACTGAAAATCACAAAAATATGTTAATAAACAACTCACGAACTTCTCGTGTCCACTTCAGATCTTGAGCTGTAATCTGCACTAACTGTTCGTTATAATACTAGCACAAAATGACATAAAACTAGAGCAAAAAAAAAACGTGAAAATATGCCAGCTATTACTACTCGTGATGATCAGTTCTGCCCAGTGGCCAGTCTCAGCAGCCCTGCCAGTAGTGTACCCCAGTGGCCTGCAACCTGTTTGACACCAAGGACCGCTTTACTAGAAGCAATTTTTTCCAGGGACCGGTGGGTTGCTGGAGGATTGAGTTTATGGGGTGATTATGGGAGGGTTTGTAGGGCAGTTTTATACACAATTTACATTACATTTCTATTATTATTAAGTTAGAATTTAGTAATAGAAATTATACAGCTTACCATAATGCAGAATCAGTGAGAGCCCTGAGCTTGTTTTCCTGTAACCAGACGATACTATCTGGGGAGGATGCAAGACAGTGGCACGCGAAGTGTGTTGCTTATGTTCAGTCTACTCCGTAATCTCGTTTTGGTTGCTGTTACTGCAGAAAACATGCATCACAAAGATAGGATGTTGGAAATGGAAGCAGCTTCAATAGCTTCTTTCGCGTTAGTTTAATCTTCTCCTGACTACAAGTTATGCTGACGAGAATTTTTCTCAGCATTTCCTTGCGAAAATACATTTTCAGGGTGCGAATGATGCCCAAATCCAATGGCTGAAGCACTGCCGTGCAATTAATTGGGTGTGAGGAATTCAACGTGAACATTATCTGACATCAACTGTATCTATTTTCTTCTTCTTCTACTACATATTGTGAGGTTTCTGAACTCTTTTGGGATCTAACCCCCAACACCCCCAAGAAATGCTATTGCCGAGTGTGAGATTGTTTGTCCGGGTCCCAAGAGAGTTTAAAAACCGAATATATTCTTGAATGAGTGCCGCATTAATAGTAATGTTTCTTGAACAAGCATCACTGCAACCACATAAAAACTGATTTTTCGGCGTCTTCAAATGCAGCAGTTCGCATACGTTTACAAACCGAGATTTTTCTTCTTTTTTGCATATAACAAGTATGCCGTTTCTATAGAAGGGTGATAATGAGTTAAAATTCTAATGGATGTTTTTCAAATGTTGATGAGCAATAAGGAAAAGGTATCACTTAAAACCACACAAAACAAAAACAGCAAAAAAACAGTACGAGGAAAGTTCGAAGAAAGAACTTTTTTTTACAGTCTTTCTGTTTGGGGATCGTTGTGCAAATGTCCACAACTCAGCTGTGACCACAGAACTAACTGTTCTGTGGATGATTCATTCAAGCATGTCAAGGTCACTTCGTTGTAATGAAAGTATCTGCTGCTGAATGTACTTCGTAGTAACGAGATTTCTGTGGACTTGTGTCATATGGGGAAACTGTCAGAAACATAAAAATACTTTGTTGTAATACTGTACTCTCTCACTGCAGTCTCTCTCCTCTTTCTGCGCTGCTGCAAGGCACCACCCGCCTAGAGTTCTGAAGTGTCCTCAGTGAAGGGGGCAGCCTTTTTGCTGTAGCCCGTCACTGAGTGAGTCTTCGTTGCTGGCAGTACCGGGCCACGGGACGCAGCCTAGCACTTCAGTTGCGACCTCGCGGCTGCAACTATACTAGCAGATGACGTTTCCAGTACTGTAATGCCATGGGAAAACATGCTTTTGTAAGAAGGCAGAAGTAAGAAAAGTCAATAAGTAATGCCGAAGATGCAGAATGATTTAATCACAAACGATAGTAACCATTTTGTACAAGTTTAGTGCTAACTAGGATCTGTCATGCGGGCCGCACAGATTTCTGTTGCGGGCCGCATGCGGCCCGGAGGCGCGTGTTTGACATGCCTGGTATAGAGTATAGTAACATTCTTATTTGCTAATCTGATCAACATGCAACTCACCATCCCTCTCCAGCACCATCATCAGTAAGAATTACTAGACAAATTACTAGATGATCTTAGGGAACCACAGGAAAGGGAAAATATTAATAGAATCTCAGTCTGCAAGCAGATGTCTGCCAATGAAAAGAAACAATGGTCTAATTCAGTTAAAGGAACCCTCCACCCAATAACAATTTCATTCTTACCTCATGTAGTTTGAAGTGATTGCCGAGAAAAAAAGTTTAACGTCATATTTTATTGGAGATAACAAAGTTTCTGATATAATAGGGGTCTAATTGGTGACCAATGTAGGCACAACAGGAAATAAATATTTAAAGAAGTTCATAAAAACAATCTCAAATTACTCATGTCACATAATCCACATATTAAATCATCCAGTCGCATGTTCACAACATCCCAAACACATCTATTTTTACAAAAATGTTTTCAAGTAAACCCCTTCTGGGAACTGCTCGCATAAATGAGAAATGGGAGGCGTTCAGAAACGGCTGAGCATTTGAATTAAAGACTCGCCTCACCACCTTATTTACTGGTCATGAGTCCAGTCCAGTAACTACTTTTTCATTGACTAACACTGCACTTCATGTGGTATCAACGGAAACAGCACAGAGAAAAACTACAAATAAAAAGTTCAAGAAAGGTGAGTGAAAATATCATCAGAAATAGAATATGCCTCATAATTACAATACAATAGAATACGATTTATTTGTGTTTAGCCCAAAATCACATAAGAACTGCCGCAATGGGCTTTAGCAGGCTCTGCCTCTTGACAGCCCCCCAGCCTTGACTCACTAAGAAGACAAGGAACCCCCAAAAAAACCCTAGTATGGAAAAAATGGAGGAAACTTTGGGAAAGGTAGTTCAAAGAGAGAGCCCTTTTCAGGTAGGTCTGGCGTGCAGTGGGTGTCAAAGCGAAGGGGGTCAATACAATCCAACACACAGAACAGACAAGTAATCCTCAATACAGTATAATAATATACAGAGTAATAATATGCAAGTACAGAGAAGAATTTAACAGTAGATGATATCACATAATATGATTTGAATTTGTTCAGAGTCCTGGAGACCTCGGCCATCAAGCTGCCTCCCCCATTTGGCCATTCCACAGCTGAGATAGCGCTGGGCCAGCTAATCCGATGAAAGGACCCCTCTACCCCACGATTCCTGTAATCCTCCATCAGAGATGATTTTACCTTAGGCAGGCAAATAACTTGGCAGGTGGGCAATGGCACCAAGTGCCACTTTTGAGTACTGAGAGGAGAAACAAAATAGGTGAGGGTTAGTAACAAATTATAACTATCATGTTAATTATTTTTTAGTGCTAATGACTAACAACAGAGATGCAGTCTGTACAGTTAATCAGCAGCTCTAGTCAGGGTGTGCTAATCTGAAGTAAAGAGTCTTCAACTGGGATTAAAAAGCTGAGACTGAAGGGGCATCTCTCATGTTTGTTCACAAGAGTGTTTTCCAAAGGTAAGTTTAGTTAGTAATATTTAATAAAAATTCTTGTGTTTGGGATGTTGTGAACTTACAACTAGTTTTATGGGTCTCAAATAACACAAGGTTTCATGGATGTTTTTGATAATATTTGTTACTAGCAAAATACTCGCGCTTCACAGCGGAGAAGTAGTGTGTTAAAGAAGTAATGAAAAAGAAAAGGAAAATAACGTAACATGATTGTCAATGTAATTGTTTTGTCACTGTTGTGAGTGATGCTGTTATATATATACTGTATATATATATATATATATATATATATAGACACACATATACACATATATATATACACACACACATATATACATACATACATATATATATACATTGTCACACACGTGTGCATGGGAAGCAGCTGAAGGGCTTAGACAATACTGTTTATACATCTGCCCAGGGGGGTGCGCTGACTCTTTCTGAGTTCTCTGCAGGTCTTACCGGAAATCCCACCAGGAGCCGCCATTTCCAGGAAGGACACACCACCTCGGTTCCGGCCCCAAGAATGAGGTCACTTCGGTTCCGGCCCCAAGGTGATGTCACTTCCAGTTCCGGCCCAGAGGGCGACATCATTTCCGCCCTCTGAGCTATAAAGCTCACTGCCTTGCTTAGGCAGGCAGTTCTGTTTTGGACTCTGTTGTGTAAACTTGACTATGATGTCTCAAAGCTTTGCAGCCAGGAAACCGAATTAAGCGGGTGGCTGCCCCAAACCTTTTCACGCCTCAAGTCTCTACTTATTACAGTGGCGTAGTCGGCAGGATGGTGTCCCTGAAGAACCGGGACACGACCTTCAAGGAACCAGGTGGGTGAGTACGGGGCGAGTTTGGGGCAGGGAGTGCGCGGGGGTCAGGAAGGGCGCGGTGCAGGCTCTGCTCCACGAGCATAACCGGGGCTACCAACCCATCTCGTGGAGAAAGTAGAGGGGACCCACAGGCGTGGGCTGGCTTCTGGGGAACACACGAGTGGCTCAGTATGCTCTTCCTGGGCAGGAAAGCCGAGCCGCCCATCGGGACCAAGGTCCCTGTTAATGATGGGTTATCCCCAGGCCAGCAGGTAAAGAAATATAAACTGGGAGTTTAACCCAGAAAGGGCTGTCAGAGCAGGCTATGGCTCTCTGGCAGCAGGTGGGGAGTGGCTACGGCCATTTGATTGCCCCTTACAAATAGTGCAGCAAGTGGCCTGTTTTTGCTGCTACAACACCTACCCCAGGAATTTGCCCAGCCGGCCTGGGGGAATTCCATTCATGGACGAGCTGCTACAGCTCCTAAACCCAGAGGCGGCTGTGAAACCTGGGAGGGCAGAACAGCTGCTTGTGGACTACCGGGAGTTATGTCCCACTAAAGCAGTCCCTTCCACGCAATCCAGAGCCTGTTCGAAGTCGCCGGGCCGCCTGGCTGCGACCTGTCGGGAACAAAGGCGGACCGTAGGGGACAATGGCGGGGTTGTTTGTGTGCCCTTAGCAATCCCTGGCGGATAAACATACGGGAGAGCTTATTATTAATGGACATAGGTAACAGCGCTGTTTGATTCCGGCAGTAGCGTGTCTGTCGTTGCTCGCCGTTTTGTTCTACGCAACAATGGATTAAGAAAAGACCAGTCTAAAATGTATACGGAGATATCCGCTCGTACAATACCGCCCGGTGTTACGTGTGTCTCGGAGGAACCCTTCGCGCTTACGTGGCGGTACACCGGATCCTCCGTTTCCGTAATCCTCGGGCGGGACTGGTCTGACAGTAACCGCGGTAGTTTAGAAAGCATTCCCCGAAAAGCTTTTGGCCTCGTTATAGATGATAAAGACTCATCTCAAGCTGCTTCCACACCGTGTAATCAGCCGACAGGGAGTGGGCGGTAGGCCAAGAGAGTGACGAAGATACTCCCGGACCGTCGCGGGCTACTACGTCATCCACTAGCGCCCCGGCAGCGAGGGAGGATTCTCCGCCCCTTGAGGTCAGACGGACCCGCTCTCTGAGTTGCACTTTCAGTTTAGAGCGACTCCGGCTTCTTTCAAGAGAGAACAGTGGAATGGCGACTCTCTGAAGCACATAAAGAATGCAGTGGTTCTCGTTAGCGCCAACGACGCATTTGCCCATGCCACAGGGACCTCACTTTGTCATGGATAATGAATTATTGTATCGGGTTGCTGAACATGAGGGAAGGTCGGAAGTTGTTGCTAGTCCAGCGGACCTACCGGCGGCAGGTTTGCGAAGTTAGCCCACTCTCACCTTCTTGGAGGCCATCTCGGCTCCGATAAAACATTAGAGCGCATTAAGCTCCGTTTTTTTTGGCCGGGGATTAATGAGGAGGTTCGCGCTTTTGCATTTCCTGCCGGAGTGTCAACTGCGGCAAATTCCTAGGAAGGACCGTGCTCCTCTGATTCCCCTTCCCTTATTGGCGTTCCCTTTGACAGGATTGGGGTGGATATAGTAGGACCCTGGAGCCCTCAGCCCGAGGATATAAATATATACTCGTCCTCGTGGATTATGCAACCCGATTCCCTGAAGCCGTTCCATTGCGCCGCTACCACTAAAAATATTGCACGGAACTAGTAGGAGTCTTTTCACGGTGGGCATTCCTAGAAGTCCTGACGGACCAAGGAACGCCTTTCACCTCGGAAGCGTTCAAGGAGACTGCCAAGTTACTGAAAATAAAGCATTTAAAAACCTCGGTGTATCATCCTCAAACCGATGGGCTAGTGGAGAGATTCAATCAAACTCTCAAGCAAATGCTACGTAAGGTAGTCAGCAAGGATGGGAGGAATTGGGACCAACTCCTCCCCCTTGTCCTCTTTGCCTACCGGGAAGTCCCTCAAGCCTCTACGGGTTCTCTCCCTTTGAATTACTATACGGAAGACAGCCCCGGGGCTTATTAGATATTTTAAAAGAGGGCTGGGAAGGGGAGGCACAGCCCTCCACTAACATTTTGGAGTATATCGCCCAATTGCGCGATAGATTTGATGTAATAAGACCTATACTAAAAGTCATATCGAGGAGGCACAATCAGCACAGGCCCGCCTGTATGACCGTGTACGACTCTCCGGGAGTTCCAACCGGGGGATCGCGTCATGGTATTGGTTCCTACTTCACACTCTAAACTGCTCGCACATTGGCTAGGCCCCTACGAAATTAAGGAGAGGAAGGGATTGGTCGACTATTTGGTGAAACAGCCCAATCGCCGACCAGCTGAGCGAATATATCATGTAAACCTGCTGAAACCGTGGAAGGAGAGGGATCCCGATCCCTCCTCCGGACAGCCCTGCTCTCTCTTGGAAGTAAGTGCCCTTAATTTCGTGAACAGCTATCTCCCAGACAGAGACAGGAGCTCGAAGCAGCTATCCGCTCGGTCCCAGAGGTGGTAAGTGAACAGCCAGGTCGGACCTCTCTGATTGCGCACGACATATTGACTGACCCGGGGGTGATCGTCCGTGAGCGACCCTACAGACTCCCGGAGGCAAAGAAAGTAGAAGTGGAACTGGAAATCAAGCGAATGCTGGCACTAGGAGTGATCGAGGAAAGTAGTAGTCCCTGGTCCAGCCCCATCGTCTTGATTGCTAAGCCTGGCGGCAGTTGGAGGTTTTGCAATGACTTCCGTCGGCTCAACCAAGTTTCCGATTTGATGCTTATCCCATGCCTCGCGTGGGCGACCTCCTCGAGACTGGGACCAGCCAAATTCTTGACTACACTTGACATGACAAAGGGGTACTGGCAGGTTCCTTTAACGGAGTCCGCGAAGGAAAACCGCGTTTAGCACTCCTAGCGGACACTGGCAGTATCGTGTCCTTCCATTGGGTTACACGGGCCTGCGACTTTTCAGCGTCTGGTGGACAAAGTGCTCCGGCCCCATAACTTCGTTCTGTGCTGCCTATCTGGATGGCGTTGTCATCTATTCCAGCACCTGGAAGGAGCACATACAGCAGGTCACAGCAGTATTACGGACATTGGGAGAGCGGGCTCGCATCAACCCCAAGAAATGTTACTTGGTTGAGGAAGCCAAATATTTGGGCTACCTAGTGGGCCGGGGTACTGTGAGGCCACAGTGTTCCAAGTTGCAAGCCATAATGGCCTGGCCCGTCCAAACCAAGCGGCAAGTCCAATCCTTTCTCGGTTTGGCGGGTACTACCGCCGGTTTGTGCCTCGCTTCTCGAGAAGCCCCTTGACCGACTTGACAAAGAAAAGAGCTCCTAATACGGTGGTATGGTCTGATAAAGCGGGGCTGCATTCAGTGACTTAAAAGGGCTCTGACTTCAGCACCTATCTTAATCTCCCCTAACTTCTCTCTCCCTTTTGTCCTCCAGGCGGACGCCGGACACAGGCTTGGGAGCCGTGTTGAGCCAAAGCGTCGCGGTGTTGAACACCCGTTATGTACCTGAGCGGAAACTGTTGGACCGGGAGACCAGGTGCGCGGCGGTGGAGAAGGAGGCTCTGGCGATCAAATGGGCGGTGACGCAGCTGCGGTACTACCTCTTGGGTCGCGTGTTCACTCTGGTGACGGATCATGCGCCTTTAAAGTGGATGGCCCTTCACAGGGAGTCGAATCCGCGGGTCACGAGGTGGTTTCTTGACCTGCAGCAGTACAAATATACGCACGTTCATCGACAGGGGTCCCTTCATGCCAGCGCCGATGCCCTCTCCGGGCCCACGACCTCTCGGTGCAGGTCGCCCGACCGACGGGTCTGGGCTGAGGGGAGTCTTGTCACCTGCGTGTGCATGGGAAGCAGCTGAAGGGCTTAGACAATACTGTTTATACATCTGCCCAGGGGGGGGCGGGGGACGCTGACGCTCTTTCTGAGTTCTCTGCAGGTCTTACCCGGGAAATCCCACCAGGAGCCGCCATCTCCAGGAAGGACACACCACCTCCGGTTCCGGCCCCAAGAATGAGGTCACTTCGGTTCCGGCCCCAAGGGTGATGTCACTTCCAGTTCGGCCCAGAGGACGACATCATTTCCGCCCTCTGAGCTATAAAGCTCACTGCCTTGCTTAGGCAGGCAGTTCTGTTTTGGACTCTGTTGTGTAAACTTGACTATGATGTCTCAAAGCTTTGCAGCCAGGAAACCGAATTAAACGGGTGGCTGCCCCAAACCTTTTCACGCCTCAAGTCTCTACTTATTACAACATATATACACATACATCCACATATATATACATATATATATATACATATCTACATATACACCCAAATACATATATATATATATATATACACAGGGTGGGCCATTTATATGGATACACCTTAATAAAATGGGAATGGTGTGGGTTTTTTTTTACACTGTCTCCCTTTAGCGGGACATTGACTTTTTCCACCGTGTGCTTTGTTTCCGCAGTAGCTGCACTTGTGAATATTCTTGTATGTATCACACGCTTCATATTTTTTTGCTGCCTTCTTAATTGTGTAATTCGGTTTTTGTTCAGCACTCGTTGGAACTATTGCTTTTTGTCTGTGCACTGCGTCATTTCACGTGAGCTGCTCGGTGTACATGCATCAAAGGTTCCCAGCTGTGCTGGTGCCATGTCGTGTAATGTCCATGGCTGTATTTAATGTTAGCTAAGACCCGGCACTTAAAAGTTTCTCTCGCAGCTTCGCAGAGTTTGTGCCAAACACCACCCTGATCATCTCATCTTCCTCTGCATAAGCACAGTCCTTCACCCGTGAACATTTACCGGCAGTGTTTCTATTGGATTGCCGCTGACGGACGGCCTTATATGGGCAGGCACTAAATTACGTGGGAGGCATAACTCCACCTCCCACGGGCATCGAGCAGAAGTCTATTATAGTATATGGACGAAAAAATAGGTTCCAGTTATGACCGTTACGCGTAGAATTTCGAAATGAAACCTGCCCAACTTTTGTAAGTAAGCTGTAAGGAATGAGTCTACCAAATTTCAGCCTTCTACCTACACGGGAAGTTGGAGAATTAGTGATGAGTCAGTCAGTCAGTAAGTCAGTGAGTCAGTGAGGGCTTTGCCTTTTATTAGTATAGATTATCCTGCATTGGTCACCATAAACTCCTGTTATTTTCATTCTGTATGAAAACATGAGATGAATTTTTCTTCTCAGCAATCACTACAAACGACATGGGTTAAGTTACATATAAAAAAATTAATTTTTTGATGGAATATTCCTTTAAGGACAGAACAGCACACATGCTTATCTTGGATAAGATTATCTAAAACATATCCTGGACAAGAAAGATATCATCAAGCATCTGTTCTTAGAAATCCACTAATATTTATTATAGCAGAGCTATGACATAAAACAGAGCATGAAAGAAACACAATGGCTCCTTTGATGAGACAGCGAAAGAAAACTCAACCGCCAACAAATAGTCTTTTTAATTTTTTTTTTTTTATATATATTTGGCTCAGTGTATGTGAGTGCGGAGGTCCGTCTAGAGTCGATAACTGACTTGTGCTGCCAGCACAGTTGATGTCAGCGTAGTGTTAAAGAAGGTGAACATTTCATATAATGTAAGGCAACTTCTCTATTTCAGTCAGTGTTCTCAATTAAAAGAGGAAAAAAGAAAAACTAATGAACAGGACACGTGATGATCATGCAGAAGTGTCGTCGCTCTATGCTTGTACCCCATGAAGCTATGTAGCCTTTGTGGCCCTACTTTCTTACAATGGCCACTGCTACACATGTGCTGCTGTTATCTTTATGGGTGCTTCCCTGAAGCCCATGTTCCAGTCTTGCTTCCACAATGCTCACTCTTTTATTCTGTTGTGACCCGCCATGACTTGACGTACTCCTGTGGACGGTAGAACTCGGGACAATGCTCCTTTGAAAAGGCAAGATAGTGGAAAATGTTATAATCTACTGTTACCTGCAAGAGTGGGGGCACAATGAGCCTTTCACAGAGGCAGAAACGGGGTTTGCTTTGAAAGCAAACTTCTTCAACTGACTCCATGACCTAACTGAATTGGTGGGGGGGTTAGGTATACAGAATCCATTTTGCAAGAATGACAGGCCTAACAACAGAAGTGCCTGGGCACAGCAGAAGCATTGCAAGCTAAATGTGTCCCTAAAAGGACATCACTCCTTGATATTAAAGGGAGCTGCCACGGACAGGCTAGGCACCTGGAGCCAAACTAAGGGACTCTTCACCGCAGCCCCAGTCACTTTACAAATAATATCTGACATAGGTAGACAGATCCAAGGATATGGGCTTGACCTTCGGCCTATTCGCTGCATGTGTGGAATTCAGAATGTTCTCATGGTGCCTGCTGGGACGCTTATGGGCGTTGTGCTATGCTTTCATATGTTATTACCTTGAGGCTCTGAATTGGCCCATGTGTCTGGACGTGCCTTGAGTTGGACTAATATCTCTTAACAGCCTGGTTTCTTCCATTTCATCATTGAAACTAGCATACACTTGGAAATCACAGCAACCTCTTAATGAAGTAAAGTATGTTCAGTAAATGGATGAATGGTTAGAAGATGAACAGTTTCATTCTTGGCAATTCAAATCAGCCAGTGGTTGAAAGGAAGTGCAAACAAATTATTCATGCCATTATTCCGTCTTCAGTGGTATCCAAATAAGATTTCTATTATATCCATGCAAACAGGGCATTTTGAAAAAGTGACACATCATCCTCTGTTGCCATGGTGACAAAAAGTGTCACCTGAATTGTGGAAATTCTTAAGTGGTGCGCCAGGGTGCACCCCATCAGAAAATCAAGGTTCACAGGGTCATTACTGTCACGTGTAAAGGGTCTGGTGAAGTTCTCTTCCCGCATGTGCTAATTAACATGCAACACGTGAAATCATTTTAGTTTTTTGTGAACGGTGCAGCTGCAGTTCAATCACCCACTATTTGGCCTCTGTGCAGCTCCATTAGTCGCTTTGTGCTAATTTTCAAACTCCTTTTGTGGCTGACACACACTAATTGACAATGAACCTAACTGGAGCTGGGACTTCACACTGCAGCTTCTTCATGTGGTGTTTCCATTCTAAAGTGCATACACTATAAAGCTGACCGAGACTCGATTCAGTTCACTTCATGTGTTTATAGCGCTCTGCACCCCAGGCTGGCTCACAATGCCACACACACTATCAAAACACCAAATGGTACACCACCTCTGACTAAACATACCACATCATTATCCAGAGCCTGCGCTGGCAGCTTTGGGCTCAAGACAGGTGCCAGCCCTGGAAGAGATGCCAGTCCAAGTCACACACACCCAGGGGGCAAATGTAATGCAGGCAAGTAGCACACGATGCACATTCTTATCGAAAAACTAGATTAAAAAACTAAGCACTTATAGACAGGAGTACATTTTGAAAATGTGTTATGCTACAGAGAGTTGAAAAGCTAATGAAAGCTTCTGAGGTGTGACTTGCCATTTTTTATGACATTATTTGAGGCACTTCAGTGTCGCACAGTAAAGCCTGGCATATCCTTAAAGGGAGCAGACTACTGCAGAGGAGGCCGAGAGACTCTGTGACACCATATGGTGTGGCATGCGGCCCAAAAGGAGTCTGCTAAAACCTGGAAAGGCAATGCATCAGGTTTTTAATCATCTTCATCCAGATGATGGATTTTAATATTTAAAAATGTACAGGATTTTGCACATTCTTCATCCAAATTTAGATATGTTTAAACATGTTTTACTTTCACGTTCTTGAAGGTTATGAAAACAATTACCGTATATATGTTCGTGTTTAAGTTCTCCCGTGGATAAGTGAGGACTTGATTTTATAGTATAATTGCTGCTATTTTATAATGTCGGTCGTATAAGTCGAATGTGGAAAACTCACGCTATTGGTCCAAAAGATTATGATATGATTATGATATGCTAACGCTCACCTAACGGTGGAGCATACATAGCATCATTTTCTATGTGGATGCGGCAATGCGCTGCATCAGTGTGTGCTCCTAACCTCTCTCTGTCTCTCTCTATTGTGCCTACGTGACCACATGGTAAAAACCCGAACTATTGTGAAGTGATTCACTAATTTGTGTTTTTTGTATCTCAGACCCTCATACACCGTTATCATAAGAGCATCCCTTATCTACGATGGAGCGTTCGATCAGAAGAAAATATGAAGCTGGTTTTAAATTAAAAGTCGTTGAAGTAGCGAAAGAAATTGGTAACTGTGCTGCTGCAACAAAATTCGATGTGTCTGAGAAACTGGTGCGAGATTGGAGGAGGCAAGAAGATGTTAAAAAAAAATGTAAGTGTCGTATTTTTGAACGGGCGCATAAGACAGAGTCTGATTTTATGACCGATTTTTCGGGTTTCAAGACCCAACATACATGGAAGTATATACAGTAAATCACAGAATTTAACACTAAAGCCAGAGACCACATTCAAGTACAGGTTTAAGATCCCATTTATTGCATGGTATAGAGTATAGTAAAATTCTTATTTGCTTATCTGATCAACATGCAACTCATCATCCCTCTCCAGCACCATCATCAGTAAGAATTACTAGACAAATTACTAGATGATCTTAGGGAACCACAGGAAAGGGAAAATATTAATAGAATCTCAGTCAGAAAGCAGAAGTCTGCCACTGAAAAGAAACAATGGTCTAATTCAGTTAAAGTATTCCTCCACCCATAAACAATTTCTTTCTTACCTCATGTAGTTTGAAGTGATTGCCGAGAAAAACAGAATTAATGTCTACAGAGTCTGATTTTATGTTTGATTTTTTGGGTTTCAAGACCCGATTTATATGTGAGTATACAGTATACGGTATTATAAGACACTGGCCTCCGATACACAAAGGAGTATGGCAATGGCTAGGGGCCTTGCCCGGTCGGGACACCCTTCTGATGAGAGGACCGGTGGAAAGAACATGTCAACAGCAGAACTTCCCCCGGAACACAAGAGGGCAGTCCCCCAGGATGGCATCGTGGCCACCGACAGGAGGTGCCTGGACACCTCCGGAGCCTTGGACTGCAGCACTTCTGCCACATCCGGAAGTGATGCCAGAAGAGGATCGAGGAGCACCTGGAGCACTTCCGCCTCACTCCATTCAAGAAGCAGTAGTCCGGAGGTGGAGGACAGAGCTTGTGTGGAGGAATGAAGGTGGTAATAGCAGCAGAAGAAAAAGAAAAGGGAGAAAGAAGGAAGAACCTGAGCCATAATTGAGGGCAATGTGTGCTAAAGGAAAATAAAAGAACATATTTTGGCACCTGTGTCTCTGTTTGTGTGTGTGTCTGGGGCTGATTTTCCATAGGTGATTTATAAAATTACGTTTGTGTGCTGAAGATGAATGTTGGTGAGTTTAAAGGGTAACGTGTGTGTGGCGTGTGGCTGGTCTTGGTGGTCTTGGCATGTCAGCAGCTCATCTGCGCTCTTCCCTTCATGTGCCCAGTCTCACAGTAACTGATCTGGAGCTGAAGTGCAATTCTAGTGGGCCCCATATGGCAAATAGGGCACACTTCCTGTCTGCTGCCAACTCAGCCCCACGCAGTGAACCGTCTGTGTGCAGCTTGGTGGCTGGAGTCCGTCATAAACAACAGATCCTCTTTTAGGAAAAACTCTTGCCAGCTTTGGTTAAATTCGCCTCTGTTACAGTCGAGACGCTTAAAACTGAAGTATTTATGGCTTGGGTAATAATGGCTAAAGAAATAAAACTGAGCATTTTTATCTTTATGAAAGAAAACAGAACTTTGAAAGGGCTTAGAGTGACCTTTGTTTTCAGTAGTAATGACTGCAAGGTACTTCAGACCAATATACCATTTTTATTACGTAGAAAGTATTAAGGGTATAATATATTAAATGAAAGTTCAGAATATTGCTAGAATACTGTATTTATAATGTTTTCTTTAACAAAAGTCTGTTTTACAATGTCATGTGAAAGCATTTATTTATAGTTTATATAAAAAATAGTATATAACTATATAAATATAAATAGTAAAAATAGAACTTTTATGTTGTGAAGAAATCCTCACCAAAACCTTTTAATATTTCCAATGTCGTCCTTTATGACATTTAAAGCACATCCCACAGTATTCTCAGACCCGTTTACTCCAGTTCAAGGTCCTTGAGAGCAGAGCCTACCCTGGCAGAATCAGGCATAAAGCAGGAGACGAGGCCCAGTCCCACACCCACATGGGGACAAGTCAGAGTCACCAATGGGTCTAACCACACAATCATGTAGACACAGGGAGAGCAAGCCGACTCCACACCGACCCCAGCTGAGTGCAGTGTTGAGAGCCGTGACTCCGGATTGGCAAGGCCGTGATGCTGTCAGCACGTCGACAATTTCAAAGTGTAAAGCTGATTGTATTTTCTTTGAACTTGAAGGGTTTATGGCTGCAAAGCAGTTAGCATTATTGTCTTACAACACCAGAGTGCTGAGTTTGAGTCCTGGCACAATCACTCTATAGGCGCCACAGTTGGAAGGAGCTTAACAAACAGCACAGTTCCTACCTTTCTGGATTATTCTTTCTTTTCTTAACCCTTAAACCGCCTCATACTTGGGGGGTTAATGCACCCCCGGATGGTACATACAGTACTTGTTTGCTGCACTTTTTAAGGAAACGTCACAATTCACAGAGAAAAAGTGAAATTTTAATGGAACACATATTTTTTTTTCATGCAAACAGCATCACAGTTACTGTAGCACTAATCACTTTACACACTGCCAATGAACTGTAAAAACTATTAAAAAAACTACTGCAACAATCTATTATTATATGTACAAAGTGCAACTGACACTATTTATGAAATTCAGTAAATCACCGCGCTTACTGCTCTTGAACTGGCTGCATGCAAGCACACAGAGACCAACGCTGATGCTCACAGGCTAGTCTAGTGCAGCGACTGAATCCCAGGGACAGTGATGCTGATTCTCTACGGGGCAGCAGTGATCATCAGCTGCCTGCTGAACAAATGTATGGCATGGACTGATTAGCTCTGGAGTGTTGGCAAATTGCACTGGGAACTGACTATAACCGGTTGCGGCGTTCAATGAATGTACGGCACAGAACATACTCAGCTCCCGCATGCTGGCAAATTGCACTGGGAACCGACTATTGCCAGTTGCGGCAGCTTAAGAGTTAAACAGGATCTCTGCAGAATACTTTCAAGTGGAGTTTCTGTTCTGGTGTGCATGGCAATTGAACTGCTGGCAACCTTGTCCTGTTTTTCCTTAAATATGGGCACGCATGCATGTCAGAGGGTCATCTTCCGGGCTCATCAGAGGTAAGCACTACCTTCCCAGGACACGAGGGGGCGCTGTTGCTGATGATGTTGTCATGACTGCTTTACTGAGCATGACCCAACCTTTAGTGGAGGCCTGCTAACCGTTTTGTTCTTGGTTGTACCACAGTGCACCAGTGACCCGGTTGGCATGCCAGCATTTCTTCATTTGGACTCTTGTGTTCCCTTGATCATCGACAATATGCTGTATATATAAATTTTTGCACATACTTATATATACATATATATATATAATTGGGTGCAAAAGTATTCAATCCCCTTTTAGTCATAATAATTTTCTGCATGACAAAAAATGTGTACACATATTTATCCATTCAGTATTTTTGATAGGAACTCTTATGCTGTAACAATACATTTCCAAAGTCAAAATAAACCATTTTCTGTAGATATTTAACCAAAGAAGAAAAACTCCAAGGTTAGTGTTTGTATTTATTAAGTTGGCAGCTCCAAGTTTACACAAATGAATCACAAATGACACAAAGATGACAGTCATTTGACAATCATAATTAAACATAATTAGGTACGTCTTGTGAGTCCTTTCTCTCTCGATATAAAAAGTCCCCTTTGTAAGGGCCACAGTCTTTGCTGGACAATCACTGCCAAAATAAAGACTAAGGAGCCTTCTGCTGATGTGAGAAATAAAGTCATTGAAGTGCACAAGAAAGGAAATGTCTACGAAAAAGTTTGAATGTCCTACTTAGCACTGTGGGATCCAAGGTTCATCGCAGTACCCAGACTCTCACTAGAACAGGCCACCCCTCAAAACTAAACATCAGAGCAAGACGTCGCTAAAAATCCCACCGTCACTCACAGAAATCTGCAATGCTCTTTGGCTGACACTGGAGTGAAGGGGTCCACAACTTCAAGAGCTCTCCATAACACTGCCCTCTACGGGAGGGTAACAAGAGAGCCATTCCTTAAGAAGGTCCACATAGAAGCACAGGTCAAATGAGCCCAAAATAAAATGTTTTGGCCAAACTTCAAAGAGGTAAGTGAGGCATAAAACTACCAGTGTCCATACCTACGGTGAACATGGTGGTGGCAGCATCATGCTATAAAGATGCTTTTCATGTGCTGGGACTGGAAATCTGGTCAGTGTTGAAGGGACAGTGGATGGACACAAATACTGCACAATACTGCAAGACAATTTGCTCCACTCTGTTAAGAACATTCATCTTTCAACATGACAATCACCCTAAGCTTAAGGCCAAAGCGACACTAGAATGGCTCAAAAGCAGAAAGGTGAGTGTTGTGGAAGGGCCACATCAAAGCCCTGATCTGTGGCACTATTTGAAACCTGCTGTCCAGAGGTGCCATCCCACCAACCTAGAAGGTCTCAGTTGATTCTGCCAAGAAGAATGGAGAAGAATAACAATGTGCAAAACTGACACATACGTAGCCCAAAACATTCATGCTGTTATTGTAGCAAAATGCTTCTTGACAAAGTATTAATGTGTAGGGATTGAATTCGTAGGCACACACACTAATTTTTGAATTTTTCTTCTTCCATTAAATATCTACAGAAAATGGTTTATTTTGACTTTGTTAATGTATTATTACAACATAAGATTTCATATTAAAAATAGTGAATGGGTAAATACTGTATGTGTACTGATCCTTTGTCATGCAGAAAACTATGTTGACTTTCAAGGGGATTGAATGCTTTTGTGTGCCACTGTATATATCTCCATTAGGGTTCCAACTGGGAAAACAGGTTCTAAAATGTCCTCATAGGCCATGCTTGGCTCCAGATCTCCAGTTTTTTTCTTTATTTTTGGTGTGTCTTAGCATTGGCACTTTACTTCCGGAGCAGAAGTGCCCCATTAAGTGTGGACCCCTGTACCCAATGGGCAGGGCAGCCATGACGGCATTTTGCATGTTCTCCCTATATCTATAATGCGTTCTTCACTGGGCACACCACTTTGTTCTCTTATATGCCAGCAGATGCATGTGTGTTAAGTGACAACTCTAGCTTGGCTTCATTTGAGCGAGTGTCCGAGGTGTGTGTGCCCTGTGGTGCCCTAGCACTCCATCCACAGTTGGTTTCTGTCTTGTCTCTAATGCTTCAAGGATAGCTTCTCCTCGGCCTCTCATGACGCAGAACTGGATAAGTGCGTTGATAATGGATGCATGGACTGATAAGCTTAGGCCTCCCAATGTGCATTGCAGGAGAAAACAGATGGTCTGTCTGTTTGTTTTATGGAGAAACTGGAATTTAAAATGATCACACAGAATTAGCATAATGGGAGGTCAAAACATAATATGTAAATTCACAAAAAAAAAAACCAGTGACCAATTCTGTTTGATTTTTTTCCTGCATCTGTTCAGAAATTTTACTGCACTCCCAATGTTCAGGCAAACAATTGAAACTAAATATTTATTTCCTGCTAATACATTTTGAAATGGCAAAATTCAAAATTTTAAGTGAGGCCACAGTTCTGTAAATTTGGGCAGCTCTGTGCTCTCAGCTATGTGCTTAAGTGGATAATCAAATGTCTGAGTTTCTGCTGCTGAGAAGTGCTTATCGTCTAACTCATTTGGTTAAGACAAGAAGGTTAGGGTCATCGGGCGAAGAAACGGTGCTAAAGTATGTGCTTATACTTCTATAACGCATTAAAGTAACTGACTTTAAATGTAAGGAACTCATACTAAACTCATAATTTGCAGCAGGGCTTTTGTTGGGGCTTGGCATGCACTGGAAAGTAGAGGTGGAACTCGTGGGACCTCATCGAGATATCGTGGGCCTTTAGCCCTTTTTCTTCTTCAGCTCAACCAACCCAATCAGTCCTTACCCTGAAATTTACCATCTGACTTGCTGAGTTTCCTTACTGGATATGGCAGAGGCTGCTCACTTTGAAGATGCACTGCTGATGTGGTTACAAGAGGGGTTTCTGTGTGTTTTGTATTCAGGGCGATGGGCCCACGAAGAAAAACTGTGTACAGTATCTTTGTCAAAGCCAAATAGAAATCAGCATGTCAAAACAAGGAGTAATCAATATGTGAGATAAACCCACATGGTGTTCTTCACCCGGCTCTCCCACCCTTTTCCACGTCCCCTGACATGCCCCCCTAGGAACCACGGCAGCACAATTTGATTTCATACTTCTAGTGACTCCTACAAATTAGCTGTAGAGATGGCTGACAAAGTGGTGACAATTTTGTGTTTTAGGGGATACCGCTCCTTAAAACATACGCCTTCTCTTACCAGTGCAGATTCTTTTTAATGTGGATCCACACTATAATGTCAGATTCTCCTTTACTATGACCTTTAACAGTTCTTGGGATATTCAGTCCACACCTAATTGTGCATTAAGCTACTGTATCAATTATACACCAGCTACACTTTTTATTATTCTACAGCAAGGGTTGGCGACCTTTCAGCGGTGTCGTGCCGAACCTATGTTACAATGTTATTCCGCATGCTGACATAATTCTACCAAGTTTGGTATGTATAGTATCAAAATTGGTCCAGTTATAATGGGCTTCAAAAGTATATATTATTATATACTTTTAAAGCCCATTATAACTTGATCTTATATTATTGGTCATTCAATAGTTTAAAAGACATACGATCATATGTGAACACTTTCTCTATATGATTCTCAGCCTAACAGTGCAGTGGAGCCATTAAATGTGCGCAATGTGTTTGTGCAAGGCAGCATTCCGGAGGCCATATTTATGTGTCATGAAGATGACCGCTGATGCACAAATTACAAAAATATAGATAGAAAAGCGATGATGTTGCTTTTAATTTTGTGCAAGTACCTTCAATGATGTGATGACATCTGGAAAAACTATCAGCTTAGAAACAACATACTGTATACAGTAAGCATCTGCCACGCTTTAAAGGAATACTCCTCCCAAAGATCATATTTGTTAATGTTACTTAACCATGTAATTTGTACTGGTGCCTGAGAAAAATGTTTAATCTCATTTTTTCATGAAAATTGGAGATAAAGAAGTATGAAAATGTTTCCTCTGCATGTAATTCTTCTGATTTTCTCTAAATATTTATTTAACAATATTCTATCAAACAATGCATACACTTTGCCCACTGTGAGCGCACGACTGGATGACTTGACATGCACATTATGTGACATAATTAACCTGAGATTTTTTTCCTGGTTGTCTTTATATTGTTTGCTGGGGTCCACGGGTGGTCTCCCTTGATGTCATTTGCTATGTAAAGGTATTTATGTGTATTTTCTGTTTTATGGCCATTTTTAAATGATTACTTTTATGCATGTTCTGTTTTGTGCATTATTGTGTATTATCCCTTTAACTGTACTGCAATCCCCAGTGTGTTGTGGGTGGAGCCTTAAGGGGCAGGGCCACCCTGACGTCATTCGATCCAAACCCTCACTCCAGTATTTAAGGCCAGGGCGGAAAGAGATCATTGCGCTTGTGTTTTGTGAAGACGTTCTGTAAGTATTGTTTTGTTCATTGGGTTTTTCTGGCCTACTTGCCCCTTTAAGCACTGTTTTATAGGGTTGTGTTTTCCAGATTTCGTATCGAGGCTTTCTTTGCTTAGGATTGCCTATCAGGCATGTCCTTTTTTTTGCCTGTTTCACTCATTTGAGCATTTTCCTTGTATTTTTCTATTCCTTCTAATGAGTAGTCAAGCAAAATGACACCTTTTATTGGCTAACTAAAAAGATTACAATATGCAAGCTTTCAAGCTGAGCTGCCTTATAAAAGCCAATAAAAGGTGTCATTTTGCTTGACTTCTCACTACATTCATAATGGATAACACGGTACAACACCCTAGTACTACTATTTCTTCTAATAAATCCTTCACTTATGAAGATAACTTGCTTGCCCTTTTACAATACATTGTAGGCTTACGGTTATCCTTCTTCTCTTGAGGCTTTTTCCTATATTTTGGAACATTACTAATTATTTTGCCAGCTTCCTATATTTGCCGTCTGCTAGGCCGGATGCCTGCAGTTAGCAATTTTGAGGATAGCTGGAATTTGGGCATGTCTATTTGAGCAATCTAGTTAAGTTAAGGACCTCTTAGGAGGCTACACAACCATGGTGGTGTTTTTGAGACTCCTAATCATTATCAGAAAGTGTATCTCTGTTCTCCATAAAAACCTGACATTAAAAATATTTCTGTGCCATTTCTACCAATCACATGGGGTAAGTAACACAAAAAATAATAATTTTTGGGTGGACTATTCCTTTAATCAATGCCGGGAATTATGGGAACAGACTGCAAGAGAAAGATAAGAGAGAATTCACTACACTGCATTTTTTAAGTACAAACACGAAGCAGGTGGAACCAGACTAAAGGACCAGGCTAAGCCTGATGCAAGTTTTGTTTCAACCACTTTTTCTGAAAATTTCCTGAACCACCCGCGTACTACAATCACTAGTCATTTTTACTAGACTTCTGAAGTATTTTTATTTCTATTTTTATCTTTTTTCGTTTATTTATTGCATTCTTATGTGCTGCCTCGGTGACTGTGCTATTGTGTTGAATCACACTATACATCGATGAATGCTTTCCCGTTGCTGCCGTATATATGTATGAAAATATAATGTTTAAGGGTAATGGACTTTGGTTGTATCTTGTTGGGAATATAATGCCTACACCCTTTAAATACTGGTTCTTTAATGGTACTTTATTGGGTTGTGTGGTTCCTGGTAGGATCACTGCTTCACAAAGAACCTTTTCATTCTGGGAATTTATTTTTTACCAATGAAATTGGCTCTTTGGGCTTTAAAAAGGCTCTTAATATGAGAACAAACAGAATCTTTCATATATAGTAGGCTATCTAGCGGGATACAATGGATCAACAAAATGTGAATTAGCCTGTGTGATTGTATGCAGCAAAAGTCCTTCTAAAATCAGCAGTCCAAAGGTGTTTCACAATCTGTGATCATCCATCCACTTTTGAACCTGCTTATCCTGAGCTGGGTGCAGGGCAGCTAGCGGCTATTCAAGCAAGGCAGGAATAATCCCTGGGCAAGATGTCAGCCCACCTCAGGGTGAACACACTCACACACAATCACACACACCTCTTACTAAGGCCATTTTCCAGCACCAATTCACCTAAACCTGCCAGCCATTTGACTGTGGAAGGAAACCAGCGAACTCAGAGGAGGCTAAATAAAAGGTTCCTTCTGGCACTTCTCTCTCTCTTTTGGGAAACAGAAATGGTTTCCCTAAGGCATCGTTCTGACAAACCACTTTGACACTTTTATTTGTAAGAGCATATGTCAAAAGAACAGACTGCTAATAGGCAATCGTTTCAGGGTTTTCAGGTTTAAGATTTTATTGTGAGACACAGCAATGGTCAGAAGTGCAGGCAAAGGTTAGTAACAGGAAGTCAAACTGACTGGTGAGCAAATCCAAAAACAGAAAGCAAAGATTGAAGTAAAAAAATGAAAGAACAAGAAGTTCAGAACCTAACTAGCACAAGTTGTACTGCATACAAAGGAAATAAAAGCATTTTGATTTTAGTTTTTAATGTGTACTTTCATACTATGCCGACAAGGGCTGTGCACCGCCAGCCTAAATACTATCAGCTATTTGTGACTTCAGCCTTGATGCAATGCAGCATATATAACAGACAACAACACGACAACTGTCATCATTCAGATCATGCAAAATGTTGAAATATGTGAACAAATACATTGTTTCAAAATTAAATTAATGAAAAAACAATGCCTACATTGACAATAACTTTACCTAAAAACAAAAGGTAGAACTGTTTACAAAAAGAAATAATGAGGTGTGGCTTAGTTTAAGTACCGATTCAGTTCTCTTGACTATAATTTCTGTTTTGCCCAAAAGGCTGCCCGCCTAATCAAGCATCAGCTGTCCTATGGTAAACCTACATGTGTCCAAACCTCTACCATCCCAATAAATAATGAAATAAACTAGCTGTTCTTGTTTATGAAGACATTCCCACTGGCCATGCTATTACATGTCTGCTGTGTCTTCTTAACTCCACTTAAAGCCATCTTAAAATCATGGATGATCATTGATTTCAGCCTGTCTTGCACAGCATAGCCATGAACAAACTCCTGCCAGCAATCAAACAATATCATTATTATGACAACAAAAATCATCACACAGTCTTTCTGCAGACCTTTTGCCTCACAGCAACAACAACAACATTAATTTCTATAGCACATTTTCATACAAATAATGTAGCTCAAAGTGCTTTACATGAAGAAAGAGAAAAAAGAAGTAAGAATTAAAATCAGAGAACACTAATTAACATAGAATAAGAGTAAGGTCCGATGGCCAGGGAGGACAGAAAAAACAAAAAACTCCAGATGGCTGGAGAAAAAATAAAATCTGCAGGGGTTCCAGGCCATGAGACCACCCAGCCCACTCTAGGCATTCTACCTAACATAAATGATCAATCATCATTGTATTCAGGGTTCTCATGGAAGGACTTGATGATGACAGAAACACAGCAAGGCCGACACTGTACTCTTATATAGCCTCCTACTTGATACAACACACACAGTGAAGGGCCATGCAGCAGACTGTGGACGCTAGGGGTCGCTGTTGCCCCTTTAAGCCCAACACACTGACATGCAGGACACAAGGTAAAAGCACTGAGAAGTATTTTTAATTCTTTCTTCTCCAAAAACAGTGCCCTAAGCACCACAGCCACCAATAAACAGGCAAGTAAGACAATAATCAACACAATTCCCTCTCTTCTCTCCTTCTCTGTTCTCTCCTCCACACCTCCCAGCATGCTCTGTCACATTCCTTCCGGCTCGCTTGCTGGGGCTTCAGCAGTCCTTCAAATAGTACTTGACCTGGAAGTGCTTCTGTTCTTCCTCCCACGTGACTTGCCAGCACTTCCAGGTCAGATGGCGAATTCCAGGTATTTAATCAGCCTGGAAGTACTTTGGGGATTCCGTCCTCTTGACTTTCTAGTACTTCCGGGCTATAAGGGAAGCATGACTCCCCAGGTCCTTTCACAGCACCCCCTTGCGGCACCCACGGTACCCAACAGGGCTGAGATACCAAACTCAAAGTCCCTAGATGCCCTGTGGGAATCCAGGGCACCGCTACACTCCAAGGGAGCTGCCATCTAGTGTTTTGGGGGAGGCAGTGTCCAAAAGTCATTGCCTCCCCCCATCCTTCCATTACGGAGGTGTCCCAGCCTTCTCTCACAAGACACATAAGCTCAAGCTGCAGCTTAACCACTTGGATGGAGGCAGTGGCTTCAGCTATCTGGTGCAGAAATGGAAAAGGAATTAATTTAACAGCTTTTTAAAAATATGAGGCATTTTACAAAGAAATCAAATTTTGGCACTCATGATTACTATGTGGTACACACTCACAAAGAAAGTTTGTTTCAGATATTCAATTATCATTTTTATTTTTAATTCTAGCATTATCATACACTGGACTGCAAAAACATGTGGCACTCTGGACTGGTGACAGTGTCTAAAGTGCCTGTAACGACAAGTATAAATACAAATAACAAACAGAGTTGTGCATAGAGTTAAAGCTTTCAGAGAAAAAAAAAAAGCATGCAAAAATAATAAAACTCTGATTGGAAATGTACTCCCAAACATTTTAAATAATCAACATAAAAATAAATCCTTTTAGCGCTCTGACAAATGAGGCAGAGAGCTAACTGGTTTGGTTCCACCAAGTCGCAGTTGAGAGATTTTACTGAGGCTTCCACTGGAGTTCTTGACCTACTCTCCTGAGTGTGTGTGTGTGTGTGTGTGTGTGTGTGTGTCACAAGTCTTCATAACGCAGCACTTTCACAAGACTGTCAGTCGTGCATAAATGCATAGCAGGTCTGTTTTTTGTTCTTAGTGAAAAGCTAGCTATACTATTCTTTGCAGAAATGTTCTCACACCCGGTCAATGCTCTAAAAGTACATAACAGTTATAAAATTTAATATTTATACAGAATAGAAAGCAGGATGAATCCTGACAAACCTGCAAATTAAAATGCAGTAGTGACCATGAGACACTACTGGAAGTTCACCCCTTAATTTATCTCAACAGAACATCTCCTCTAAAGCCTGTGTCAGGCTGCGTCAGTTTATAAATGACTCGTCCTTCCCAAAATAGCAAGATTTTATGGGGGACTTTTATATTCCAAGCAGGTTTCAATTACCTTTAATACTGGAATAAAAGCTTGGCAGGCGTAGGCTGATGGAGTAAGCTCTGCAGGGGGTGCATTGGTCACTGGTCGCCATGCTGTCCCTGTCACTGACACTCCACCTAAAGCAGCCTTCTACTTTCTAGTGATGTGCTGTTTTGTTCCGTGGCTTGGGTTTATTTTCCTCTTTATTGTTATTCATACAGTTTTCAAATTATTAGTTTTCATTTTGTTTTTTTTATAATGTCATTTTTGTTAATGTTATTATTTCGTATTTATGTACTGTGTATACTATGAATGTAGATTAGATTAGGCAGACTTTATTAATCCCAAGGGGAAATTTAGATGCATACAGCAGCAGAAACATAACAAATCACGGTGGCCATCTTTAAAAGAGCAGACTGTGGTTTCAGAAAGCATCTGCAGTTAATAAAGGAAAGGCTCGTCTGAAGGAGAATGGTAGTTTATCAAGCAACTTCATGTCTTTTTTTGAGTTTTGTGCTTGCTTCCATATTATAAAGTGGAAATGCCCTTCTGTCCATTTGATTGGGCGTTTGTCACTTTAGCATTTTGAAGCTGGCCTCCCAAATTACTCTTCTCAATCACCCTCTAAAACCGCCGGCACTCACTGCTTTAAAAATCACCTCCATCATTTGCTCTTTTCTTGTTTAGAAAGAATACAGACAGACCTTAAACAGTAATAAAATAAGACATGTAAAATATCTATCTACCACTACAAGTGGAAATTAGGGAACATAAATGTAATGACATTAACAGAAACTACAAAATGAGGGAGAACATTCCCAGTGAGCTGGAAATCTGAACCCCAGTCATCTCACTCGAGAGATGTGCTTAAGAGGAATGCAAACACTCATCTTCAAAACCCTTTATCCACTTTCAAACCAATACACGTTTGTGAGCGACCTGAGTCAGCATTTTGGCAGGAACTCATTCAAGATAGGATGCAAGTCTGGTAAAGAAATCCAGAATGATAAAACTCTCCTATCACCTGTATTATCACTCATAATAAGAATATAACAAGAATCTTTCTGTTATAGATTTTCAAGCTGTATTTTATAAAGTGTTTTCTTTGCCTGTACCTCTTAAAATCACTATACTGTACCGCATGACAGGACACACGCATATCTCATATTTCCAGATGGCGTTCAGGTAGCTGAAGTGAATTGTCGAGTATCCCAAGCAAAGAGCCGGGTGGGATCTGAACCTCGAGTAGCTACCACGTCACACTGCCTGATGTTTGTTTTCAGATTCTATTTTTTTTCTTAGCCTTTGCAGACTTGCTCTCTTTATTAATATTTAAGGCACTCTCCCTGCTGTCTTTATTTGTAAGGCTGACTAAACTCCTGTTGCTCTGGATTGCTTTGAAAGGATACTGGGGAAGCACTCACTGTATAAATTATAACCTGATGACTTTCCATTTCTTTTAGGGTTTTGTCAAAATCAACAAAATTAACGTAGTGAACACACACACACTGCAAATTTACTAACTAAAATCATGCCGTGGAACTTCACTTGCATACAAAAGTGTGGTATAGTACAAAATACAGACCAATATCAGGGCCACATTTAAGCATTTGTAAGAACAAAATCTGTTTGCCCAGCATAATTCATCACCAAATTAAGAAATCGTAGGAGCCCTTCATCCACAACACATGTCAACCCTCTCTGGAGGGAATATGATTTGATTGTTTTTATTTATACAACTGCCACACTGGACAGATTTTTCGATCTCTGACAAGCTGTGCTGTTTTATTTACTGACCAAGACCTAGTTAACATGAGTAATGGTTTTTAATTAAAACTATTTTTTCAAGTGTTCCAAGTTTTTCTGGATCCAAGTGATAGAAGATTGGATCTGCTGAAGGCACCACTGTGCCTACAGCAACAAAATATTCAAAACAAGTGAACAGGACTCAGAATAATCAAAAACCAAGACCCTAGGCAGTCTGGCCCCAAACCCAAAAGGCAGGCCTCCAGGCCTGGACAACCTCACAATGGGGCATAAGCTATAAACGATTAAAAATACTTTTGAATGTCCCATATACACAAAATGCCTTTCAAGTGCCAAGATAACCATAAATCTCTTGCTGGAGAAGACACTGGCAGACGAAGAATCTTTATTAGAACATTAGAAATACATTTGACGAGAACAAGGCATTCAGCCTAACAAAGCTCACTAATCCTATCCACCTAATTCCTCCAAAACAACATCCAGGCAAGTTTTGAATGTCCCTGAACAAACTGATACTTGGTAAAAAGTTTATTTTTTAACAAACAAAAAGAAAAAATAATGGCAATGAAAGGCAAAAGGGGCTGGCAAAAAGGCAACCCGATGCAAATGAGTCCAAACCAAACAAGCACAAACAAAACTCCACAGTAACCACAAAATCCAAAAACAAAACCCAGAATAAACAACCTTCACTCCACAAACCTCAGTGAACGTCTGAGGCACCTACACCACAATCAGGATGATGAAGGGTGAGGGTGGTCCCCCAGCAGTGATGGGATTGTTGGGCCCATGTCTGTGGTTGCCACTCAAAGAACACAAAGAATATAAGTAAACACCAAAAATACATAATGCATAAACACTAAACAAGAAATAAACATAACAATTTTAACAAAAATGACATATACAGTAAATTAGGGTGAAAACATAATAATTTAGAAACAACAGAAATGGACAGAAAGAGTCATAAACCAGAGAACAAGTCCTTGCTAAAATAAAGTCTGATACTGTGTAAGAACCTTTTCAATCTATCTGTTATATCTATATAGTGTTTTATCTATCTATCTAAGATTTGATCCTCATTTAAACAGGATCTTTAGATAAAGATAACGTAACTGAATGCAAATGGGAAAAAAAACGGGAGTGGTCTCCCCTTGACTTTCTCATATACTCAGATATGGGGATGGATATTTGAGGAGTAAACCACAAGACAATGATTTTATTTTTATATTATATACATTAAAGAACCATCAATAACAAATCAAATCAAATTAATAATATATTGAACAATTATTATAAAAGTAAAAAGTATTATAAAAGACTTTGCAGCTGCAGGAATAAAAGGTAAAGTACCACTTCTGGTTAGCGGAAATAGCGCAAAAGTTGATAGAAATCCACGTTTTATACCTAATACTTGTATGCAAACTTTTGTTGACCTAAGTGAAAGCGTACTCAAGTTATCGTATTTACACACACACACACAAACAGACACACAGACATAATTCCAAAAATGATATTTTCGGACTCAGGGAGTTTTAAAAAATCTCAACAACAAATTTTTGGACGATTACAATACTTTCCCTATACTTCGTATAAAAGTAAGTAAAAATGAAAGTTTGACTTTGCAACAATTTATTTAATAAAAATGAACAGATATGCCAATTTTGTCTTTGAAAAAGGAAGTCCACCCTTGGCTGTAATTGCTGGTATTGCCTCCTCAAGTAAAACTGGCTAGCAGTCTCTGACATCAACTAGGAGAAGAATTTTTCCCACTCCACCATGCAGAGTTGTTTCTAGCTGCGGGATGTTCTATCAATCATAGGGTTCCTCTCCTATCTACCAATCTGTGTATTATATAGCACCTTTATATATCTATCTATGCATGTTATAGTGCCTTTCATATCAATCTTTAGAAGTGATGGTTCGAGACATATAGAAAATAGAAATATCCATCTTATACTTCACCTTGACAGTACTAGGAATGTATCTGAAAATGTCAGTTAGTCATCATTTAACCCACTTAGACCTGAATGAGGTCTCAGAGGTCAGCTAGAGCCCATCCCAGCTAGCATAGGGCACAAGGCAGGAACAAACCCTGGACAGGGCGCCAGTCCATTGCAGGGCGAACACACACATGCCAGTCAGACACACACATTCCAGTCACACACTAGGGCCAATTTAGCATCAGCAAGTCACCTAACCTGGAGAAAACTGGAGTACCCATAGTAAACCCACCTAGACACAGGGAGAATATGGAGTAAAGGTTTTTAGAGACGGCGACAGGAATCTTTCTTTATAAGTTAGTTGGCAACCTTGTAACTGAAACCTAACCAAAACCAGGCATGAAAACAGTCCTCTATCTAAAGGCATCTTGCCAGTGACATATAATTATCTAAAAGAGGTGTCTACTGACGACTAAAGAAATCCTTCTTAAGATTTTGTTAGAGATACCAAGAAGAAATATAAAAAATTGGGAGCAGAAGTTACAAGAATCTGTGTCTGCCGTCTTGTTAAAGACAGCCAATGGGCTCTTGCCTGCATGAATCTCTTCTATCTGTGCCTCCAGCCTTGTCAGAGGCACTTAGAGGAATGTCTCTCTCCAGCATTCTCTGCTCCTTGTGGACACAAATCGGTCTTCCTGACTTATAATTGGATTGTTAAGCTTGAAGGCCACTTGCCGGTCTGTATCTGACACGCCATCAGGCCTTCCTCAAATTGCACACAAATTCAGTTCACTTGTGACATTCTGTCTCAGGCGTTTGTTCTTCGGCCATACAAATACCTGCTCTCCTCTGCTCATACACCCCAGAGTCCAGCAGAGGTAGAAATGACCAGCCTTGTCTTATTTCCTTCTTTTCTAGTTTCAATACAGTGGCTTTGCCGAGAACAGAACGGTAGATTTTTATATATGATTTTACAAACTGCACTTATTACTGTAACTTATCATTTGCCTGACGCCTTTATCCCAGGCAATTTACAGTATTTGAGAATAACAATCGTCATTTCTTTTATTTTTCCAGTGTGCTCAGGGTCACAATGTCAGTAAGATTCGAACCAAAATTTAACCCACTCATGGTGCTTCACAGTGGTGACATGTTTCATTGACAGACATGTAAGGAAGAATTCCATCATGCACTGTGTAAGTTGCCATACTACCAACTACTATTTGGGTATCAAACAGCTTGGCGCTTCTAAAGTCAGACAGAGCAGTGACACAAAAAACTGAGGCCTACTTTTAAAAACCACTAACAAAATTCCTGCAGAACGGCGATACCTGCAGAGTAAACCCGCAAAGTGGGTCTTGCTGATCCCAAGCGTCTTGATTGATGGACAACACTTTTGTTCTCGTCTTGATTCTGTGCATCATTCAATCCTCTCAATTTTCTCTTCAGCTTTTAAGTTGCCATTCCTTTCACGTTAAGAAATTAGGTTTTCACTCCATCAATAAAACGCACCACTTACTTATTGAGTCTTTGCGGCTGATGATTAGATTTTAAAAGAACTACTTTCTTAAATGACTCTTAAGAAGAAGCGCTTTCATTATGCCATCATGGGAAAATGATGGCTTTTTTTCCCTGAAGGCCTGGCATAAACAGTAGCATTAGAAGACTGTACGAGATGGCAACTGTGGAACACCCTGTTCTGAAATAATCCAGTGGAAATGTTTCAAGGTTTAATTGAGTTACTGAAGAAAGTCATCAAGCAGCTGAATGAACAAAATCATGAAATTCCAATTAAGTTCTACTTGACTCTGAGACTGTGTTTACTTATTCCATTAACCCTCACAAGAGCATGTAACAGGATAAGGTCCTTTATACACGCTGCTCTGCCTCTCATTGGTTGGCATCTACATAGGGAAAGCAAACTGGTGGCTCATATTGGTATCCAAGCCTTCTTGTGGAGGAAAAAAAAATATTAATACATTTCTGGCATTTATTATTGTTATTAGTGCTCTTTTAAAAAATCAGCAATATTTCTTTATGCCAATGCATGATACAATACAGCCCACTGTGCAACATGGGAACAACTCTCAGGAGAATGGGGTGACACCTGTCAGACAGTGGGCCTCATGGAGCCATCGAGACAATCACCCAGCAAAAGGGGGGAAACGTTTGACCAAAACATCTATCCTGCCATCCGTTTTCTAAACCCGCCTATGCTCAGCAGAGTTACAGGGAAGTTTGAGCCTATGCCAGCAAGCACAGGGCACAAGGCTGAATGCCAGTCTGTCAGAGGATGAGGAAATGCCTTGCTGCTCCACTTCCACAAGTAGGTTCTGGGTGCTTAAATGTGTTATGGGGAGCCCAAAGATGAAAATTTTCAGTACTAAGGCAATCAGCATACAGTTTTTCACTCTCTTCTCCTTGGACCTCTCATCGCCCTCAGTCAGGTGATTTCATTACAACCCTCACAATATTGTTTGGTATAAGATATGGCTGAGGGGACAACACTGGAGGAAACTGCTTGCTTCAAGATGGAGGCAGATGGAGGCTGTGGGAGGATGTGAAAATTTGTACCATCTTGAAAAAGATGGACACATCTAATTGATTGTTCTCAACTCTTTAAAGGAAAAGATGACTTTACATGAAATTCAGAAATATTTGAATAACAGGCTGTGATTTGCATTCATTCAGTCATTCACTATGTAAAGAGTCACAGGGCAACACTGTACGCTCGGCAGGAACCAACACTAGATAGTGTGCCAATGTATTTTAGGACGCTCACAGTACACACTGGCAGGCCCACTTTAGACTTACTGGTCAACCTAAAGCTGATGTCACACTAAGCGACTTTTAGTTGGAGGAGACATCAGACTTGGTGACTGCAGCTGCTGATCTCTACTCCTGAGGTTGTCAAATTATACACAACTCTCAGGGTATGACACATTAGAAAACTTGCCAGCTCAGCTAATCTGTTCCTTAAAAGGGAGGTCACTTTCAAAAAAGAAACCCACCCTTTAGGTTTGCAAAAGTCAGTGAAAGAGTCAAGGAATTCAAAACCAATTTTAGCTTTGGCTGCAGAACCAACTATAAGCGCTTCCATTTTGTTTTGATTAAGATTGAGAAAACTGTCAGCGATCTAGCTCAGCTTCTTGTTTCCAAAATATCGTGAGCTTGATCCTTCTCCTGATGGCCTGCGATGTGCTGCCTGACAGAGCTTGTGCTGTATGAATGCTTCACAGGTACAGAGAGTTCCCTCACAATCTCTGCCCTTTTTTCCATTCTGTCCTGCTACATAACACGAGACATCAGACAGACGAGCCTCTCTTCTGCTTCCACCTGCACTTTCTTATTCCTTGTAGCCGCACTGTATGAATTGTCCTTCCAGATGAATGCTTATTGGTCTTCAACTTTTGCACACACAAAGCCCTTCATTCTGACTCAGGACTAGATTAAACCAGTCAGGGTTTGTGTGAGCATGCTGGTCACTGACTGGTTGGAGTGAGTTGCAGAGTATGCCAGACTACACGACTACCCTGACTCACTAAGATTATGTAAATGAAGTCTGATAATTGCTGGGAAAGTCATTCAATGTAATGAGGCCAGAAAGGGAAAACAGGCCAACTCCACACAAACACTGACAGAAACATTAGCACAGCCAACTGTTAAACCATCAAGCTACCTTTGATGAGATTTTTTTCTTGAATGTGTGTAATTACAGAAGTGGACTTTGACTTTAGTGAATTTTTCAGAAATTAGTCTTAGTATTATAAGTAGTAGTCTCAGCAGAGCAAGCCAGCATGGTCATATTTCTTTGGCACACCATGGGCTTCTCAAAGCCAAAGATAAAGTAAATTTAGCAGAATTTTTTTTGACTAATTGGTGATTTGCATACTTGAGAAGAACTGTGAAAATTTACACACAGACGGAGTTGTGGATTTGTGGCTAAGGATCTGTGCTGATATCTGGATGGTTGCTGGTTCAAGTCCCATTGCTGCCGGAAAGGATCCTTAGTGCAAGGCCCTTAACCTGAATATTGCTTCAGGGGTGCTGTACAATGGCTGACCCTGCACTCCGACCCCTAAAGATCATGCATAAAAACAATTTCCCCTTAGAGGTTAATATGATATAACAAATCAAAATCAAAAAAACAGTTGTGGGAATTGAAAACAAACAACTAAGCCATGTCATGGAAGCAAAAACGCTTAACCTTTAAGTAGGCTCTGGATGGGATATTGGGACAGCTTAGCTATTAGCTAAACAAAAGATCCTGATGGATTGAGTGGTCTCCGCAGGTTTGTCAGACTTCTTGGTTCTTTTTGGGTTTCAGTGAATCGGGCCCATTGGACATTTCATGCAAGAGATGCTTCAGCATTTGAGATTCCCGTCTTGAGGCCTGCTTAATCTGAATACCCATGATGTGGATGGCATAATGGATTATTTACTTCTATGTAAGGTGCTGCACACAGCAGAGTTTGAACCAAGAAATGAGTCACCTATTCATTAACAGATACACTCAACAAGCTGATAAAAGGCAGCTACCATTTTTCATGCCAGCTCAATGCTCACTGAGAATTAAATGGACGCTTTGTGTGAATTAAAATGATGGGTTGAATATGTCATCTGTTAAAGATGTTGCCATTGGTACAAAACCAACATTTTTCCTAAATGAGTGGACTGTGTAAGTTGTCTTGCTTAAACCAATGAACTAATGGGGTCTGACTTTGCGTCTCTTGAAGCAATTTCTTATATAATGCCTTTGAGGAAGCCATGCCTAGTATTTCTAAGGAAATTGCCGTTTAATTTCCCACAAAGCAGAATCTCAAAAATCTGAAACAATGCCTGCTGGATCGCCCTGCGTCTCCTTTGAGGGTACACTGACAAATGAGCTCATAATGTGTACTTTTCGTAGGCTGCCTATGCCCACTACATTCAGACTCCTGTGTGTTTATTAATGAACATGCTGGAGAGAAGCGTATTTGCACAGACGTGCAGACTTTGCATTCCTCTCCATTTGCTGCCAGCTAGTAGTCTCAGCTGTGCCTGGTAACACACGACACTGTCTATCTGTGGCTTCAGACACTGCGCTTGGACAGGCTGCTGGCCCACAGGATGTCACTGAGCCTTCGATCTTTAGCTGTGCTATATGTATACAGTATAAAGTGATTTAGGATATTGAGTAAAATAAATCCTTGAAATAGAAATTGTTAGCATTGCTAAAAAGAATATTTAAAAAGATTCAAATATCAAAATCAGCGTTTGACTACACCAGAATATAAGAGAGATATGAATATAGAAAGAACACAAAATAGCCACAAGAGGAACACAAAAAAAGTATATTTACTCCTCTGGCACAACGCTAACTAACGTGATACCCCCCAATACCATATGAACCATCCTCCAACCCTCACGTCTGTTCTCTGGCGGTACCGTTATTCTCTCATTTCAACTTTTTCCCAAGGTTATGTCCTGACTAAAATCCCAGTTGCTCTCTGGCTCTCTGGGTTGGTAGTGGCTTATAATCCTCACCAGGGCTTCAAATCCAAGGCCAAGGTCTAAAAACTTTTGGGGGCCCCTGAAATAACTGCACTCATGAGCCCTGATCTGCCCTGAAAGGGCTGGTCCTACAGAGCAATGTCTAGAGTGGCTGCTCTTTATATTGGGCCAGAGAGTCTGACTTGAAAAGAAAAGCATAACTACCAACTTTCAGGCTGAAGACGTTTCTATGGAATCTGCCAAGTCCGCTTCCAAGTCTATTGGAACATCTACAGATGGGAGATCCTTCTGTAGTAATCGGGTGTACTCTCTCCAGCATGCCCACATTTAAACCTGTTCAGTTTCTCTATTCAGTATTACTGTGGTGCACCTGCTAACTCTTTGTTTCTCAGAGAACGTGAAGTACACATAAGGTAATAAAGTCACAGGCAGTGTGGTGTGGTGGTTAAGGCTCTGGACTTCAAGCCTAATGCTTTAGGTTCAAATCCAGCTACTAACACTGTGTGCCCCTGAACAAGTCACGTCACCTGCCTGTGCTACAACTGAAAAAACAAAAGAAATGGAACCAACTGTATCTGAAATGGGCAGCATGGTGGTGCAGTGGTAGCGCTGCTGCCTTGCAGTAAGGAGACCAGGGTTCATCTTAGGTCCTCCCTGTATCAAGTTTGCATGTTCTCCCCATGTGTTCTCGTTTTCCTCTCAAGAGTCCAAAGACATGCAGGTTAGGTGAATTAGTGATTCTAAATTGGCCCTAGTGTGTGGTTGGGGTTGATGTGTGTGTGGTTGCCCTGCGATAGGCTGGCACCCTGTCCAGTGTTTGTTCCCCTATTCTCCAGCAGACACCCACAACCTTGTTTAGGAGTAAGCAGGTTAGGAAATGACTGACTGACTGTATCTGAAATGTTGTAAATTGCCTTAGGTAAAGATGTCAGCCAAATAAATAAATGATAATTAATTTTGTCCTACACAGAATTCTACTGTACCAATATCACCGTTTTACACCAAAAGAATAATAAATATATTTATCAGAAATGATTTTATAATTATTCATACCAGCAATGGGAGGGATTGTAGCTTAGAGGTTAAGCAGTAGCCTTTAAATCATAAGGCTGCTGGTTCATTCCCCATCTCTACAAGTCGGGTCGCACAAAATATCGTTAAGATAAAATTATAGATCTGTACCTGTAAGTGACCTTGACGTAGGGTTCACTCCAGAAGGGCACTTGCTTTATTCTGTTACCAGACGCCCCTAACACAAAAGGTGCCAGTTCACCTCTTAGGTTCTCATATTAATGGGGTATTGGAAGAAATGTCCAAAGTAGCTATGTAACTGTTACCTGTAACCTCTGACCTGTCTCTCTGCCCATATTCTACTCTGCATATTCAACTGCTGGGACCCCTTTGGCTGGGTGATGCGCTGTGCTGACTGGGACTGTTTTCACTTTCACTTCTTTACTTCAACCCACATTACCATTAACAAAAGACTTCACCAGAGCATCCTCTTGTGCCCTGTAGAGAGTGCAGCTAGACAAGGAATGAACAATCCAGCTTCTTGGCTATGCTAATAGCAATAAGACACCGACTTTTAAACTTTCCCTTAAAAATTATCTTTACTTAACAATGAACTATACAACCTGGGTGGATTCATCAAGTTTTTGTTCAGTCTAGTTAGCAGCGCTAACATTTCTGATATAATGTACATTCACTGATGGCTATTATTTAATTTTAGCACAAAATATGTATCTTCAATTATAAAATTAAAAGAAAAAGATTTCTTGCTGGACGGAGAGATCTCTTTTCCAAGTGCCTAGTGGCTCCATGAAAGTGTTTGCTTCAGTTACAGAAGGGTGCCTTGCAGGTGTCCATTTTTTAAAAAACAGAAATGGAGCTGAACTCTTTACAAAAGTGTCAGAAAAGCAGCAACTGAGCTAAGAGAAAGCTCCATTATTGCAGCAAACAGCAACTGGACTGAGAAAGCTCTTTTTTGAAAAATTCTTAATAAAAAGGCAGCTGGTCTCCACTCTCTTCTTGCACACAAGAAAACACCCGGCTTACTTATGTTTACCTCCATTACCTGAGAGCTTACAGCTTTATTAAAACACACTGAAAATGTTACTAAATCATTATCACTAAACTCAACATTATGGGACTTAAAAGTTTCTTTTTCTCACTAAGCAAAAGGAATTTTGCTGTCTTTCATATTTCCCAGAATACACTGCACTCCTGCTCATCTTAACAAGACTTTCAGATTAAGGCCAATCAAATGAAATCTGCCAGCATGAGAAGGTTAAAGTATCTGCCATACACCACGGTATAGCATATAGGCGGTATGTTCGATCCATTCACTAATCCATCTGCTTTAGTAATTATTGCTGCTTTTCCACCCATAATCATCGGAGACTTTTATAATGCTTCTTCCAAATGCTACCAAAGACAGGACTCCCGAGTCCAGTAACTTCAACCACAGCCCTGCAGCACCACATCCCCCACCTCCTTTCCTTCCCTTGCTTACCTTTTGCTTATGGCAGGCACTTACAAAGCATTAATCAAGACCAGACATCAGTGTAAACCTGCTGCATTATTTGCTGTGCTGCTGAGGGAATGAATCAATCAATATTTATTTTATTCAGCACATTTCATAGAAAGCACTATCACAAAGCATTAGGCCGTATGAGTCGCATGTGTCCATCCACCTCTGCTACTCCTTTCTCACATTCTCTACGAGGCTCTGTCTGGGTGCTGCTTCCAGCAGGGGATTATTTTGCCAACAACAATCATCTTGACAGAAGGGGCTTTTAGTTTCTGTTCAGCTCAGATTCCTTTCTGGTTTACTCTTCATCAGGAGGGATTCATGGAAGATGGCCAGAAGTCTGCTTTATATGGTTGTCAGCAAGCAGAAGTCTCAAAATTGCATGAAACTTGCCCGGAGGCTGACATCCTTTTTTGCTGATCACAAAACATAAAATGACCAACCCATTAGAGCCTAGGGATGTAGGCCCCCTGGGAGGCACGGAACACCATAATCTATTTCTATGTCACAGTGCGAGACACCTGAACTTTTAAAAATGGATGCCATTTCCATTGAAAAAAGAAAATTAGAAAATGTTTAGAATGGAAGGAGCCTTCCACCAATTTACACTTTGTTTATTGACTATCCTTATGTCTCAGTAGATCAAATTAAATTAACAGCTTTGTAATTCCACGTGTACTGAGAAATGGCACCAAAGTAGAAATTCAAGACTTGCTAAACCATAGAACTCTTTTATTTTTAATTTGTACTTGCAAAAAAACATGTTTCCAGTAAGGAGGAGCATCGTGCCCACAGACCGCTAAGCAGAACTGCCTGAGAATTCAGAGACAAGCATGCAGCTGAAGTTGTCAAGATGTGCAGAGCTACCGAGTGTCATGGCGTGACCAGGCCTCCATCCCTGGATGTCACTCTGTACTGCTCATTGGGTTATTTTGCTTTTTCTTATCAAATATTTTGGGTTTTGCATTATTGTATATGTTTCTATTGTATTATATTACATGTTAGTTAGCATTTTCTTGTTCATTAATCATTTTCTTTTCTCTTATAATTCTGTTAATTGTAAAATGGCTATTCATCTGTGCAATGTGGCCTACTAAAATAACTTCACTTTGGAACAGTCAGAGGTGGCTTAAGTGAGACATACTTCTCTTGACATTGCATATTTCAATATTAATTTACCAGCTTATCAAATACCACACTGCACAGAGATGAGGAAAACATTTACTGATGCTTTGTAAGTGTTATGAACACCAAAAGTAGGCTTTTTAAGGTCTTGTTACATTAACAGTAAATTAGTAAATGATGCATTTTTGCAGTACCTAAACTAAAATGTTACCATAATATCTGACTGTCGACTGTTGGTGAACAACTGTGCAAATTTACCAACAGGAAGGAAGTCTAGGCCTACAGTCATGAAAATAATAGCGATCAGCTGAATTTTCCAATAATATTAGACATTGCTTTTGTTCGAAAATGTAATATTTTAAAAATTAGATGTGTAGCCAGAATATATTCCCCATAGAAAGCGGTGATTTTGTCTCTATGTGGTTATCTGTACAGCAAACTCCACGGGAGCAATTATACTCAAAATTCAGTAGGCCTGACTAACAACTGTGCTAAGGTTTATTTGGATGAGGTGATTTGTTTTTGAGTTATAAAGTCCACAGAACTCACTCTCTGACTCAGACAGACGGTCTCCCAAAGGGGTCAGATCATGTTTAGGGATGCCTAAAACATGTACATCTGCTGAAAACACAAAGAGCAAATTCTGACCCCTTACAATACTCTGCCTGTATATATACTAAAGATACATGGGAAAGTATAAAATATTGAAAAGGGCACAGCAGTCCCAAATATAATACACACAGACAAGAGGATAAACCGATGGGAATGACAAGAGTATAAGCATCTACTGATGTAACCAAAAAAATGTTCAAAGCACTATATAAAACAAAAATCAACTTTATAGAGGTCCTGACTAAACAATTCTGAGCTCCTTATTTAAAACCAGAGAACGCTAGCCTGCATGCTGTTACATCCATTCTCAGTAAAGATGGTCTGTATATTTTTATTTATTTAAAGAGCTTCTGTAAAAAGCCAAATTTGCCCCTAGGGACAAATACAGTTCATTCGTTTGTTCATTCTAGCTATCTATCTATTATATAGTGCCCTTCTCCTTAACTGTCTATCTATTATATAGTGCCTTTCTCCTTAACTGTCTATCTATCTATCTAAACATCAGCACTAATGTCTGGATTATTCTTATTGTCCAGCCAGAGAGTCATCATTCTTTTCCACCATCACCACGTCTCACATTATCATTTTAATTCTTGACTTCTACACTTGAAATATGGCTAACACTGGACAGATCTCTAAACCACAGTGCAGCACCTGCTACTTTCTACCAAGATTGTTTTTTTTTTTTATCTCATCAGGCTTCAATGCTTGGATCTACGCAGACTGCCCACTTGTAAGCTGTTCCCCTATGGACATCCTGTAGGATGAAATTAATTCTGCTGGTTGAGTGCATAGACATGTCCCACTAAAACACACCCTGGATGATATCTATAACCGAGTCTTTATACGAGACTCTGTGACAGCATGAGAGATTAGGAAATAAAGAGGAACAAATAAAGCTGGATTATGTTGCTTGAGGGCGTCTCCGGTTTGGAGTTTAGATGTTTTGCATAGCCTTCCTTATAAGGCCTGATGTCTAGATACAGCTAGCAGCCCATTCTAGGTTTGATAGCTGTTGTAACAGCCACTTGATGAGAAGGGGACAAGCAGATTTAAAATTAAAAACAACTTAAAGCATAAAAGCAGTAGAGACAGTAATAATATCCGGCTATTAAACCTGTTAAATGATATCTTAAACACTGGCAGATGAGTGCTGCATTTGTTCTTAGAAGTACTGATGCCCTAAATCAGCAGCGTTCCATCAAAATGAACAGTCCAGCAAATCAGGGAAGTGGGTTCCACTTTTATTATCTTTGTCTTTGTCCTTTGCCAGGCTGATATTTTCATTTTGTGTCATTCATTTTACAATAACAGTTGTTAAAACTTGAACTACCTCACAGATGTAATTTCTTCTAGCAACCCCTTGGAAACGCAAGTATTTTATACAAGTAATATAACAGGAAAAGCTGTCCCCTGCAGCATTTTGAGAATTGCGAGTCTTCATACTCCTCAATTTAATTAACAGGCCGTAGGCCATGATAATTAATCCTAAGAGCTCTCCTGCTTTTCTGAAGAGCACTGCAGCCAGCTTACAGAAAGCTCTGCCATCACCTGAGTGAAGAATACACTCCAAAATGGAAACCCAACACCTTAAAAAAATGCGGAGGTTGGAGCAGAGCTACTGTGGATCATCAGGAACTTAAGAAGGCAAGTCAACCCTTCATGTTCAGGGGATTGTAGATCAGGAAAAAAGTGACCTGTCTAGTCGGGACAGAGCATCACTGGAGGAAAATGAGCTGAGGCTGCAAAATACTATACAACTGTTTTTTTATACGGATATTTAAGACATTATATACGGTACTATTGTCTGAGGGACTAAAACAGCCAGGAGGCGAGAGAGACAGTATTGATGTCTGAATATCAAAATGAAATAACATTCACAAGCCTGCATAATCCAGATCTATAAGGCCAAGGAATGAGCCCACCTCGGACAGGACGCCAGTTGATTGCAGGCCCCATTCATGCGCACACCCACACTCACATCCAGTTCCGAACTGGCAGTTTATCTGACCTACTTTTCGGGATGTGGGAAGAAAACTGGAATACCAGGAACAAAACTATCAGAGTTACAAGAAAAATGCGCAGATTTACCCAAGACAGCAACCAGGCACAGGATTCACACCCGGACCACTGGATAAGTGAGGCCGCAGCATTAGCCACTGTGCCACTCAGACGTTAGGACGTTAGAAATACTTTTTTTCAGCCCAGTTATCCACCTAATTCCTCCAAAATGACATCAAGTCAAGTTCTGAAATATTCTAAGTGTGATGAAAAACTTTCTAATGTTAGTGTGAAATTTACCCTTAACAAGTTTCCAACTGTGTCCCCGTGTTCTTCATGAACTCATTTTAAAGTCACAGTCTCGATCCACTGGACTAATTCCCTTCATAATTTTTAACACTTCAATCATGTCATCTCTTATTCTTCTTTTGCTTAAACTGTATAGGCTCAGCTCTTTTAATCTTCACTCATAATTCATTCCCTATAGCCCTGGATTCAGCCTAGTTGCTCTTCTCTGGACCTTTTCTAGTGCTGCTATGTCCTTTATTTAGCCCAGAGACTACAACGGCACACAGATGAGGCCTTACCAGTGCATTGTACAACTTGAGCATAACCTTGTAAGAAAAGTTAAATGGATAAGAGAGTACGATGTAGCTAAGAATAAATATTTCAAGAGCGGAAATGTTTCTAGTGAGATATCAGCCTGGAATCAACTGAGTAAGTTCAGCATTACCAGTTTGGTACACATGAATAGCCAGGGATCAGTGTTCATCAAAATGATTTTCTAAATCATTTATCCAGTTTTGTGTTACAGCGGGGTGATGCCTATACTGACCTGTCTGGGCATGAGGAGGTGCCAAACCATCACAGGACACATTCATGCAAATACTGAGTTATCAATGAAGCTAGAAAGCACATCTGCAGTATGGCTGTGAGAGGAAAACCTTATAGAGTAAAAGGGAACATGCAAACTCAAGACAGGCGGACCCTGGGCTGAGATTCAAACCCTGTTTACAGCATACTGAGGCAACAATGCCACCTGGGCCACCAGGTCAACCCCACATGCATAATAAAGACATCTATTGCTCTTTGCATTATCTTGGTTTCATCATACAACAATGAAAAATGCACACAAATAACTAGCCAGAACATAGTGCCTGTGGTGGACTAAGGCTGGCTACTGGGAGAAGTGCAAAGAGATGAGCCCCTTAATCCACCTGAACCCTCACTAAAGAACGTTTAGAAACATTTGGACCATTTAAAAGTAATTTGTAAGTAAGTCTGGATAAAAGCATCATGTTTCATTAAAACAAGAGGAGATACTAGTCTTCTCCTGGGATATTCTAACTTTAACTCAAGCACTTTCTTGCCCCTCATCCCAACAGCGATTTCTGGGATACCTTAGCTGAGTGACATTTAAATCAGGCCCCCGATAGGCAGCCTGGCACTCGGATATCTCCCTTGGGTTCTAAGGCCTCTCCATTACCTTTTAAAGAGAAGCTTTCCAATCTGAGCTTTTTACTAGTCCTGGATGCCCATATTAATGTCTTTGCTGTTTAACAAGGAAAATTTGGGACCCTTTAAACTACATAGACTTTGGATGACTAGAAACCATTCCCCCATACGACAGGCTGGCAAAGAATGCAGAATACCCAGGAGGCACTTCATAATATGCTCATATCTGTTAAATTGTATAATCTTGATTATCTTTGTAAAGTGACCTATAATCCTATGATAAGTAGCTATATAAATAAAACTTATTATTACTAATAAACACAATTCAGCATCACATGGGGTCAAGGCCCACCTGTCAGCAGGAACCAACTCTGGAAGTCGCATCAGTTCATTGCAGTGCCCACTCACACACAGCCCTACTTTAACACCGACACAGGCCAACTTGAAATTGCCAATTAAAATGTCTTCACAATTAGAGGAAGTTAGAGATATAATGCATTTTTTAACACATATAGTAACAGCAGCCACTACAGCCTTTTTCAGCTCTTTGTATTATTACTGTATACCTGATTCATCATCTCATTATCCAATAGAGTCATCTGTAAACACACACACAGGAGTCATCTGCAAACCAAACAAACAGCTATAATCGTGCATAAAGCAGCTCCCAAAACTAAATGCACAAGAAAAACCCCAAGGAAAGCAAAGGGACATGCCGAAGAGACTCTGTGGCAGCCTGAAGATATTCACACATATGCTTGTCTGTATAAACGTTCTGCTTATCTGCCAGTTTAAGCTTTCCAGTGTGGTGGTCTATCTTTGAAGTGGACCAGGACATGAAATCTTCATGGAGTAATGAATTCAGCAAGACATTTCAGTGAATACCACACACATTTAATATGTCCTTGGGGGCTTCATCCAGCGGACCACACATTCAAAAATTGGTCAAAACGTCTGCACACACTGTGGCTACATGCAGTCCTCACAGCACTTTCACAAAGTCTTCAGACCCCGTCACTTTTTACACATATTGTTATGTTGCAGCCTTGTGCTAAAATAGTTAAAATTCATTTTCCCACCTCAAGTAACACTCGGTACTGAAGAATGATAAAACAAAAACAGGATTTTAGAAATAGTTGCGAATTTAACAAAAATAAAAAAACGTGAACATCCTGTTGATTCAAGTATTCAGACCTTTCACTCAGAACTTCATTGAAGCACCTTTGGCAGCGATTCCTGGTATCTGGTATCTCCCACCAGCAGTAGACACGAGGCCCGACTGGATGTGAATGACTGAGGGTGCATGGTGGCCCCATTTAGACACCAGTTATCTTAACCAGCAGGCTCCTGAGATATGGCCGGGCACAGATTCCCAGAAACCCTTCCTTGAATTACATGGACCCAGAAATGAATGAATGGATGTATTTTGACATCAGAATGACATATCACAAGAGGCTGAAATGTCATCTTGTCATGTCACGCAGCAAGTGGCTATTGCCCAATCTTGAGTACATTTCTCTTCACGACACTCTCACCAAATCCACCTTCTCCTTCATAGAGCACTCCCATCCTATGTAGCTCTTCACATAATCCCGTTTCTTTGGAGGTGCCCGAGGTGACAACCCTCCCAAGCCAGTAGGCATCTAACTTCACTCCCACCCTTATTCTAGTATATTAGGCTATTTGGTAGCTCATTCCATAGCTGAGTTCCTCCTGGTCTTCTTTGAAAGAGCTGCTTTTGGACAACAAAACAAAAGACTTGCATTGCATTGCATCTCTTCTTCTCTATTAAATATACACTCAGCCAACCAATCAGAGAAGTTGTTGACAAAGCTTTTAAATAAAAAACAAATGAATAATAAGCCCCATCCATTCACCTTCTAAACCCACTTGCATGATCACAGAGACCCTGATTATTAACCCAGCAGCAAACCCTACCTGGAATGCTGGTCCTCTGCACTAGTAACTAGCCATGTTAGAATTATAAATACAATAACACCTCAATCATCTGTCAGGGATTGGGACAGTGGCTGTGATGAATAGGGAAAAGCTACTTTAAAAATGATATAAAGTACATTAGTTTAGTGAATAGTCATATTTATTTACAAAACAACACAATATTAACAAAATATAATATAGTATTAACAAAACTAATTAATTTATATAATATTGTAATGACCAGCATAATAAGGAAGCACAACTCAGGGTTTTCTGCATTTTACTTGGAGTCTTCGTTCCATAACAAATGGTGCCCTGTCTTATACTCCTTTATCTGGGTTGTGGAGTACACCTCCAAAATAATAAAAGAAAGCTTTCCATACCAATCAGTTTATCTCCTGCCACTCAGCTCCTTTTTCTCTATACAGCAAACACTCCTACTTATTGTCTCCTGACTCCCTACTCAAAACTTCCTTGCGCCACACTACCCTTTTTCTCCTGTTACTCATTCCTAAGAGGTCTGTCTGCCCTTTACAGAACAGAATCCCTTCATCCAGTCCCATCACTTACAGCATTCATTACACACTTTCTGCTCCCCAATAGTGCATCACCAGCTGTCTGCACATCACAATATATTAACAAAACATAATATAACAGAATTTAAAAAGAAAAAATTACTGTCAGTGGTTTCCATTTTGATATGTTTTTCAATTTTGTCGGCATTACACTTTATATTGTTCACTGTTGTTCTTCCTACTCCATAAATTGAAGCAATACTTGAAGCACTTTTGCCGTTTAGTAAATGTTTAATAATTTTAATTTTTGCAACAATTCCAACCAAATGCATATGTTTATCAGCCAAAACAATATATAGTAGATTAATTATAACAAAAGAGAAAAGCTACAAAATGCTATTAAAACAGAAGGTACGTAACTTGCATGGGGTGCTGGGGAAGAACACTACATGATAGCACAGTGTTGTTCCCGTGGGTAGAGCTTGCAGCGCACTGCATGGCAGTAGTAGTACAGTAATTAGTAGGCGCTGGCGTGTGCAATGTTTTTCTTTTCTGGCCTTGATGGTTAATTAAGTGACGGATAATCAAGGTTTTACTGTACATTTTTGTGTCTTTATTTGATGGAGGAGAAAATCTGGGTACTCGCGTAGAAGAACTTGGGAATCATCAGCAAGTACCACATAGACAGTGGCCAGGCTGGGAATAGAACAGAAACCCCTGGAAGGATGTGACGACAGTATAAACCACTATGCCAACCAAGCAGGCACTAGTTTTAGATGGGATGCCAGTTAGTCACAGGGCACCCTTTTTCATTCTGGGCAGCTTTAATTATGCCAGGTAAGAATATGAAGAAACTAGAGTTCCTAGAAAAGAAGTCACATGGACAAGGGAATATGGTGTGATGACTTGGGCAGGCTGCTAGACTTGGATCTCTGGAGGTGTACAGCAATGTTTATCAGTGTGACATTTGTAAAAACAGTGAACAAAGTACAGTGCATTTAAAAATATAAATACATAGGCGTTACACCTCGCATTTTAGAGTGCAGCTGTGACTGGTGCTCTGCTCTTATAACCACCAAAGTCTACTCTCAGCATGATTCTTCTGGTGATAGTTGGATGGACGGCATTTTTAATCTGCATACTGTACATCTGTGCAGTGTCAGGCAAAATGCATCATGGTACCTACTTCACTAGCATCATGGGTATCTGTTGTCAGTGCAGCACTCCAGCTCATTGGTCTCATTTTCATCAGTGTCTCATGTAGCTGGATGTATAAAAACAGCAACTGCAGAATAATGATAAAGAGACACTGCTGAAATTCGGCCTTTGCAGTCCCATTTGTTATTATTGACTGATTGGTCATCATTCTTCATGGGCTTACATGACATGTTGGATGAGATGTCAAAAATCTGAGGCTATAGGGGGGAACAGCTACTTTACCAGACACATTTCAGTATCTAGACAAAAGCCAAGTGAGCTGGAGAAAAAAAAGGAACAGACCTAAAGGCAAGAGGATGGAACAAAAAAAATGACGCACCACTGTTAACATTGATGAGGAGCAACCACTTGCACAACCTCAAAATTCAAGGTCATTGTGTCATACAGTTTTGAAAATAAGAATTGGTGTACATTTTAGAGCCTGAGCTCAAAAAATGTGAGAAAAACAGAAAGAGGATTTAAGTGGCTTGGCAAATGTTTTCCACAGTAGATATAACTGGTGGGCGTATTGTGGTCTGGATAGTGCAAAGTGTCATAAAAACATCACAGGAGAGGTCAGCTCATAAGAAGGCTGAAGGTCTGAACTTAGTATTGTGGTCAGCTGGGGGCAGGGATGTGGCTCAGCGTCATTTAATGCTTTGAAAGCAGGGAGCATCACTCTTAAAGGAACACTCCACACCACAACTATATTTATTTTATATGCCACTTACCTCATGTTCTTTGTAGTGAAGGCTGAGAAAAAATATTAATTAATCTCATGTTTTCATGCAGAACTGAGGTAACAAAGTTTATGTTAGAATAAGCATCTGTTGTTACCAACACTAGACAATAGCAAACAATATCAGAAAAAAACACGTTACTCATGTTGCATAATTCTGACAGCAAGTCATCCAGTTGTATGCTCACAACTTCCAAAACGCATGCATTTTTTACTCAAACATTTTTAAATTAATAGAATCTAGAAAACCAGAGCAGTGCACACAGAGGAAATGTTTAAACATGGAATTGAGCTTTTGCACTGAAGATCTGCATCTCTCGCTATGGACTTAAATTACTGCCAAAAGTCCATGTCTGAGTACCACTCATTTTGGAAGTGTGAGTTACACTTTGAGCGTGAGTGATGATTTGGCAAGTGTTTTGCAGTCACATGATCTTTGGCAGTGTTCTTGGCGCAGCATAACTGCCAAAATTATTTGACAACGAAAGTGTCAAGGCAAGGGTAGGACTTTCATTCTTCTAGCCAATGGAAGTAGTCAGTGTTAACCAGCTAATTGTGGGGAATGCTTCCTTCTCAATCTCCAAACAGCACCGTGCATAGTTTACTCCATGACTCGAAACTTACTTGCTGATTTGCTGCACCGTTTTGTATCCAATTCAGTTCCCCGTCTCCCATGGCAAAAATGTCAATAAAACCTCAGAATCAGTGACGTTTCACAATCAGGGTTTGCACAGAAATCAATACTTGGCCATGCACTTCTCTACAGATCATCACAAAGTCCAAATTCTAGTCTCTTAAAAAAAAGTTATTCACCTTACGAAACACTCTGCCCACAGCAAAGAACCCAAGAGAATGTGTGTTTCTGCGGCTCATTCACAGGTGACAATTGCACGGACAATACTCGATTCCTCTAAGGTGTACAGATTAGAATATAAATGAAGAATCAAGCAGATGTGTCTGTATACATAAAATATACTAAATATCATTTTAAAGCTCTTCTAAAGCATTTTTTGTCTCAGTGACTTTGTTCTCAAGCGTACAGCACACATCCTCCTAAGTACAGATGATCGTTGGTAGAGGAGAACAGGACGATTCACCTGTGATGTCCAAATTCAAATCTGATCAATTGCAAGTGTATGTGTCTGCTTGTCACAAGCCATCGGTGTAATTTAATGTATTAATAAAGAATAAGAAATCGGTTCATAAAAATTTTAAAACATTCTTGTATCTCATAATATACAAGGAGCAAAGCAATCACTTTAGTTCTCTTTTTGAACTGAAAATAAAAGGGGGACCAAAACTGAGGGTAGATCATCAGATTCATGCACTCAAAATGTAACTCACGCTTGTAAAATGATTGGTACTCGGACACAGATCTTTGGCAGCAATCAAACTCCATATCTCTCTCGTTCACTGGTCAAGAGTCCTATTTCAATTCAAAAGCGTGATCGAGTGTGAACAGCCTTCCTGTTTCTGAACTAGTTTCATTTTCTAAAGTAATTTATTGAACACTATTTTAACAAAAAATTCATGCATTTTGCAAGTTGTTAGCATACACATGGTTGACTTGATATGCTGATTAGGTGACATGATGTGGTCCCCAGAGGGTGCTGCAGCTCCCCAAATTCCTTACACAAAGGCTTGGACACAAGATTGCTATGTACAAAGAATAACTGTGTGAAAGTCTTTTACAAGTAAGTGTTTCCCACACCACAACTACACTCTGTTTTTCTACTCTCTGTATCGGTGTCCAGAGACTGAGGCTCGGATGCACTTCTCGGTGAGGTTGGAGCTTGATCAAGTAGGGCTCACTAATCCCCTCAGCATCCCCTGGTGGCACCCACTGAACCCAACAGGGCTGTCCCAAAGACTTACAGTTCTCAGTTTGCCCTATCAAATCTGTAGAGGTATGGTAACCTGTTTTGTGCTGGGAAAAACAATATGCAGAATAAGTGGTACTCCCCTGTTCTTCCATTATTCTAAAGATCCTGGTATGACTCCAGCTGGAGTGCCAGTCTAAGCTTGTTGCCTATCATAATAAGTAACATGAGATTTTTCATTCGCTTTGCTGTTGTCTAACAGTAGACGATTATTCTATCACAAACATTTTTGTCTCCATTCTCCAAGGAAATGTGAGCTTATTTTTTTTTCCCTCAGCTATCACTGCAAACTACAAGGGATATGTAACATAAAAAATACCATTTTTGGTGAAGTATTCCTTTTATGTGTGAAGCCCTCATGGTTGTCTCGATGGCATGGGTCATGGCATGTGCAATAATGTAGTTAATGGGGGGGCCATGAGTTGCCTGAACTTCATGCACAATTTCCAAGGGGGTGGGTTTCCCTTTAAGATCTACAATAGAAGTTGGACACAATGGTGTCAAGATGCGATATTGCTGTGAGCTGTGATGTGACCCTTTGCTTTGGTTGATGTTTAAATGATAAGAATACATTCAAGCCTCAAGATGCAGTCATCTCCTAAACCTTTCCAATTAACTACAAACTAAATTATTATTCAATTATTTTTTATAAATAGAAAAAAATGAGTAAAACTTATATAAAGAAGAAATATATATTGACAATCAATAACACAGCTGGAAAATAAATTGATTCTCATTAACAAAATTGACAAATGATGAAAACTATAAAAAAAAGCACATAACTGAAAAGGTCAAGCAAACAAACTCTAAATTCTTAAATGCAGAAGTCAAATGGAAAAAACAAAACTCTAAATTTCAATTATTTCATATGGATTTTTATAAACAACAAACCCATTTTGAAACTACTTATCCAAAAGCTTATACCAGAACAAGAATCAAATCCAGAAACCGAAAAATAACCCAGGAAGCTACAAATGACAAGCTAAACAAGGCTCATCAGGAGGACCACCGGCAAGAATGACTCACACAATCACTCAGCAATTCAAGGAAGCTACAGGCGGCCCTTTTATTATGGCGGCACAATCAGCAACAACCCCTGAGTAATTAATAGTAATTGGAAAACTTCCCACAGGCTTGATCCCTAATGGGAAACAGGGAAAACAATTAACAGTTAAAAATAAAAACCTGAAGATAAGAAAACCAAAACAGGGAAACAGAAGGTTGAACTGGGACAGAGCTCCACTTAAACCACAACGCCCATGTGCTGGCTTTAAAAACGCCAGCCACGTGAATCACACTAGTGGTGCAGAAATGGGTGCTCTGTTGCCTTTCACAATCACTCTAAGATGAACAGATATTTATGCTAATTAACATCAAGCACATGACACTTGATCATGCTTGTTCTCCAGAGTGCGAGCACTCAGTGCCAGTCGACAGAATATATACAACTGGGCTCAGGTCGAAATGACTACCCTGACTTGTGCATTGGGCCACGACTCTTCCCTCTGAGGGGTTTTACATTTCCATTTAATCGTTTGACAGACACTTTTATCCAAAAGTGACTTACAACAGAGGGAAACATAACCAGCCTACTTTGAAATGTAAGTTAGCCTGGCACCCCCATTGTGTAAGTTTTTACTATAAGCTTGTTAGGTAAATACTATTTTACAGTATTGTCTCAGTGTTTAGGCCTCCTGCCCTTTTCCCGTGTCATTTATATACTGGGCCTTTAACAATGAAATGGGCACTATACCTCAAGCATCTTCTTGGTTTCTCTTACAGCTTCAGTTTTTTTTTTCAAATTAAGCTCTCATTCCATTTAGCTGTATTCTTTTGTATTCTACTGTCTGCCTGAGGTCTCCATGTTCTCAGTTTCTGTTTCTGTTTTATGTTGTTCAGTTTTTTCTCATTAATCAGTAGTAGTAGTTGTAGTATTGTCATATGTACAGAGTACAGTGAAATTCTTACTTGCATGTCTGACTACGAGAAAAATATATATTGTAAAAACTATGGGGCGCCACAGAACCCGAAACACCAAATGCAAACACACAAACAAGTCCCGCATTTAAAACAAAGAGGATTTATTACAAGATACCTCCGCACTGCTACTCCTCCGAGGCGAGAGTTGTCTGTCTCTGCTCCCAGCTCTGACTCATCTGGACAAGGCAGTGCGGTTTCTTTTATCGTATATCTGGGGTTTTGCCCATTGGAAGTACATTTGGGCAATATAGAAGCCCCCAAGAATAGGAAGTATAACTCCCTGCAGCACCCCCTAGCATCACCAACGGACCCCAGCAGGGTTGCGGCACCTCAATTCCCAGCTTTCCCTGCAAGTGTCTGAATGGCTACTGAAGCCCAGGGATGCTGCCAGCTAGTGTATGGGTTGGGGGGAGAGAATAACCAGAGTATATTACTCTCCCCTGTCCTGTGCTATTGGCGGCCAGGCCAGGTAAGGATCCCAAACCAGTTCCAGCAGTGTTCTCCCTCTCAATATATACAGTCATATGAAAAAGTTTGGAAACCCCTCTCAGCCTGCATAATAATTTACTCCACTTTCAACAAAAAATATAACAGCGGCATGTCTTTCATCTCCTAGGAACATCTGAGTATTGGGGTGTTTTCTGAACAAAGATTTTTAGTGAAGCAGTATTTAGTTGTATGAAAGTAAATCAAATGTGAAAAACTGGCTGTGTAAAAATGTTGGTCCCCTTGTAATTTTGCTGATTTGAATGCATGTCACTGCTCAATGCTGATTACTTGCAACACCAAATTGATTGGATTAGCTCGTTAAGCCTTGAACGTCATAGACAGGTGTGTCCAATCATGAGAAAAGGTATTTAAGGTGGTCAATTGCAAGTTGTGCTTCCCTTTGACTCTCCTCTGAAGAGTGACAGCATGGGATCCTCAAAGCAACTCCAAAAAAAAAATCTGAAAACAAAGATTGTTCAGTATCATGCTTTAGGCCGGGGAAGGCTACAAAAAGTCATCTCAGAGGTTTAAACTGTCAGTTTCAACTGTAAGGAATGTAATCAGGAAATAGAAAGCCACAGGCACAGTTGCTGTTAAACCCAGCAGGTATGGCAGGCCAAGAAAAATACACAAGCAGCATATGCACAGGATTGTGAGAATAGTTACAAACAACCCACAGATCACCTCCAAAGACCTGCAAGAACATCCTGCTGCAGATGGTGTATCTGTACATCATTCTACAAGTCAGCGCAATTTGCACAAAGAACATCTGTATGGCAGGGTGATGAGAAAGAAGCCCTTTCTGCTCTCACGCCACAAACAGAGTCACTTGTTGTATGCAAATGCTCATTTAGACAAGCCAGATTCATTTTGGAACAAAGTTCTTTGGACTGATGAGACAAAAATTGAGTTATTTGGTCATAACAAAATGTGCTTTGCATGGCGGAAGAAGAACACCACATTCCAAGAAAAACACCTGCTACCTACTGTCAAATTTGGTGGAGGTTCCATCATGCCTTTGGGCTGTGTGGCTAGTTCAGGGACTGAGGCCCTTGTTAAAGTTGAGAGTCGGATGAATTCAACCCAATATCAACAAATTCTTCAGAATAATGTTCAGGCATCAGTCACAAAGTTGAACTTACACAGGGGTTGGGTATTCCAACAAGACAATGACCCAAAACACAGTTCGAAATCTACAAAGGCATTCATGCAGAGGGAGAAGTACAATGTTCTGGAATGGCCGTCACAGTCCCCTGACTTGAATATCATCGAAAATCTATGGGATGATTTGAAGTAGGCTGTCCACGCTTGGCAGCCATCAAATTTAACTGAACTGGAGAGATTTTGTTTAGAATGGTCAAAAATACCTCCATTCAGAATCCAAACACTCATCAAAGGCTATAGGAGGTGTCTAGAGGCTGTTATATTTGCAAAAGGAGGCTCAACTAAGTATTGATGTCATGTCTCTGTTGCGGTGCCCAAATTTATGCACCTGTCTAATTTTGTTATGATGCATATTGCATATTTTTTGTTAATCCATGTCATATATTAAAAGGAAGTTGCTACTTTGAAAGCTCAGCCAGTTATAAACAAAAATCCAAACTTTTTCATATGACTGTATATATATATATATATATATATATATATATATATATCCATCCATTTTCTAAGCCGCTGAATCCGAATACAGGGTCACGGGGGTCTGCTGGAGCCAATCCCAGCCAACACAGGGCACAAGGCAGGAACCAATCCTGGGCAGGGTGCCAACCCACTACAGGACACACACAAACACACCCACACACCAAGCACACACTAGGGCCAATTTAGAACCGCCAATCCACCTAACCTGCATGTCTTTGGATTGTGGGAGGAAACCAGAGCGCCCGGAGGAAACCCACGCAGACACGGGGAGAACATGCAAACTCCACGCAGGGAGGACCCGGGCCCGTGGTCACCGGCAGGGGGCACCCCTATGCCTTTGGAGCCCTGGTGTGGCGGAAGTGCTGGGGGGAAGAAGAGCGGGGACACTCGGAGTGCTTCTGGGGATGCAGTCGGCACTTCCGCCACACTGGGGCGTGTCGGTGGAAGATTGCCGGGAAACACCTGGAGCACATCCGGGTGATTATAAAAGGGGCCGCCTCCCTTCATTCAAGGCTGGAGTCAGGTGAGGAGTGGACTACAGCTGGAGAAGAGAGAAGGAGGCGGTCTGAGGCAAGGTATTGGTGTTGTGGCCAGGACTTTGGGGACTTGTGGGGTTTGTGGTGCACTGGACTTTGTAAATAGTGTAAATAAACGTGTTGTGGGTGAAATGAACGTGTCTGCCTGTCTGTGTCCGGGCCAGTCTTCACAATATATATATATATATATATATATTTAAAATTTGATTTGATATACTTTATTAATCCCCTGAGTGGAAATTGCACCTTCACATGACCTTTGGGGGTCAGAGTGCAGGGTCAGCCATTGGACAGCTCTCCTGGAGCAATTTTCAGGATAAGGGCCTTATGTGTGCGTGTGTATATACGGTATATAAATTTAATATGTCTATATAAATTGAATATATAACGGGTTATCATAAAGTTTTGTGTCTGGACCTCATAGGGTTATTCTGTGGTGTTGATTTTATATGATTAGTTTTGGGAGTTTCTCTTTTTCATTTTACAGTAATAGATATTTTTAAAGAATCCAAAATCTAGTTTAGAATTATTATAACCTAAGTACACTGTAATTCTTAGTTCTGAAGCTTCATTAGACATGTATATTTGTACATGAATCTGTAAATTTTCTATTACTTGACAAGTATTACTTTGTCAGTGTACACATGCTACATCTAGTTTCCTTACCTTTATTTTGCTACTCGCCTTTTGTTCATTTTTTTTCTTCTTAATTCGGTAAGTGTAATTAGCGTATGCATGTAAGAATTTCATTGTACTCTGCACACTTCATGACAGTGGACCTAAATGATGCCTCTGAGGTAGCAGGAATTGGTCTGGGCATTTGCCTCTTCAACCATAAGGTGGCGCTGCAACCTCAGCTCATGACAGCTGTCTACATAAGAAGAAAAGAGCAAAAGGCAAAGCGGCATCTGTCACTGCAAGGGCCACAAAGAATCAACAAAGCTAGAAAAGAAACACAAAAATATGGCTTTTAAAAACTCTGACTTTTAAATGAAACAGAAGCATTTGGGAAAATGTTGAAAGAAAAACGGTGCCTCTTGTTCATATGTTCTGAGCTCAGAGGACCATAACACAAGTCTTTTATCATCTCACACCAACAATGAGTGGCAGGAATTACTAGACGACTTAGTGACTTCTCACTGGTGTGTTAACCTTCAACTAAAGTCTGACAAGTGAGCTCTAAAGCAATGACTGCATATGCACAGCAATGCAAATATTTACAAATCACATTCTTCCACAAGAGGCATGTGCACAAGGAACAGAAACACGCAGCCAACATGCTTACTGAAATTAGATTAGATAAAACTTTACTAATCCCAAAGGGAAACTCAGATGTATACAGCAGCAGCAACATAAAAAAACAAGGATACAGACTCACAAAACAAACAGTATAGCCAATCAAACAATCAATCAATCAATCGATAAATAAATAAATAAATATATATTGCACAGAAATTTCAAAATGAAGTAACACTAGGGTGTTGTACCGTGTTAGCCATTATGAACGTACTGAGAAGCCAAGCAAAATGACACCTTTTATTGGCTAACTAAAAAAATTACAATATGTAAGCTTTCGAGGCAACTCAGGCCCCTTCTTCAACTGCCCATAAAATCATCTAGCTTGATTTCTCACTAAAATTAAGTAGCATGAAGAGTATATCAGGAGGAAGCATTAAACTGCCTGATAGCAGCACGCAGAAAAGACCCCCAGAGGCGCTTCTTAGCACACCGTGATGCAATGAGCCTGTGGCTGAAAGTGCTCAAAGAGAGGATGGAGGGGACATTTCATGATGGCATCCAATTTTGCCCACATCCACTTTTCCAAAACAGCTTCCCAGTGTGTGTCCAGGGTCAGGGTCAACTTTCAGAAAGTCGTCAAGAAGGAAAAGGTTTAGTGTTTAAATCACAACGAAAATGAGCTAAATTAGCATAGAGAAAGGCCAGCAGCTGGGCTTTTAGAAGTTAAGGTTATGTTTTCACAATTGTGGTGAGCTGTTATTTGCCCAACACATGCTCTTTTGATTGAATCTGCTTTTGGTAATCTTACAAAGTGTAATGTCTCTGTGAGGGGCTTACCGATGCAGGCTGATAGAGCTCTAGTCCATGTACAACACATTAAGTCTTTAAACACATTAAATATGTCTGGCTCAAATTTTGAGATGTACAGATAATACAGCAAACATTCTCAAACTGGCTCAGTCCAGTTCCGGATCATGGGGGCATGGAGCTTATCCTGGCATCACAAGCCTTAGACTGGACACTCACATTATAAAAGGCCAATGTGGAGTTGCCAATTACTACTCTGCACATGGCACTGCTACAATGGCTACAGTGACCTAAGCTTCCTGTCTTTGGGAAATGGGAAGAAAACTGACTCAGACACTGGAAGAAAATGCAGACCACTCAGAACACGTCTAGGTGTGGGATTTGAACCCAAAACACCTGATACATGAGGCGACTATTATGTGTCCATGTCACATATATTAAGTTTCCATCCATAGCACTTTCAATTCCTGCAAATGACTTCCCACCTTCTACGGCACATTGGTCTGTAATCCTGATGTGTCCTAATCAACGCCCCTTTCTCATATTTGTCAAAGTTCTCTTCTATTTCTATTTGTTTTATTATGGATTAAGATTGTGTTTTATGTGGCAGATGCTTTTATCTTAGGCATGCCTTAGGCTGCATATTTTTCACATAAAGTAATAACACCCTAATAGGATCCACAGTGAACATTACTGTTGTAGGACAGACTGGCATTTTCCAACTCCCAGCTTAGCAAACTGTTGCCAGATACTCTTATTACCAGCTAAAAAATCTCAGTTTGCCTGACTGAGTCTCCCCTTGGAATTCAGCATCTGATAAGGATAAGATCCCGAAGGAGCGAAATGGACTCAGGCTCTGAACATCCATCCATTTTCCACTGCATATCCGAAGCTGTCTTAGAAGTGAGGCCCCTTTTCTCCAGCCACAAATGCCAACTCATACTGTGGGATCCCAAAACATTCACTAGCCATCTGCGATATACAGTATAATCCTCCCAGCAAGCCCTCGGCCTTCCCTGGGGTCTCCTCCCAGCTGGTCATGCCCATAAAACCTCCACAGGGAGGTGTCCAAGAAGCATTTGTATCAAATGCCTGAACCATCTCAATTGGCCTATCTCGAGGTGGAGGGTCAGTGGCTCTACTCCGAGCCTCTCCCGGATGTTGGCGCTTCACACCCAGTCTCTAATGGAAAGCCCTGCCACTCTGCGGAGAAAGCTCATTTTGGCTGCTCGTACCCACAATCTCATTCTTTTGGTCATTACCCAAAGCTCATGACCATAGGTGAGGGTTAGGACGTAGATCGACTGGTAAATTGAGAGCTTCACCTTCTGACTCAGCTAAGATCTGTAGAGCAGATCCATAACTTTGCTCACATACCCCAATCCATCTGTCAATCTCACTATCCCTTTTCCCCTCATTTGTGAACAAGATCCCGAGGTATTTAAACTCCACTTGAGGCAGTAACTCACCTCCCACTCTGAGAGGACAGTCCACTTTTTTCCTACAGAGGACCATGATCTCAGATTTGGAAGTGCTGATCATCATACTGTCACTTCACACTTGTTCACAAACTGGCCCAATCCATGCTAGAATTCAGAGCCCGATGAAGTCAACAGGACCACCTCATCTGAAAAAAGCAGTGACGCGATTGTAAGGTCACAGAACTGGACCCCCTCCCCTCCCCTCCCCGACTGCACCTTGATATCCTGTCCAGGAAAACCACAAACAGGTTTTGAACAAAGAACTGTAAATTAAGGATAAGCAACACTGATGTACAGAACTTTGCACCAGTGGTGAACTAAGACGATGGGCTTTGTGCACCCAAGAAGCCGATGTTCCTCCTTATAAAACTCTTGGAACACCCTAACTAGTTGCTCCTTTCTCACCAAGCTGCAGTTCAACCTGTTTGTTAACTTTGGCAGCCCAAAGCCAGAACCCATAACTGATAGAGCATGGCCGCAACTGATGCTGAAGAAATCCCTCTACTCCAGAGGCCAGACTGGAATGTTGGAATATTTGTCTGTATTGGAGTCTGGGCAGGGATGCCATTAGTCCAACCTTGCTGAGGAGTAGCAAGTGTACAAGCTAGAGAGAGAGAGAGAGAGAGAAAGACAGAGAGAGAGTGAAAGAGAGAAACAGAGCGAAAAAGGGAGAGAAAGAGAGAGACAGAGAGAGTTAGAGAGAGACAGAGTGAAAGAGAGAGATAGAGAGACAGCGTGAAAGAGACAGAGAGAGTGAAAGAGAGAGCTAGAGATACAGCGTGAAAGAGACAGAGAGAGTGAAAGAGACAGAGTGAAAGAGAGAGAGAGAGACACAGTGAAAGAGACAGAGAGAGAGAGAGAGAGAGACAGAGTTTGTACGTAAAACATGCGTTCGTCTTGCTGGAGCAGCAACTGACTGATCACCAGTTGCTCAGTAGATGTAATTTTGACAGCAACGGAGGACACTGTGTAAAACTCTCAAAGAGAAACTGCAGTTGCACCCGCATTCAGAAATTGTGAAGAAAGATAAAGAAGGACACCCTCCTGAACAATGAAAGGAAAGCGTTCTGTAAATCCGGAAAAAGCCAACCAGGAAATGAACAAAGCATCGTTTACTTCAAACCATAAGTAGAAATTACAAATGAAGTACAAATGACTTTGATTCCAAGAGTTGTTCATTATATTTTAATAGATAAGACAAAGCCAGCTAAAGAGTTATAGCATTGGTGTCACTGTAAGGTAATAACCTTGTGAAGGATAAGTTCTGGCTATTATGAAATTTTCATTTTAAATCCAATAAGCAGAACAGCATCTCTCTCACACACACACATACCTATAGACACACAAACTCACTGTAGTTGGCGGTGGTGAGCCAGTGTAGACTAACTAGTGTTAACGCAGACTTTTGGCGATTTAAGAACCTCGTTGATAAATTGGGCAGATCTCTTCGTATTTCTGCCGTCCCTGGAGTGCATGTTAAATCACTCTCATCCCTACACTGTGTTTTCTCCATAGGAAAACACACTACACAGAAAGTTGGTCCCCCTTCCCTGCCTTCCTCATTGTCTGTCTGGACCCACCTCTTCCTGTTGGAAGCCCTCAAAGGCGGAAGATCTGCCATCTTAGGGCAGTCAGGAATTGACTCGCATCTGCAAACATGTTAACGCTTCTTAAATGCATTTTCTTTGTTTCCTTTTTCAAACAATAATATGTGGTTTGCCTTTTGGTGCCCAACACCTTTATGCTGTTTTGTCTATTCCCTTACAGTGGTGTAGTTGGCAGGATGAGACATGTCCAGGAGGATAGACACTGGAAGTGACATTAGTGGTGGTAAAGCTGTCAACCTTCCAATTTGCATAAAAAGGAAGAAAAAACACATCAGTAAACAACACCATCCCCTGGAATGGAGGGTATTACCATTACTAAAGCCTTTAAGCTGATGCCTATGAGCAAACATGCGACAAAACTCATTCAGTTTTGAAGTGTCTTCACGGAATATGTTCTCCTTGGTCTACTTTCAAACCACTGTTATTGAACTACAGTATATCTAGCAATCTTCAAATGGACCATTCAGAAAACCCAGTTAACTGAAACTGTTAAAAACATTACAGTTGAAGATCACTTGAGAAATCCTACAAATTTGGCGTGAAAATTCAGCACTTGTCTAGTGTTCTGAAAATGACTCTCTTCCAGATTCACTTGTGACACTCCATTTATTTCCCGGCTCTCACGCTTACCTCTGTGATGATCTGCCCTCTGACTTTGCTACCTGTTTTATGTGCACTCCATGTGTTGTTTGATTTTTGCATCATATTACTTAATGCAGCGTGAAGCACTTTCAAGGTAGTACTGATTATAAAAGGCATTATACAAAAAAAAAGAGGGATTTACTGAATCCAACAGTTAACCATTTCCAGCTCGTCACGCAATTTAAAAAGAACACTTAGAGCACAGTTTTCAATAAGAATCCTTCTTGGCTGAGCAGAAAGTTTCCATTTGCTTATTAAAACATTTGCTGTGTGCCTTAGGTCCCTGATGTCCCAATGCAATTTGCAGACATTTACATCCTTGAGCACTGACACTTGCTTCTCTGCTCTTTTGTAATTCTCAAGTTAATCGTCCTCCTTTGGGATTTTCCATTTTCAGCCTTTCAAGTGAGTTGTTTTGTTCACTTTTTTCTATGAAGGGCTAAAAAACTGTGCCCACTGAGAATGGAACCATGTGAGAAATGATTGGTGGAAGTGCAGGGCTTCGGCCATTTGTTTACTTAGGTGCTCATATGTGGCACTGATGTATGTGTTTTGATGTGGTGGGGATGGTTAACTTCTGAGCCCTCAGCAAGGCCTGAGAATGGAGCTGGGTAACAATGTGGGACCTACAATGCTGAAGAAGTAAAAAGAGGAAAGAACAAAAAAGGACTCACCTTAAGTTTATCCTTTGTTGTTGTAGTAATTGCTAGGGTGCAAATGTATATGTCTGAAATCAGCATCCTTGTAATTACCACTATTGCATTTATTTTAAAACATTAGCGACGGGACCTGTCGAAGACAGTTAATAGAATAATTAAATAAATATTTGCTGTCTCTTGCCCTACGTGAACCTTTAGCTCCTTTCCTCTGCATTTGCATGTGTGAATGTCTCCTTACTGGCGGTCCATATCTCTTGAATGTATTCTCATAAAGTCTGCTATTCAGGCTCTGTCATTATTTTCGAGGTACCTTTGTCACCTCCTGTCTAGTTTTATGCTCTCCGTCTTTGAAGTGGACTCTCTCAGCATGCCTTCTACGCATTTACTCCTACTCGTACATTTCACACTTGCACTTCCTCTTTCACTGCATCGCCAAAGCCAAACTGACCAATCAGATTGCTCAGAGGGACTGGACACACAGACCTTGGTGTTTCATTATACAGTAGATAGATAGCTAGTATTCTCAAACCCACCTAATCCTATTCAGAGTTGGGTGGTTGGTGGAGCCTATCGAAGCAGCACTGGGTGTCAGGGAGGAAAAAATCCTGGATGGGGCACCACTTCATTGTAGAGGGCACATATTCACACTCACACAGGGCCAATCTTTGACACCCTCTACTGTAGCATATTGTTATAGTGGAATGTGAGAGAAGAGCCTACACAGACACGAGGAGAATGAGCAAACTTCACAAAGACAATAATCCAAACCTGGAACACTGAACCACAGAGGCAGCTGCACTGGCATATTATATACTACAAAATGTAGTATACAACTGAGTTGGTTTTTCAGAAGTGACTACTACTAACAGCAAAATAGAACAAATCAAATCAAGTCCAAACAGTCCAATTCAATAGCAACAATTAAGCATCCACCTGTCCATTTACTGACTGCAGCTAATCCACTGCAGGGTTGTGCGAAGCAGGACTCTGTCCCAGCAGTATCAGTGGCAAGGCAGGGACCACCTGTGAGTGGCAGGCACACACACACACAACCACCCTCAATGGCAAACATAAGAGTTACCCAGTAATCTATCTAGCACATGTTTGACTGACTCTGTGAGACGACAGCACTGCCTACTGCTCCACCATGCCACCCTCTTTAATTTGCAGTTGTTGCCTTCAGAAAGGCTTCACTTTTTTCATATTTTATTATGCTGCATCCTTCTGCCAAAATCATTTGATTCTGAATTAATTTTTTCCCTCGTCAAGTAAAACTCAATACCCCAGAATGATGAAGTGACAACAGGTTTTTAGAACTTTTTGAAAAGCTGTTTAACATAAAAAACTGAAATATCCTCAGTACTTCATTGAAGAAGCGATTAAAGCTTGGAGTCGTCTTTAGTGTGACACGACAAGCTTCACAAACCTGGATCTGGGGATTTTCTGCCGTTCTTCTCTGCAGATCCTCTGACGCTCTGTCAGGTTGGATGGAGACCATCAGTAGACAGTCGTTTTAGGTCTCTCTACAAATGTTTAACTGGGTTCAAGTCCAGGCTCCAGCTGGGCCACTCAAGAGTTGTTCCCTGAGACTCTCCTGCATTATCTTGGTTTGTGCTTAAGAATTATTGTGCTGTTGGTAGGTGAATCTTCAGCCCAGACTGACGTTCTGGAGCAGGTTCTCATTAAGTATATCTCTATACTTTGCTCTATTTAACTTTCCCTTAACCCTGACTAGTCTCCAAGTTCCCAACCCCATCACCACCACCACGCTTCACCATTGAAATGACATTGTACAGGTGATGAGTGGTGCCTGGTTTCCTCCAGATATAACACTAATCTTAGTGTCACCAGACCAGAGAATCTTGTTTCTCACAATTTGAAAGTCCTTTAGGTGCCTCTTTGCAAACTCCATGTGGGTTTCTATGCATCTTTACCTGAGGGGTAATGTCCATCTGGCCACCATGTCATAAAGCCCAGATCAGTGGAGTTTTGCAATAATGGCTATCTTTCTGGAACTTTCTCCCATTTCCAAACAGGTTCTCTGGCATTCAGTCAGAGTGACCATCAGGTTCTTGGTCACGTCTCTCACCAAGGCCCTCCTCCCCTGTTTGTCTAATTTGTTTACACCTGTGCAGTGTGAAGGAAAAGTGCATCACAATGTCTTCTTACCGATCTTCATGGATGTCTCCCATGATTACACACTGTTCCAAACTTGTTCCATTTAGGAATTATGGTGGCCACAATGATCTTGGGGACCTTCAATGCTGCAGAAATGTATTTGTAGCCTTCCCCAGAAGTGTGCCTCGACACAATCCTGTCTCTATGCTCTGCAGGCAATTCCTTTGACCTAATGCTGTAAAACACATGGTCACATTTACATTGGACTCCAGATTCTTGAAATCCTGTTTTTCTGTGTCATTCTGGGGTATTGACCGATGCTTGAGGTTGGGAAAATACATTTAAATTATATGAACACAAGTCTGCCACATAACATAAATGTGAAAGAAGCGAAGGGGTCTCAACACTTTCTGCATCCACTGTACTGACACAATAAATAATCCATTCATCCATTTCTACACCCATATGTCCTACTCCAGAATCTGGGAGTATCAGACAAGGCCCAGGACTTCCATCAGCCCTGGAAGACACTCACACTGGGCCAGTATAGAGTTACTGGGTATCCTAATGGATGGCCTTTAGACTTAACGAGAAAACTGGATTTTATAGAAGAAACCCAAGCGACTGCACAGACATTGTACAAACCCCACAGAGAAGGCATGTCCATTTTAGAAATGGCCATACTTCTGCATGGCTCCACCGCAGAAGATCAGCCAGTGAAACCTTTGGCGCACCATATCAGTTAATTTCACAGTAACCTGCTGGTAAAACTGCTCTGTTTAGCGAGGGTTTAGGGACTAAACACCTCAAAGCAGCAGGATGCGAAGAAGAAGGGGTGAAGAAACTGCCGGCATTCTTCAGGGAATGGAATTACTGATGCTTGTACCCGTCTCCTGCTCGGGGTCAACAAGCCGCAGATAAATGGCAGCATGTGAAAATGATCTCTTCCCTGTTGGCAATGAAGCACATGCAGCTACCGACTGACGGCTTTCTTAATGTCAGCTCAGCTCTGACCTTATTTTCAGTTCTGTACTCATTAAAATAATGCACTTTTCATTGACTGAATGAAACACTCGTTTCCACTGTAACTAAAACCTGCCCATGAATAAAAAAATGTTGCCAATGTGGACAGTGAAAAACAGACTAAGATGGCAATAACAGTTAATGCTTGCATCTGTTTATTGTAAACCAACCTTTCCTTTATAAAGCACCTTTCAGAAAGAATGCGCCCCCCCACACCCAAGTAACGACTACATGAATGGAGACATGACTTGGTCAGGGTCTCGATGTGTGCTGCTGTTTACCTCCCACAGCCGAGTGAAATGTATGTTAGCTTGACTGGAGAATCTCCATGGACCTCGTGTGCATCAGTGGGCTCCTCATCCACTCCAAGGCTGTTTCCTGCCTTGTACACAATGCTGCCAGGATGAGTTTCAGCCCTTCAGGTCAATGAAGTGAGTTAAGTAGGTTTAAGATATACTGTATAGTAAGTAGTTTTAAGGTATATTAGGTTATGCTTATAAAAGGTGATCATTTTTAAAATGACAGTAATTGTGGCATGACAGTGGATAGCGATCCACATACAAACCATCCTGGACTGAACCTCACTTCCAGACATTGTCTGTGTGGAGTTTGCATGTTCTGCCTGAATCTTCAGTGTTGTCTCAAATCCCAAAAGACCTGCAAGTGCAATCACTGTGTGACTGGCGTCCTATGATGGACTGGCATCTTGTCCAAGGATGTTTCGTGTCTTGTGTCTAGTGCTGCAAGGACAGCCTCTGGCCCCCATGACCCTTTAGGCCACTAAGGGGAATAGCATACATCCAAACCCCAGACAGAATTGTGCTACAACAATACTGGGTAACAAATAATTATTTTTTGTTCAATGAAGTACTTTCTGTGACCTGTAGGGAGGGAACACTGCAGCACCCCAGGCCCCAAGACATAACTTCACAACATGGTGCTGGGTTCAAATAAAAGGCAGTTATTACAGACAATACCTCCACATGGTTTCAGTTTGCTTGTTTCTACACCTCCCTTGCTGCCTCATCCTCCTCCTGCTGACTCTCACCCTGAAAGGACAGACGTGGTCCATTTTATGCCGGATGCAGGAATACTTCTGGTGTCGAGGAGGAAATTCTCCCAGGTCAGGCAGATGCCCATGAAAATAAGAATAGCCTTCCCAAACAGCTCCCCCTGTTGGCACCCAGGGAACCAAGCAGGGCTGCCCCACGGGTCTGCAATTTCCAACTTGCCCTGCAGGTACAGGAATGTGCATACTGGGCTAGGATTGCTGCCATCCACTGTGTTGGGGGAGTATATACTCTTGGGAGGCACTCCCATCCCTGTCCATCCACTACAATGGCCTCCCAGACCAGGTAAGGTTTCAGGGGTCGATCCCATATGGGATGTCTGCCCAGGCCTGCCGTCTGTCACACTTCCTACAGGACTATTCTTCCAAACCTGCACAATACAAAGCACAGTTCTTTTGTTTGTTTCTTTTCATTCCTCCATTTCTCCCAGGCAAGTGCTGTGCACCCCCTCCTGACTCCAGTTTCCTGTGTGACATGGAGTGCTCCTTTATAAAACCAGCCCAGGAGTACTTCCAGTGGCAAATCAATATCTCCAGGAAGCCCTTGTGGGCTAGGCACAACCACCCTTGAGCAGGGGATTCATCTGCCGAATGCTGCCCCAGCATCACCCACAGGACCCAACAGGGAAGCCCTAAGGAAACATAATTCCCATGCGGGCTTCCAAATAGGGGATCGCCAAAAGGGACACTGCCACCCAGTGTACTGGGTTACAACATGAGCATGGGAAGCAGTCTCCCACTGTCTCCCACAGAGGGGACTGGGCAGTCTAATGGTCTGGAATCCCTACAGATTTTATTTTTTTTTCCAGCCCTCTGGAGTTTTTTTTTTGTTTTTTCTGTCCCCCCTGGCCATTGGACCTTACTCTTATACTATGTTAATTAATGTTGACTTATTTTGTTTTTTTATTGTGTCTTTTATTTTTCTATTCTTTATTATGTAAAGCACTTTGAGCTACTGTTTGTATGAAAATGTGCTATATAAATAAATGTTGTTGTTGTCTGTAATTTTTTCAAGCCTTCTGACCCAAGAAAGGGTCAGCTAACCATTCTGGTCAGAATGCTCCTTCATTCAGGTTGTCCATCCGCTATGCTGGTTTCCTAGTCAGGTAAGTGGAGGAAGTCCATCCCAGTTGGGATTCCAGTCCATCCATGACACACACCCAAAACTGAATTTTAAGCTGGTTTGAGAATGGTATGCAATGCCCTGAAATGATATCCAGTATGTATAGCAAGTGCCCAGTATGTGGACAATGGGGTGTAGGTTCAATGAAGAATAACAGTTTGCCTTGAAATGACAATGTCTGGAAAGGCAGAACAGTCACAAAGCCACAGCTGGAGAGAAGCCTGAAAAAGTGAAAGGGAAATGGATACTGAAAGGAAGAGAGTAACAGGAAACCAGACGGAGGTGATCAAGCACAAGGGCTCTGTTTGGAGTCCACAGGCAGAGGTGCATGCAGTTAAGTGAAAGGACCAAAGAGCCTCCCTAATAGCAAGGCAACAAGACCTCAAAAAATACAATTGAGGATCTGTGTTTTCACATATAGTGGCCACTATATTAGGTATACCTGTTCAATTACGCAAGATGCCAGCTTCTCTAAACAATCATTCACGTGGCCGCAGCTCAGTCTATACAACAGGTAGAACTGTTCAAGGGGTTTAGTTGTGCTTTGACCAGAAATGAAGAAGATGAGTGGTTTAAGCAGCTTTGACTGAGGTATGATTGTTGATGGCACCTGCAAAAACATCAGCCCTCATGCACTACAGTCTCACAAACTTGGAGAGAATGGAGTGATAAGCAGAATTAAGATCAGTTATGAGGGAGGAAAACAACTTGGTAATGGAAGAGGTGAGAAGTGACAACAGAAAGGCCACAAACATTCAGTTCAAAACTCTTTATAAAAAAGTGGTGTGATGAAGGGCTTCTCTGAATACACAATGTATCAGACTTTGAAGGAGGTGGTCTACTGCTGCAAAAGACCATGACAGCTTCTACTCATGTCACTGAAGGACAGGAAAATGGGACTACAGTGGGCACATGAACACTAGGGCTTAGTGTTTTAAGGTTAAGTAAATGTAACCAGGTCTGGTAAATCTCCATTTTCTGCTACAACTTGTTGAAAATGGCTCTCTTCCTATTTACTCTGTACACCTCAGACTTTAGATACAATAATGAATCAAATGATACAGTGCGAAAAAAATTAGTTTGTACCTATTTTTGTATATATTTATAAATATATATATTTTTATACATCCACCATAATAAATTGATAAGTGCCATTGTATCTGTGTGTTCATCCAGTTGCTATTTCTCTGTCATTCCAAAAGATGGTGCATCACAAACAATTTTAGTAATAAATTGTATTGTATTTGTCATTGCAACAGATGATGCATCACAGACAACAACACTGGTTTTATGAACCCCATACCAAATGGCATATAAAGGAAACGTATGCATTATATGGAATTTGTGAACGTGAATTATTTAGATTCCAATCTGTCTTAGACAGTGGATATACATTCATATATTCACTTAATTGTGGACTTCAGGAGGGTCAAGCCCACTCCCGTTTCTCATTGACAGTGAAAATGTGGAGGTGGTGAGAACAAATAAGTACCTCAAGATGTATCAGAATATCAGTTCTGAGTGGAACACCAACACTAGGGCAGTATACAAGAAGGGTCAGAGTCACCTCTGCTCCATGAGGAGACTGAGGTCGCCTGGTGTATGCAGGTCTTTAAGCAGTCTGTTGAGGCCAGTGCCATCTTCTATTATGGAAAAAAAAAGTCATGTATTAGCATAAATAGACATAAAACTAATTAAGAGCTTCTATACGCATTAAAACTTAGTATGAATTAGATATGTCAAGTAAATCTATACTAATAAACAGCAAAGCCCTCACTCACTCACTCACTGACTCATCACTAATTCTCCAACTTCCCGTGTGGGCAGAAGGCTGAAATTTGGTAGGGTTATTCCTTACAGCTTCCTTACAAAAGTTGGGCAGGTTTTATATCGAAATTCTACGCGTAATGGTCATAACTGGAAGCTGTTTTCTCCATTTACTGTAATGGAGATGAGCTTGAAACCCGTGGGGGCGGAGTTTCGTGTGACATCATCACGCCTCCCATGTAATCACACAATACGTAGAAAACCAGGAAGAGGCCCAAAAGCGCTGAAGAAAACATGCATTATATAATTGAGAAGGCAGCGAAACAATAAGAAGCGAGCGAGTGACATATACAACCATATTGATGAGTTCTGCTACTTCGGAAACAAAGCACGATGTAAACCTTAACTTTAAATTAAGTTCATAGACAGGCTGCCGCTGGCGTTTGTAATTTAGTGCCTACCCATATAAGGCCGTCCATCAGCGGCAATCCAATAGCAAACTGCCACGGATAAATATTCACGGGTGAAGGACTGTGCTTATGGAGAGGAAGATGAGATGGTCAGGGTGGTGTTTGACACAAACTCCGAAACTGCGAGAGAAAGTATTAAGTGCCGGGACTTCGGTAACATTAGATACAGCCATGGACATAGCACGAGATGGCACCAGCACAGCTGGGAACTTCGATGCATGTACACCGGCTCACATGAACTGACGAGTGCACAGATAAAAGCAACAGTTCCAAAGAGCTGAACAAAACCGAATTACACAATTGAAAAGGCAGCAAAAATATGAAGCGTCTGATACATACAAGCATATTCATAAATGCAGCTACTGTGGAAACAAAGCACACGGTGGAAAAAGTCAATGTCCCGCTAAAGGAAGACAGTGTAAAAAAACCGTGCATGCAGTGTGTCAGGTCTCAGATAAAGAAGAAGATGAGCTGTTTATTGATGCAGTAAGAAACGAATCGATGAATGAAACCTGTCATCTTTACAACGATTGACAAACACGGAATGTAACTTGAACACAACACATCCTACAAATACAAACCTGATTGAAAGAAATAATGATAATCAAATCCTTGATGACAGCAACACTCAGTAAAACTCACAAAACAAATACTGTATATTGACAGTCATGTTACGTTATTTTTAAAATGTTCCCTTTTTTTTTTCTAGCTTTTTAACACACTACTCTCCGCTGATACGCGGGTATATATATATGTATATATATACCCGATCTACATACTCGAATAATGGATACTTTATTCGCCATCAATGATTGTTTTGGTAAAGCCATACTCAGTGTATTCATTAGATGAACGGTAAAAAGTAAGAGCGAGGGAGGATGCAGGCTGTAGTGCACGCCAACTCTATCTGAATTGCGCGATCACATTTGAAAAATATATCTTTTCAAGTTCTATTTAGTCCATATGTGTCAAACTCAAGGGCAGGGCCACATCCGCCCGGCGTGTAATTATATCCGCCCGAGATCATTTTATATACTGTATTATTGTTATTAATGACCCGGTTATATGAAGCGCTGGTAACACAATAAACTACAGATCCCATAATGCAGCGCTTCAGCTGCCTTGCCGAACACCGCGTTAATCAAGTCTAGCTTATGATGCTGCAAGTTATTGCGAAGCTAGCTCACACGATGCTGAAGAGAAAAGTTGATTCTGAAAATAGAGCCTTTAAAACCGATGGGAGGCTGAGTATATGTTTACTGAACCCGTGTGTCTCATTTGTGGAGCTAATGTGGCTGTAATTACAGAATTTAATCTAAGACGGCACTATGACACAAAACATCAGGGTAACCTGAAAGACCTGAATGCAATGCAGAAGATACAGAAAGCAGCATAATTAAATAAGAATCTGACACTTCAGCGGACGTTTTTACCCGTGCACAATCACAAAGTGATTTCAAGTGAAGCTGCTTTTATGGGAGACACAAATGCACCAGTGCACCTTGCCCCACTTTCCCTGTTGCCAAGTAATGTTAAACCAAGTCACTACGGTGTTCCCAAATACGCACTTTGCTGATAAACTGAGCGCACTGAGTTTGCACGGCGCTTTGGTGACTTTGAAGAACAAAAAGTCCGTCTACATGCGGCTCGAACCTTGTGCATGTTTGGTAGCACATATCTGTGTGAGAAGCTCTTCTCAGTGATAAAGACTAACAAAACAGCACACAGGAGTCGCCTCACTGATGAGCACCTTCAATCCATCCTGAGAATCTCCACAACACAGAACCTCACACCAAACAGAAACGAACTTGTTGCCAAAAAAAGATGCCAGGCGTCCAGCTCTAAAATGACATATGAGCAAAGACAACTGAATGATTTGATTTGTTATTGCTGAAAGGAACACATTTTATTTATATTTCTAGGTTTTGTTATGCAGCATGTTCATATTTGAATTTGTATAATTTTGACAGGATATATTTTTATGGAGAGCAAAATCTTTTGGGATATTTAAAATCTAAGTTTATTTTTAATATAAAATTACATAAGAGTAAAGAAATTTGAATGTTTGTTCTTTTAACGTTTACTTTATTTCTAACTTGTATAATTTAGACAGGATATATTTTTATGGAGAGCAAAATATTATAAGTTGTTTAAGGTTTGAGTTGATTTATTCAGGAATAATATTCCTGTCTGTTTTACCATTCCTACCAAAGATATTTCTGTCGACTAAATAAAAATTCCTTCTATTTAAAATTTAAATAGAACTTGAACAAATACGATAGTTCATAATATCCACGCAGACTTGCACGTAATAGCGGAGTTATCCGTTTTAACAAGCAGCGTATTGCACTGATACGAAATAGCTGTGTGTGTATATATGTAGATATATATATGTATGTATATATGTGTGTGTGTATATATGTGTATATGTATAGATATGTATATATATATGTTTATGTGTGTGTGTGTAATATATATATATATATATATATATATATATATATATATATATGACAGCAACACTCATCACTCACAACAGTGACAAAACAATTACATTGACAATCATGTTACGTTATTTTCAAAATGTTTCCTTTTCTTTTTCATTGCTTCTTTAACACACTACTTCTCCGCTGCGAATCGCGGGTATTTTGCTAGTTGTTAAATAAAGGCATTTGTTATATTTCTTTTTTAGTTAAGCTCAGAGCAAAACCACCAATACTGAGTAACTCAGTAAGACACAGAAGGAAGTGAATGACATACAGAAACTGGCTGAGGACAGATAAGGGGAAACTGGGGAAACACCTGTTGTTTGAAGGCCAGTTAGGAAATAAGAGAAGCAAAAGAATAAAAGTGGGAGATAAGCTGAGAATAATATTGGTGGCCAAGACGCCAGCTGGAGCTGTGAGTCAGAATAGACAGCAAATGCATTGTTACGAGCGAGGTCAAGGTGATAAGAAATGATTATATAAACTTTGATTTTTGGCTTGTTCGGGTCGCAGCTCAGTTTGGCCTAGTTGGGTTGAGTCTGTATTATTGTTATTGCAATAAATCTAATTACTGTGCTTGCCTATCCTCCGACTCCTAGAGCCTTCATTCAAAGTGCATATTTTTCGCGTCAACACTATGTGGTTAATGTACTGAGACAATGGCACTAAAAAAGCTGGTTAAAAAAGGCCATCACAGTCCTGGGAGTGAGGCTGGGTTCACTGGAAACATGGTGGAAACAGAGTATTTGGGACACTGACTCCCTCCCACCCTCTGCACGTGGTCTTGGCTAGACAGGGGAGCACCTTTAATAACAGCCCCAGACAACTGCATTGCTCCAAGAAGTTCCATGTGAGTCTGTTTCTACCCTCAAGCATCAGACTCTGTAACGAGTCACCCCTCGGCTGAAGTGGTGTTGTGCCCACCATGTGCTGAATGATACTGAGCAGATGTACCATTCAACAATGTTACCTGCGATATACTGTGCCAATGACTGAAATATTAAGAGTGACAAAGTGTTGATGAGGCAAAGTTCAATTCTAATCACTATACACTTTGTAATTACTTACAGTACATATACTATGTTAATATCCTTATTGATAAAGATAATTCTTATTACCGTATATATGTGTATTTGTACACTTTTTGTCTGCTAAAGTAACACTGCAATTTCCTCAGGATTAATACCATTTCTATGTAACCTTCTACCTATGATAGGTACACAATTTAGAACAAATATCATGAATCCATGGACCCATCAAACCTTGTGTCAGGAAATGTAATGGCGTGGAATATGTTTTCTTGGCACACATTAAGCTTCCTAACACCAAGTGAGCACCACTTGAAAGCCACATCATAGCTATGCATGGATGCCAGCCACATTCACCCCTTTTTGTGCACTGTTTATCCTTTTATGTGTATGACTGAAACTTTTACTGCTTTATATACAATCTGTTAGCACATCTGCATTTCCCAGCTACTTGACAGTCTTGGAAATTTGGAGAAAGCATTAAGTATGGATAGCATGTATTACTTGTGAGGAACATATAAGTCTTTTTTCAGCAGTGGAAGGAATTTTAAGTGGTAATTTTTCAAAGCCCCAGTCAGGATGTGGACATCGTCATAAAACACATACATCAGAGTCCTGAGCATGAACTCATTTTTCTTGATCAAGCTGTGGATGGCATGGTGGCACTGTGGTAGTCCTGGGTCCCCCTTACATGGAGTTTGCAAATTCAGTCCGTGTCCATATGGGTTCCAGCTTCGTCCCACAGTCTAACGTGTGCGTTCAGACTGCAATGCGAGAGCGAGAGTTCCTGCCCTGTGCCTTATGCTTGCTGGGATGGACTCTGGCTTTCATGCAACTCAAATCAGGGTGAAGCAGGTTGAGAAAATGTATGGATGGATTAATGATGTAGCTGTGCACAGTAGCAGGCTGTAGAACCTGGGCTCCCATTAGGTAAAGCCTGTGGTCCACACACAGCAGTGGCGCTTAAACCCATCTTTTGAGCCTGAGGTGGCTGCTGCTTTTATTTAAGTTGAGTGCCAGTCTGTGCGTTTTCATAATTTAACTACAGCAGAAGGCTACCTTGTAATGACGGCACTGACAGAAATAACGTTAGTGCAAGTTATACTCTGTTTATAAAGCATGGGGGTCTTGTTGAGCCCCTGAGTTCTACATTTTTGGCTTTATTTCTTAACCAGCTACTAATTAGCAGGAGCAAATGTAAAGCGGCCAGCAGCGAAGCACCTAACACAGCACCACCACCAGCTTATGCATAATAAAGTAGCCTCTAAGAAACAAGAGCTATAAAGGGGGGACTTGTGGGCTACTGATACACGTCGCTTCACATGACATTTTATTGATATCATCAATACATTTAAATACAAGTAGGTAGGAATCTGATACAAAAGAAAGGGAGAAGATACAGGATATCTAATGACAGGACTTTATAATCATAGGATGTAGTGTCCTCTAATTAAGGATCTGCCTGGAAAGAAAAGCTGTAACCATAGAGGGTCCACAGGAGCAGCCTGAAGAAATGCTGAAATAAATCCACATACCTTCAGTTCTGTCTCTAAGAACTCATCGATCTAAAAAATTGGCCCTGGCTTACTTCATAAGAGGTGCAATGAGGTGAAGTCAACTTCTCTTTGTTTAATTTTCACCTTTCAAGTTTAAAGCATTGATTATTTTGCCCTCTTTCAAATTTTACATTCACAACTTGAAATGAAATATCAGGAAAAGATCCCAGAGATTAAGGAATCATTCTGCAGTATATCTGTTTACATCCGGATCTGCTTGTTCCAACTGAAGGCTGATATCAGCAGCATTGGAAAGAAAGCAAGAGCCAAGCAGTGCCAAAACAGTACCCGACAGATCGTCTGCACACGTGACAATAAGGACCCCATAACCCTGCAGTATTTACACTCTCTCTGACTTTGCTAACCACTGCAATGCTCTGATGTGCTCAGGCTGAATGAAACTGGAGTGCAAAGATGCCATCGTTGTGACTTCACAATTTTGTACAATTTGCACTTCTCCCCAGTGGAGACTTAGGACAGAGTGGGCCCTTTCCATCCACTTCCACTTCCCAGTTATATTTTCATTGGCACTGGGTGACTTTTTTTTATTTAATGTTGCTGGTACACATTGTGAAAGATGCATTTGACTATAACAGGTTTTGTCTGAGTTTTTAAAGAAAATGTCCCTATTTTGACCATTTACAATAGACCTTTCAATTGATGGCATCCTGGAATGGGGAAGAATGTACTGTATGGAATTCAAACAAAAGAATCATTAAGGTTATAAGATCCCAGATAGATTTTGCGTGAATACTGCCAAGCCACTTAAGCCAAAATGGAAGAATTACAAATGTCTCCAGGGGTTATAACTCATAAAAAGCGAAGTGCATATGTTTTTATGGATACATCTTGATAGCGGTTGTATCTGCATTGTCTACATAAATTATGCATGGCTGTGTATTCAAGATATGCTGTGCACACCAAGGCTCTGAAACGCTCCGTGAATATAAATCACTCTTTTTTTGCATTTGCTTTCTTCTTCTTCTACATCCTCATTTGGTGTGTTTGCCACCAAAAATGAGGAACTCATTAGTGTTTCATTCTTATTGAACTGGCACAGTAAGGCCGTCCAAAGAAAAGCTTAGCAGAGTGCTTTAAAACAGGCCATTTGGAAGTGGCTACAAAAAACCTGATATGAAGTTCATGATGCTAAGAAATACTGGCGGGACAGCAGCCAAGTAAAAGTGTACAAGGTGGTCTTATAAAAGGAAACACTAAGCACCGTCCTGTGAGAGCATACACACAGCAGACACCTGAATATGCAATAAAAAACAAGCCTACAGTTGTCTTGATTGTGCCAGAAGCGTTTCTTTGTCATTAGTGTGGCTACAATGATTTGAATCCTTAAAAATAATCTCACGCCATGACCTCAACTGACAGCAGGCAGCACTTTCATTGGCTAAGCTAGAACTGCATTGCTGGCTGCATGAGTACACACTTCAAAGAAAACAGGAGGTCGGAGACTAACATTTAAAACATGCAACTGAAAAAAGGCAACTGGTTAACATGACCAAGCAGCCATCAAGGTTTATCAAACTTCTTATGTTCTTATGTAGGAGAATACAAGCGGCAAAGTGATGTGCAAACTGCTCATATTTACTGTAAGGCCTATTCTCCCATCAGCACATATTAGACACGTTAATACCAAGAAACATTTGTGCACATTATCTTAAATTCGCTATGCCAACATCTTCTTTGGCTGGGTAGAAGAGCATTTCTTGAATTCCTACCACTGAACCAGACCAGCACAAAAGATGTATCAACAATTGTTGTTTAAGAAGCCAGCTACAAGAATTCCTTAATGATGTTACCAGCTTCCATCTCAGTTTTATAGTTGACAATTCCATCACAAACAATTTAAAACCCCTGTCTACTACAAGCCAATTGATTTTCACAGCTCCTTCAGATTCTTGGGACACTAAAAAACTCTCTGCCTCTTTCGCAGTTCTTAGGCTTGGCCGCCTCTGCAGTGTCCCGACACTCAACATGAGGGGTTTCTTCATTGATAAGTCGATTTTGTGGACAAGGCCCTCCATGAAGCCAGAAGTCTACCCCTTTACGTCCACTCTTAATGGAAACCTATTAATGAAACCCATATCCCACTGGTCTTCCCATTCCAGCCATACACTCTTATCTCTCCCACGAGGTCATCAAAGTTTCCCAATTCTGCAGACTGGCACTACCATAGGAGCCTGTTTTCCTAACCCTCCCTTGGACTCCTTCTGTTGACCACCTAACCTAGAAAAACTTCACACCTGCAGCTCACTGCACTGGTAAGATCCATCCACATTCAACACCAGCCACTTTCAACTGAAGCAGGAGCTGCTGTGTCACTTGCAAATATGTTGCCAACAATACGTAGGTGAAACAGGAAGATCACTTGCAGACCGTTTCAGGAAGCCATTATGATCAAAGACCTCACAAAGTCTATTGTAGAACACTGCATGTCCATTGATCACAGTCAGGCTGATCTCTCTGTATGTGTTCTTTCACAGGACTTCAAAGACACCTTTCAAAGCAGAACAAAAGAAGGTTAGCTCAGTCTCAGTCTGGGATCATGCACTTCTCCAGGTCTTAATGGCCAGCTAATTTTTAATCTAATTTTTCATTATCACTAATGGCAGCTACTTACCAAATGTCACCTTTTCCCCTCCATTATTTGTTACCTCCTCTTTCCTTTTCAGTTACACACCTGATAAAGGCTGTGCAGCCCAATCACTGGGTCTTTAAATGTTGAAATAACCTTTAACAAATTTTTTCTTATCTGTATTGAGCTGCTTACTCAAATTTGATGGTTGTCTGGAGCTCACTGGCCCAGTTTATTAGGTATACACACTCAATAATGCCCATGGATTACTCTTCCTAACAGCCAATTGTGTGGCTGCAACTCAATATACTGCGCATGCTGACATTGGCTTAAGTTGCTGTATGACTAAACCTTAGAGCAGACATGTCACCTAAGAGAATATGAGCATTGCATGATCATTGGTAACAAATTTAACTATTCCATAATCTTGGACCCCCACTTTAAATCACAAGAACAGGCACAGTATGTATTAAAACTGAGAAAATAACTTCGGCAAAATGCATGATTTTCTATGACATGTTGACACATAATCACAAAAAATCATTTGACACGAAACATAAAAAATTGATATTTTCAAGGTTTGTCTACTGCCACCATTGGCCTTTTGGGAAGATCTGCTGGCCTCCTAACCTAACCTCAGCTTCCTTCAGTGAGGTGGTTAGAGTGAGATTGAACCAGTGACCGTACGTGCCAGCAGTCCTAAAACAGATTTTCAAAAGATATCTGGATTCAAAGTCAATTTAAATAAAAGTGTGCTTTTTCCAGTAAACTCTCTAGCACATAATATTATACTGGACACCTTTTTCAACAAAATTTTGCTGTATGCATGGAAAAAACTAAACAAGACGTGAAGACATGGTCTACCTTCCATCTCACATTAGCAGGGAAAATCAACACTGTCAAGATGAACATCATTCTGACGCTTTCTTTTCTATTTGAAAGCATCCGCATATACGTTAACATGTAATTTATTTAAGAAATTACATTCAATCATAACTTCATTTAGTTCAAATTCGAAGCATCCATGCATCCAAAGGGCAACTCTACAACAACCTAAAGCAGAAGGTGGCATGGCACTACCTAACTTTCAATTTTATTACTTGGTGGCAAATATACAGGCCATAAAGACGTGGACATCAACACAGTTTAATGAACATATACAAGCCTGGTTAACAACAGAATTAAAATCTTAAAAGTGCTTCTTTATATTCCCTGCTCTATGCCCCAGTAAATACAAATTATCATCAATACACTAATAATCAAATTCCCCTTCATTCACTCAAAATATGGAACCAATGTCTTGTACCTCTACTTGATAAAACACCTTATCCACCCTCTCAAACATACAGTTTTTAATGTTTGGAAAATGTCCAGGATTAAAACACTTTTAACACTTTTAAAACACTACGAACAATTACGCTTCAAATTTAACTTCTCATCAACACAGTTTTTCCACAGATTTTCAAATTAGAAACTTTGCTACCCAATTTTCTCACCTCCCACCTATTTCTATTCCAGATGAAATATTGATCAGTCTTGAAGACTTCAAAGATCACAGGTTACAATGGGGAAAGGATCTTTCACTTAATATTTCAGACAAGGAGTGGGATGCACAGAAGACACTCAAGCTCCATATGTGCAAAGCACTCAATGATTCAACTTAAAATCTTTTATCGAGCACATTTATCTCATTAAAAATTGTGCGGAAACAGTCTACTTACGCATGTTCTTCATGTCTCAAATTGGTCTTCTATATTGTTTACAAAATGACGGCTAATTTTTCAAAGGGGAAGCACTCTTACGGTCTTACATAAGTATTTTACCCTACTATTTACATGCTTGGAGATGCAGTCATTTTTTTTCATGCCGACATTACGATGTAATCTGATGATTTTTCATTATAATCGATAACGTTTATATATTATTGATAAAATTCATTGTTTCTACATAAAAATGCGGTCATTTTACTTACAATGGAAATGTTTTCACCACATAACAAAGCTTGTTAGGCAGTTAAACTTTCCTGAAATTTGTGATTTCGCGTAGGTTGTGATATATTGAGGAGTTCAGAAATTTATTGCGTGACAACATCAATTTTGATGAGCTGCCTACAGATAGTTTTTGATTAGAGAATTTTTCATACAAAACAAGTTGGTTTTGCGTTGTCAGTTTATTAAAAATAAAGAAAACATTCTAACGGTTTCCAAATGTTATGAAATATCTACCTATAGAAGGGTTTGACCCACTACCAGCTGTGGAATTCTGGCTGCCATCTGGCAACAGGCACATCACTCATAAAAAACCTGAAAAGTCATCAGCATCCACTTCTGCAGGACCATCCAGGAACCATGCAGTTCAGCTAAAGCAGAAATGAACAGCATTCAGCCCATGCTGTCTGAGATAGTAAAGATTCTTGGGGGAGAAGATGTTGCAAGACAAAAGCTGAAGAACATGGCAGAAAATGAACCAGGACAGTGTTCTGTTATGTAACTGTAACATGTGAAACAGAACAAGTGTATGATAAGGGAATCTTTTATATAATGTTCTAGAGCAAGGTGGCAAAATACTACTCCCTGAAAGAACTTTTTTCAGTTTTAAAATGGAAGGCAGTTTTGGTATCAATAAAAGAGATCAGAAAAAATGAACTATTTTTCACTTTTGTTATTTGTTTATGGGCAAGTGAATTTAACTGTCAGACAAGTTGATTTTCTAAGTTTACTTGTCTGTGGACAAGTAGAAAAAAATTTGATTTCCACACCCCTGCTTTTAAAAATATGGCAGGATCTTATTAAAAGTATTTCAGAATAAGCATAAATATCAGGGAAAAAGGATGCTCTTCCTTCCCTTGAGCTTTTAAAGATTTTAAAGATTTACATATGAGGTGAGATACAAAAATAACCGGACTGGGTTTGGGGCATTCCTGGAAAACCATCTGAAGATCAGCTGGATGTGAATCATAGAACTATATTCCCTCCTACACAACCTCTCAAACCGCTGACCGGCTAGGTATATCTTGTGAACAGCCCAGTCAGTATTTGCACAACAATCACTACACGAGTTGCCGCGATTATGTAAGGTGAAAAAAATCGAACAGCGAATCAACATCAAATTTCTTGCGAATTTTCTCTTTTTTTCCGTAGAACAGTTTTTGACTGACAAAAACTTTCCTGTCCTCGATCATCTCACTATTCGCCCGATTTAGCTCCCTGTGACATTTACTTGTTCCCAAAAATAAAAAGTGACCTGAGGGGAACACATTTTTCTTTAATGGATGAAGTGAAGACAGAAACGGCAAGCCTGTTGAAGAGCCTCAAGCAAGAAGACTTCCAGCATTGTTTCAATCAATGGAAGATGCGTATGGAGCAGTGTAGAGATCAGGAGGGGGGAATATATAGAAGATGACAATCTTTAGAACGCTGTGATTCATTAATAAATATATATTTTTTTTAACCAATCCGGTTATTTTTGTGTCTCACCTCGTACATGCATAAATACACTTGCTTAGTAGACACTTTTATCCAAAGTGACTTACAAAAGACGTAAACAAAATCGAGTAAACATTAGGCTTGGGCCTGTTTGTTCAACAAGTGTATCAGGACAGGTAACAAAAGTTGATTGCCACAAGATGTAATAACTCATATATTTACAATCATTGATTACAATCACTAAAGCAATTAAACAAACTAAGCAAGAATATAAAAATATAGCAACGTTTTTTCTTCCTTCTTCATCAAACATATTCACAGAACAGATGGGTCTTAAATACACTGAAGAAGTCAGCAGTACGGAAGGAGATGGACAGTCCCTTCCACCAACTAGGAATCACGCAGGAAAAGAGTCTGGATTGAGACTTGATGCCACATAGAGGTGGCATCACCAGCCACTTTTTCCCAGCAGACCTGTGTGGGCGAGGAGTACAGCACTTCACCGGTGTCTCCATATTCTCAGGTGCTGATGCACTGACTACTCTCTCGCTCTGGTTGTTGGCTCCCCTCTCTTTCTCTTGAGTGGGGGTTGAATTTTAATTTTTTAAGTTTGATTTGATTATTTGGAATGTTATTTGGTTTAAATAAAATCAATAAAAAAAAAAGAAACAGTAACTGTAAGCATTCATCCTCTTTAGCCGACACACAATCAGTCTAACCGAGTGGCATTGCTGTCACTGGTCATAATGAACTTGGCCTGTGCAAACGGTTTGACTTGCTGTATTGTTGTCTGGAAGTCTGAAATGAAATAAAATGAAATGAAACAGACATATCTCTTTTGCTAACCAAAAAGCAACACAGTGAACTCCTTCATACACTTCCCCCCGGCATCAAATCTCTACCACAATGCCCTTGGGACGTCCGCTGATCGAGAGCATCGATTAGATGTTATTCTTGAGCACTTTTGATCATCCTGTCATCTTTTTGCCTTGGACTACTAAATAAAAGCTTTAACTTTATAAATATAGTAAGATTAACTGGGCACACTTTAAAGATCTCCCCATGCTCTGGTGGGCTTCTATTCCCGAGAAGCCTCTGTGCATGTTCATTTCTAATAAATTAAGTTTACAAAAGACAAGATCTGCAGCAAACTACTTTTGGGGACTCACAGGAAAGAAGTTAAAAAAATATTAAAGGAAAGATCCTTCATTATGTAAGATCTCCTGCCATCTTCTAGATGCTTGTACTCTGCTGTATGGTGCCCAGGGGACGGAATGGAAGTCAGAGGGGCACACAGAATCATGTCATGTCTGTACTACATTGTGCCTTTCACTCTAAAAATCAGCATGTCTAGGAACATTCAGACACATCTCCATATACACAATATGGCCAAAAGTGCATGGACATCTGGCCATCACACATACATGAGCTTATTAATCCTACCATTCCAAAATTCATGTACTTAAATATGGAGTTTTCCCCAATCCTTTGTAGCTGTAATAGCCTTCTTTCCACAAGAATTTGGAATGTGTCTGTAGGGATGTGTGCCCATTGAGCCAAAAAACATTTGTGAAACCAGGTAGTGATGATGGATGAGAAGATCAGGGCTGAGGTCAGGGCTCTGCTGCAGGCCACTCGAGTTCCTTCATTGTTCGTATGGACCCGGCCTTGTGCACAGGAGCACAATCTTGCTAGAACAGAATACAGCCTTCCCCAAACTGTTGCCACAAAGAATAATTATCTAAAATGTCTTTGGATGCTGTGGCATTAACAGTAGCCTTCAATGGAAACAAGGGACCCAGACCCAAACTGTGACAAACAGCCCCAGACCATTTATACTAATACAACCAAACGACACAGTATGGGAGGTAGTTTTCTCCTGGCATCTGCCAAAGCCAGAATTGTCCATCAGACTGCCAGTAGGTGAAGTGTGTTTCATCACTCCAAAGAACACGTTTCCACTGCCCCAGAGTCCAGTGGTGGTGTGCTTTACACGCCTCTAGCTGACTCTTGGCATTGCACATAGAGATCTTAGGCTTGTGCGCAGCTGCTTGGCCATGGAAACCCATTTCATGAAGCTCCTGATGCACAGTTCGGGTGCTGATGTTACTTCGAGAGGTGATTGTTACGTGCTTCAGCACTTGCCAGCCCTATTCTGTGAGTTTGTATGGTCTACCATTTCATGGCTGACCTGTTGTTACTTCTAGACTCTCCCATTTCACTATAATAGCACTTACAGGTGACGGGTGCAGATCTAGCTGAGCAGAAACTTCACGTACTGACTTGAGCCAAGGTGGCATCCTCTGACTGGGCCACATTTAATGTCGGCGAGCTCTTCCGTATGACCCACTCTACTGCCGATGTTTGTGAGTGGAGAACGCATGGCAGTGAGTTTGGTTTTACTCACCTGTTAACAACAGCAGTCGAAACATTTGAACTAAATAATTGGGAGTGATGTCCACATACTTTTGGCCATACAGTGTATACAGAATGCCAGCGTGGGTTCTCTATTATCCCCCAAGTCTTTACATGTTCATTCTTGATAAATATCACTATTTTGTCTAATGGGAGCTTATTTTTTAAGGACAGTAGGACAAATAAATGGAAACATCGTTAACGTAACAAGGCCTTTACTCATTGACATGAAATCAAGTTGCTAGTCTTCCTCTTTCTCTTTGCAACTCAAGTCCAGAAACTTAATCTGAAAGAATAGCAGGTACTGTAGATCATTACTGCAACAGAAGCTGATTCCAACTGTTTTAACTTTCCTTTCTGTAAGCGAAGCCCTTAACCAGAGCCGCATACATTTTGAATGATGTAAGGCAGAAGCCCGATAATTAGCCTGCTAACGGGCATATCATTTGAACTAGCATTCTCTGTGATGTAGCAAGCAGACCTTTTAGATCCACAAAAAATTAAAACCTGTAATCTACTACAAAATTCAACGCATGATAATCATGAATGTAACACTCTTTCTTAATCAAAATGTAACAGGATTGTCTTTTCCACTAACGACCAAAATCAAATTTACAGCTCTCTAAATTGCACTTTTTCTGGTTTTAGCAGACTAATATATGTGGCTGAGATTCACTGTGAAAAGACAGAAATAAAACCGCACTTTACAGGCAGAACATGACCTGAGGGAAGAATTTTTTGCTACCAAATACCATGACAGAAACATCAAATGATCAGATTTATGTTACGACTAAAGAAGAGAGCATCAGTTCTGCAACATAAACACACAGCATGCTGTACTCAAAGCAGCTTAATAAAACGCAGGGCCGCAGAGGGTCTCAGGAGCTGCAAAGGGTACAAGGCAGGAACCTGTCTCAGACAGGATGCCAGTTCAATGCCAGGCCCGCTCTCACTTATGCTTGGGCCAACCTGGAGTTGACAATTAAAGTAATATGTGCGACTTTTGGGATGGCATGCAGACCCCAACACTAAGTCGGAAAGTGAGATCACACCCCTGGGACCCTAAATTGGCCCAAATAAACGTACCCTTTAGTGCATGCAGGATTAAATAACTTTTATACAGTTCATTTCACTTGAATGCACACTAATCAACTTCTTAACATCTTCCTCACTAGTGGTCACCAGATGGCTATAGTGCACCTGCAACACCTTTGTGAAAAAAATGAATACTTCTGCAAAAGAGCCCTGGGATATTTTTTTTGCCGTTACGGAAACCATCTGCAGTAGTAATTGTAAGTTCAGCCAGCATTTGCCCCCCTGGCTGGAGTTCACAGTTGAGTTGTGTTCTTTGTTTGTAATGTCTATTTTTGTGTCATTTATTTGTATTTATGTTTCTTCTGTTTATTATGTAAATTCTTCTTTGTGTTCATATGTACATGAATGTGGCCTCGGTTATGTCCCTTGTGTGTTGTGGGTGGCTCTCCAAGGGGTGGGACCACCTGCCAATCACGGCCCTCTGCCCTTTTTAAGTGAGGGCCTCCCATAGTTCCTGGCAGTTTACTGCGAATGCGCTAAGGAGTGGAGAGTTTAATGTGACTATTGCTGTCTTTGTTGTGTCTTATGATTTTCTGGATTTTTGACCTCTGCCTTGTATTTGACCATGACTCTGCATTTTGTATCGGGACAGTGTTCATTGATTTTTTTTTTTTACCCTCTGCTCCGTTTTCGACCATGATTTTGGATTCTGTATTGGAATTTTGTTCACAGTGTATCGCCTTGCCTTTTCAGGCAAACCTTTCTGCTCTGTGGAGCTTGGTATATTTCAAAGCCTTTTGTGGAAATAAACCTTTTTATTTAATAAAATTTCACCTCTGCACTTTGGGCTTCTAGTTGGGGTTTTTGATGGTGCTTTCCCCCCACTAGTTGGCAACTTTACAAAGTGTTTTTTGAACTGGTGCTTTTGGGACTCCCTCAGTTTCATGGCAGTAATGAAGGTATTTTCACTACAAGAAAATAAGCATTACTTTACGTTACTTCAATATGAGATCTGACTACTGTGGTCGAGGAAGGAATCAAAAGTCCGAAGCAAAGAAATTTGGGGCACCACATTAGTCATCCCCGTTTACTAAATTTCAAAAATACAAGTGCCCAATGGCACGGAGGCAATCAAATAAATGAAAACAAAAAGTAGCCACGGTTGGCCTTTGTACTGTTTGCCGTTCTCTTTCTTTAAGTCCGTCTGCCATTGTGCTCTGTCCATAGAATGACACCTCCTTCTGTGAACCCTGTGACTTAGAGGTCTTGTGGCAGTAACACACTGCTCAAAGGTCCATGTACTTTTTGGTATTTGAAATTTCGTTTCAGAAAATATCATTTAAAAAAGACATTTATTTCATTTTCAACGTAAAAGGGAATTACTTTTTTCCTTTTGTTCTTTCGCACATCAGAAAAGAAAAATGCAAGAAATGAAAATTGATATTTATTTATTTATTTAGTCTGAACCAGAAGTTTTTGTAGGTCAACAACCTGGTCGGGTAATGCACCACTTGCAGCAAACACTGCTCACTGGTGTGTACTGTTGGAACAGTACTCAGACGTGATTTTAGAGATGGCAAAACAAGGCCTGTCATCGCAAATTATATCTGAGTGTCTGTCATATGAACACGGAGAAGCGAGAGGGTTTTCTGTGAGAAATGTTAGAAAGTTTTGTGCTGAGCAAATCTCGGGCTGTCGACTCTCTGACACACATTTGTAGATGGAGCCGTCGATCGATGTGTTGTGAGGAGAATTGTTCGCACGTCTCGTCAAAAAATCACACAGAAGAAGAAGTACTTCTGGTTTCAGACAACAAAAATGCATCTGTTTTGTTGTTTTTGAGCTATTACACTTTCATTGTTTGAATCACAAATAAATCCAGAAAAGTATGTGTAATTTTAAATTTATGACTACTATTTGTTACCATGGAATTAAAAAAAAAATACTTTTTTCCCTCATTTTATTCTTTAATCAAAAATCAAAATCTGAAAATTCCTTTCGTTTTAGTTTTTGCTTCTAAAATGAAATTTCAAATACCAAAAAGTATATGGACCCTCAAAGAAGGCAGTCGGAGACCTCAGGATGTGCAGGTAGAATTGAGCTTTATTGTATGATGTGACACACAGTCTCAATTTAAATGAAATGAGCGCCCAAGGATGGGCAAACCATATCTTTATTACAGTTCTTATTATAGTACTCATTACTCATCCTCATCTGCCTCCCAATCATCTTGTAGCTTGTAGTTCCTCCAATATTTCCAGCTCAATAAGAATACTGCTTTGTCCTACTCAACACACCCGCTTGGCAGGCCTTAACTAACCTTCCTAGTCCCTGCCACCATTACCTAATGCCCATCATCTGACTAAAACTTTCCAACATTACTTTTTTACCCTGTGCAGGTGTCTAAGACCTGTTTATTGAAAAATTCCTACCAGCAAGTCGGTATCAGGAGCATCCACACGTAAGATACTGGGCCGCTCAAATGAATAGCTTCTTGTTGCTCAAACATCCCTGAAGGCTAAAGGTCTTGGCAGCTGCATCTCTAAGACAATGATGCTGTTTCTTATAGAACACACTTTCTTTGCTTATCATCACCTCATGTTAGAATCTAAGCAGGCTGACAGGCAGGCAGAGACCTATGTGGTTTTCTCTCATGGTTAAAGTCTCAGTAGCTGCATTTCTTAAAACAATGGCCTGTTTAGCTCTCTCTCAAAGTACATAGTGTCCTTGACTGAAGTTTTAAACTTAGGAGCAAGATATTGGTGCTTTGTAACTGCAAAGAGAAAAAGAATAAAATATGCAGGCTTAGGCTTTTTTGTGATTGAGCCCTTACTATACTAGCGTGCATTACGATATACTGCTTATTTTCATACATGCTTATAATTCTCTTTGAATATATGTAAATCATCAACTTTAAGAATATACTTTTCTAGACAGCTGGGAAACCAGAAGTAGCCCTAACTGGGGGTGTTCACGGTGCTGTGGGAGGAATATAAGAAGACATGATTTGTGACAGCGCCCTCTCTCGACCTGTGGTGGAATCACATACCTTAGAGGAGTCCCGAGGGTGATCCACAGACGTACATGTGTGACACTATGTAACGCATATAACTTTTAAAACATTACCCCCAACACTGCCCATCATAGATACAGTATATATGTACGTTCTCAAACCCATTTAATCCAGCGCTCATTGGTAGCAGCGCCAGTCTATTGCGGGGTACACACAATCATTCACCCACACTCACTGACAAAGGGGCTAATTTGGAGTTGCCAGTCAGCCGAATTTGCATGCCTTTGGGGATGTACGATGATCACCAGAGTAGTGGGGGCTAAAAAAATGCACAGATGTTGGAGAAGGTGCAACCATCCTGAACCCTGGACATGGAATCTGTAAGCTGTCCATCCTAATAGTACCCAGAAGAAGCCATATAATGACACCATATGGGATACCAGTTCATCATAGACAAAAAGTAGTGTCCGGCAGTGCCGCCTTACTGATCCAGTGCCCTGGGGCGGGGGTTCAAATCCCAGCCTGTTACAGTCAGAGCTGAACGCCTTTCCCTCATACTTGCATGGGTTTCTTCTAAATACTGTACTGTATCACAAACTGTTTGAGAGTAAGAGAATGGGCACTGCCAAAGACTGGTGCCCCACCCAGGGTTGGTATAGACGACCCTGAATTGAAAAAGTGAGTTCAGAAAACGAGTGAAGGAATGAATGAATGCAGATGTTTAAAATAACACAGCTGATCTCAGCTCATCTCATCCTCGGCACCACGTTGTCCTTGTGAGGGTCATGGCAATAAGAATGATGAGGACTATTATATGATATGAATTATTTATTTTTATTAAACTAATTAGCTGATTTACAATTTGATAAATAGAAGGGAGCCAAAAACCAAAACCCAGAATGCAATGGGCCATCTTCAGGTTTCAAAGACTGTTCAATTAGAGATATGTGCCCACGGCTTTGCAAAGATACCAAATTTACAAATAAGAGACATGTTTCAAATAAACTGCCGTTAGACCTTGCTATGAACAGAGAGCTCCTCCGTCAGTGAAAGGGACAGCAATCAATCTGCTTCATGTCTGTCACTGCAGACAGTGCATCAGAGGTTAAGGCGAAGGCGTAATGCTGGCTGTGTGCCCGTGTTATTGCTGTACTTACTACCAATCTCACAACAACACTAAGGAGAATCTGCCATTGGACCTGAAGAGAAGCCATTTGTTTAAAACAACATCTTCTTAAATGAATCGCTGTCACAGGAGAATAAATCAGTCCCCCCGAGCACATAAGCAGTGGCAGAGAGAAGGCCACAGTTGTGATGTGCATTTAAAATTAATTTTAGTCAAGTTAAACATGGGCGGGCAGACGGCTTCCATAGACCTCTGTATGACTAAAGCTTGCAGTGTGTGAAAATGGAAATTATTCAGGATGGCCAAAAATAAATTAATTGATTTCTTATCTACAGTAAACCCATGGTTAGACTGGGCCTGTCGGGGCAGCTTCAGTCACAAGGCAGGAATCCACCCGGCATGAAAACATGGATCATTAAAAGACACTTTCAGGCACATCCTTACACTTGCAAGAATTTGGGATATAGGATGAGCCCAAGTAACATGGAGATAAAGTAGAATGGCCCATCCATTTTGTGAACCAGCTTCTCTCACTAGAGGTTTGCATGAAGTTGTAGCCTATAATGGCAGCATCACTTGTAAGGCAGGGATAACCTCTTCATGGACTGCCAGGCTGTCGTGCTGCACACCCCCACATTCTGTCAATTAGTTTACCGAATAAATTTGATATTAGCATCAGAAAATACATGGGACATAAAAACTCCACATGCAAAGGAATAATGTATCCATTTTTCAAATCTGCATCTTTCCAGCACAGTGTCATTGGGAGTCGGAGCCTATAAACAAAAACAGGCAGGGGCCAAATCTGCATGGGACGCAGGGTTAACACAAGCCAGTCCGACATCTGCGCTCACTCACGCCCGTTCAGTTGGAAGTGGGCAGTCAAACTAAATTAAACTCCTTTGGTTTTTAGGAGAAAATCAGAATACCTGCAGACAGGTTAGGGAGTGTGCAAACTCTATACAAACAGCAATCAATCCATCCAATCAGCTTCCAATCTAATTTCTTCCCTTACGTGGGCACTAGGAAGCAGAGCTGCTACTCAAGCTTAACCATGCAACTTTGTGATCTTGGAGGTTTCTCACTCAGTATTCCGGTTTCTTCCTCTGACAAAAGGACGATCTCCATACATAAGCAGACACACACATCCTCCCACTTTTCTGTACCTACTTCTTGTAACGCAGGGTTGATGGAAGTTGGAGACATTACATTGAAGGAATGAACTACAACTAATGGGATACCAGAGTGTGTTAGAGAGAGGATGTGCAGCATTGTTCATAATGGCACTCTGTTTTGTTTTAATTCTCTTCTATACTACAACCTCCAGGGGGGTCCAGAACACATTTCATAACAGAGTCTGCCCTTTTAAATAGCTTGTTAACTTAGTGGGCATCTCTTGAAGTGACATTACCAGCCCAGATCAGCACATCACAGCGTAGAAAATCTCATTGGCCATCACGGACTTATAGAAGATGTGAAGGATGTCACTTCACAAATTAAGGGAACACAGTCTCCTAAGGAAAAATAGCCTGCTTTGTCATTTCTTAATCGTTCCTCTGTGTTCCGAGACCAGTCCAACCTGTCATTAATGTAGACCCCAAGTACTTGTAGGTGTGGACCACCTCTACACCCATTCCTTGAGTAGTGACCAGACATAGAGGCTATTTGGTGCAGTGAAAGGCGAAAAACCAGTGTGGAAGCTGGCCCGGACACAGACAGGCAGACACGATCATGTCACCCACAAACACGTTTATTTTACAATTTACACAAGTCACAAGTGCACCACAAACCCCCAAAGTCCTAGCCACACAATGCCTTACTTCCTTCAGGCCGCCTCCTTACTTCCAGCTCAGTCCACTCCGCTCCCGACTCTCGCCTCGAATGAAGGGAGGCGGCCCCTTTTATTCACACCCAGATGTGCTCCAGGTGTTTCCCTGCAATCTCCCACCAACACGCCCCTGTGTGGCAGAAGTGCCGGCTGTATCCCCGGAAGCACTCCAGGTGTCCCTGCTCCTCTTTCCCCCAGCACTTCCTGGTGTGGCGGAAGTGCTGAGGTCCAGGGCTCCAAAGGCATGGGGGCGCCCCCTGGCGGCGACCACGGGCCCCTACAGGGTGGAACTTCAAAGCTCTGTACCCGTGGCCCCCAAAGGAACCAGGGCGGTTGCCCCCAGATGATCTGAGGAAGGCGCAAGCCCTCCTCCTGTCCTCCTGGGCGTCATGGCCAGGTCGCCACCCCAGCCACCTCTGACACCAGTTACTTGGTTTTCCTGATGTTAAGGTGCAATTTTTTCTGCACTAAGACACAAAGTTCTCCACCTGACTGCTCTCCTCTGCCTCATCCCCTTAATCAATACACCCCATAAGTGCAGAATCATCTGAGAATTTCTGCAAGTGACATGACCTGCTGTTATATTTGTAGTCAGGGGTGTACAGCATGAAGAGCAATGGAGACAGGCCTGTTCCTTGTGGTGTCCCAGTGTTGCTCATATCCACAAATTGCGGTCTCACAAACTGCGGTCTGTCTGACAGATAGCTTATCATTCAGGACACCACTGGCTCATCCACCTGCAGTTTACTGTTTAACAGGAGTGGCTTGATGGTATTGAAGGCAGTGAAGAAATCAAACAACATAATCCTCACCATGCTGCCAGCTTTGCCCAGGTGAGAATAAGCCTTATGGAGCAGATGGATAATTACATCCTCCACTAACCCTAACCTTTGTCTGATAGGCAAACAGCATAGGGTCCAGCTGGTCTACCACAAGAGGACACATAGGGGGGCAGAACCAGCCTCTCTAAGGTCTTCATGATATGAATGTGTCACTGGTCTACAGTCATTAGGTGAAGAGGCGTCTGCCTTCTTTGGAACAGGAACAACACAGGATGTTCTTCACAGCAGTGGCACTTTCTGAAGCCTTAGGGACAAACTAAGCAGGTGACAGAGGACACCACAAAGCTGGTCCTCACAGGCCTTAAGAACTTGACGACTGACTCCATCTGGTCCTGCAGCTTTTCATGTACGCAGAATTCATCACATACTGCATGGTCAGCGCTAACAAGACATGGCAAAGGCAGTTCATTTGATAGCCAAACACATTCATACACTGAAAAGACAAACTTAATCAAATTTAAACATTCATTTAGTAGAGTTTGATGGTAATGCAGCATAATGACGAAAACAAACACCTAGCATAGAATAAACGACAAAAAGCCTCACAACTGAGAGCACAGAATGTCATGAAGCTGAGTGTTTAATATATTCTCTAACATAATGAAAACAAAACATCCATCAATCTGTCCATTCATTCATTTTCTGTACCAGTAATTTAGGCTCACAGACAAAGAGGAAACAGATGTTGTGAAGATATATCATGCTAAATTCACTTTAACACTTTGATGGATGAAGCTTAATGGTCTTCATAACTTCACATACGTCATGCACTGTGTCCATACATAATGAACTTTTTGTAAACTCTGAAACTACCCAGAGAATTCCTGGACAACACATGATGATGGTGACGCCAGCATCCCTCTTCAAAGACGCACAGGATTGTTAAGCAGTGCATTGAAAACATCAAGTCGTGCTTCCAATCCCATTGGTGGGAACCAAACACAAACAGTTCACCTTCATATGTGGACACAGATCTCCATGAGGCTTACAGATGAGGACCTGGGTGGCACCTTTACAAATATAGCAAGGAAGGAATTTTCCAGGAAAATTCATCTATCCCTCCATTTTGCAAGCTGGGAGTGTGTGCCGACCCAGATGGGACCCTGGTTTCAGTGAAATTAGACTTTGTTATTTCTTGTGGGCATCAAAGAAGAAACGTTAATAAAAATTAAAATAGCAGAGACCAGATTGCTTAACACACTCTTTTGATGAAAGCACCTGACTGTACTGGACAGCAGCGGTTTAGAAACAGAGATGGAATCAAGAGACAAAAAAAAAGAAAAAGAAAATCTAGTAAAGGTCAAAACCAGGAGATTGAGAATTGAGAAAACAGAGGTGCAAATGTAAAACAAAACTCATAATCGAGATTCAAAACAAGACAGACAGAAACAGGGATTAACATTTAAACTGGGCCAAAATGACGGTCAAAGGTTGTAGTTAAATGAGCAGAAATCAAATTCAGATTTAAAGAACATAATCTCAGAATTCAAGGTTGTGTCCATAAATTTGGACACTATTGTGTGCCATACACTTCCAGCTAGCCTATGACTAGCAACCAAACAAGATGCACAAAATGGGGGTGTCCACACCAAAAAGACAAATCTATATACATTTTAAATTGCTAAGGGCGGTATTAGTCTGTCACATGATTACTCGTGAACTAATACTGCCCCAAACCTGATCTTGGTATTAAATGAAAGCTTATGACATGATGCATGCTGGTGAAGTAAAAAAATGTAGCTGCAAAGTTATTTATGTTCATGTCTTTCCTTTGTTAAACTGCATAATCAAATTGACTGAGAATGTGACATGAAAGAAAGAAAAGAAAGAGCATAACATCTGTTGAGTATGAAGGAAATGGCAGAAACTCAGTACTTCCCTGTATTCCCGAACTACTGGGGCAGGAGCCTTGATCTTGGGTGAACCAGAGGTCAGCATGTTTTCTAGTATACTTATATTTTAATGTTATTAAGAACATGTCTGAACAAATAATAATTATAACTTGGCTTCCCAAACTCCCAAAATTAGGTTATTTTGAAAGGTCAAGGAATGACTGCAAAAACTAAAATACACTTAAGATCACAAAACTGGAATTTCTACATTAGCATTATCTAAAGTACTCTAAAGGAAAACAGGGATGTACTTGGTTACTGACAGGTTGGATGGTCTCCTGTCTCCCCAAAGGATCAATAAAGTGGACAGAGGACTCAGATGGATGGATGACCCAATCAGGATGGATTGTTTTGTTGTTTCTGGATGGCACCGACTACTGGAAGGAAACAGGGAGATTGTCTATCAGGGCTAAAAACTCTCCCAGGCTGCTAGGTGGCAGCATCCTTTGACTAGATGACCCATGCAAACACACACAGGGAAACTTGGGAATAGTAGTACTGTAAGACGGTCCTGCTGGGTGCCATGGGTACCACCAGGTGGAGCCGCTGAGAATGGGCTTCCACATTCAGAGGAGTTCTTCCTGACCCAAAATTACTTCATCAGTGTAATATCATGGCACCAGAAGTTCTACCAGGTCCAGCATAAAAGAGTCCACCTCAGTTCATTCAGGAAGTCAGAACCAGGAGCTGAGTAAGGCGACACTCACCAGGAGTAGAAGAAAAATAGAATTGTTTGTTGTCAGAAAAAGCTGTGAAAAGGTATTTCTTTAACAAGAATCAGTTTATTTGAACCTTGGACTATGTTTGATCTAGATCAGGGGTAGCCAGCTCCAATCCTGGAGAGCCACATTGCCTACAGGTCTTAATTCTAATTAGTTTCTTAATTAGTGACTAGTTTTTGCTTTTAATTAACTTTGTTTAATTGTTTTGCTATTTAAGACTCTGACCTTTTAAATCTGGAGGGTCGCAGTGGCTTCAGGTTTTTGTTCCTACCCAATTGCTTAATGAGAAGTCGTTTAATGCTGATGAAGCACTTATTGCTCAAGTGATATTTTATGCATCATTTTAGTTGTGTCATTTGTTAAGATTTTGAATCCATTAAAATTATTCAGCCATTTTAGGCTTTAGATCACTTAAATGATACATGCTTCAATAGAAAGGAAAAAAAATACGATTTAAAAATAAGCTGATATGGTAGAGTTAAAACACTAACAAGCCATGAGATTTAATCACATTTGTTATCGGTGACAATTGGCTTCTAATTAAGAAATTAGGTTGGAACAAAAACCAGCAGCCACTGCAGCCCTCCAGGATCAGAGATGGCCATCCCTAGTCTAGATGTGTCTGATGATTCAGGGCCTGTAATGCCCCCCTATAGCCATCCACAGTATATTTAGTGGAGGTTTTGAAGTACTGGCCAATTAAATAGTATTTTAGAAAAATGTTTTGATTTCTTGTTGTTTTTAACTTACATTAGTAATGGCACAATTGTTCTGAGATGTTTCAAATTAGGAAGACAGAAGTCTGTTATATTCATTTATGAAAGCATTAGAGGTGCATGCAAGTAAGAACTTCACTGTACTCTGCATGTGACAATAATTCCCCTATACAATTTACAGGACAGCTATGAGATATAATCCCTCCGGCACATCCTGAGTCTGCCCCTCATTCTTCTCCCAGTAGACTCCAAGGGTGCTGACTGCATGTGTAAACCACCTCAAGTAACTCCTCTTGATCCAGAGAAGCAGCAGTTCTGCTCTGAACTCCTCAGCATATCACAGAAAGCGAGCCCAGCAGCCCTCAAAGGTTACTTAAGACAGGGTGGCCTGGTCAGCCCAGCTCAGCATGCTGTCATTTGAAGAGAAAAGATTCAGAAGATCCCGGGTCCTCCCTGCGTGGAGTTTGCATGCTCTCCCCGTGTCTGCGTGGGTTTTTTCTGGGCACTCTGGTTTCCTCCCACAGTCCAAAGACATTAGGTGTATTGGCGATTCTAAATTGTCCCTACTGTGTGCTTGGTGTGTGGGTGTGTGTGTGTACCCTGTGGTGGGCTGGCGCCCTGCTCGGGGTTTGTTTCCTGCCTTGCGCCCTGTGTTGGCTCGGATTGGTTCCGGCAGACCCCCGTGACCCTGTAGTTAGGATATAGCGGGTTGGATAATGGATGGATGGGATGGAGATTCAGAAAATTTTCAAATAAATGACTCATTGCCTTTATCATCACTCTATATTCAGGTAGGACAAAGTGTCCCACGCTGAGGGTATGGTGTAATGAAGATGTTTTGTGCTTTTCAAATAAGAATTAATAATAATACACCACTCATCATTTCATTTTCTTCAAACTGTTTTGGGAGCCTCTTACTGTTTAGGCGAGTCCTTAAAGACGTGATGTACAGTATGTTAGGGTAACTGGGGACACCAAATCTGCCCTGTGTGAATGTGTCCTGTGATGTTCTGGTGGGTGATCCAGGGCTGTTACGCTGAATTGCAACAGGATAGGCTAAGGTCCCCCATGATCCTGAATTAGATAAAGTGACTTTGAGAATATTGTCTTATTTTACATTGTATAAAGTACCCTCAATATGTATCTTTCTCAGATTTGATCCATAGTTGATGGGGCATAAAAACCACTAATGTCTGAGTACTGAATAGTAGCTCCACCCCAAGTGCTTAGAAAGTTCTGGCAGCTCATGTGTATGTTGGCCAGCTATGCCTTTTGAGGTGTGCCGACTACTAATGTATCGGTCAAAATATTTGGTAGACCAATTCAATATCATATCTATCTATTGTGAACCACCGGGGGCGCACCAGCCTCCCAAACATCCAACACAACAGACACAGTAAAAGGCTTTCATTCAGTGGGAAATGTTTTCCACCTGTTTCCTACCAGTACCAGGTACAGTACAGCCAAGAATACAGTACACAACACTTCTCTCTCTTTTCTTTCTTTCCTTTCTTTCTTCTTTCCACCTCGACTGGGCTCCTTCACTGACAAGTTTCGTCCCTGTTCCTCCCAACTCTGGCTCACCTTTATAAGCCGTACCAGGGAGCATTCCAGGCGACTCATTAGGGAGGTCTGGAATTACTCCCAGGTGTGGTGGAAGCTCAAGGTAGGGCCCTGCAGCTCCCACACCTACCTCGGCGGCATCCATGGAACCCAACAGGGCTGTGCTGATAAATAGTAATTCCCATACAGCCCTGTGAGAATCCAAGGCACTGTTGCAATCCAGGGGGCATGCCAAGTAGCAAGTTGGGGGACGACACTGCCCATTTAAAAGCCATCTTCTCCTGTCCTTCTTTTAAGGAGGCATCTATCTACCTATCTTACAACACTTTTCACATCTGTCTGTCTATCTTATACTGCCTTTTGACTATCCTTCATTTCAAATCTGTCTCTCCGTTGCTTTCAAGTTCACACTATGTGGTGGCCTGTTGTCCTTCCTCAGTTGCCATGCTCCTAGTGTGCATTAAGATGGCTCCAGTATCTAAAAGAGTACAGGTGCCCCAGAAGTGGCTCGTTGTGTGTGCTCAGTGACGACCCTTCATCTCCTTCAGGCTCAGTTCATGCCTCACATCTGTCATTACCTCCAGCTCCCAGTCCCAGAATGCTGTTAAAAGCAGGTTTAGAAAAGGGGACAGATGGATATGGAGGTTGTGTGCATGAGCAGGTAGCAAGCATTCTTCATTTCTGGAAGGCAGACGAAGCTATTGTCTGGACAATGTTTTCTTTATAAATGAAGCTGTGCATACGTGATCTGAACATTATTAAAAGGCAGACAGCTAATGGTACAGTTTAGCTCTTTGGGACCTGACTTGAATTCTGCATCCAATAATTAAATTCTAACTTTTGTTATTTTGGTCTTTCTGATATATAAACTAATTGAAAGTCACCTTTGGATAATGAATCGAGTTTTGGTTTCCCTTCAGAAACACAAACTTACCCAAAGACTGATGATAAAAGGATCATCGACAAAACTAAATTCCAAGTCAAGCTAACGCTTTTAAATCTCTCAAGATATATTTAAGTCCCAATTTAATGTTGTCTTTCTTTTTTAGTTTAATAGAAAATCAATAGCACTATAGGGTAAAATGAGCTTATTACCTGAATTAGTACTTACTTCTTTCGGTTAATTGTACTTCTGTTCAAAAACATTCACATTAGCTCTATTTTTATTCAGCTCCCCACTAATTTTCACAGACAGAGCTGGGTGGGAGGCCAGTCCATCCCAGGGCACGCTCATGGACACCCCAACTCATTCATACTGGGCCACTCTGCACTTCTTTAGTTGTGCTTGTGATGCCCATACAAACCCAAATGTACTCTGGGCGAATGTGTAAACTTCCCAGGCCTTCACCTGGGATCTGAGGGCAGGTCATTGGGACTGTGAAGTCGCAACACTGACCACTGCACCGCCAGACCACTCCAATGGTCATTTACAACAGTTATAAATCAGATATTGCAATCCCACGGTTTCTTTGTCCAATATGGTTGTAAGAGGGCAGAGTACAAGGCAGGAAGCACCCCAGGACCAGGTACTTTTACATCACAGGGCCAATTTATAATCTCCAGTTAGCCAGAAGCCTGCCTTTAGGATGTTGCAGGAAAATCATGAATTAAAAATTCACACAGATTTGGGAAAAACATTCAGACCCCAATAGAACACACCCCTGTGTGGGATTCAAACACAGGATGGCAGACGTGTGAAGCCCACCATCCACTTTAGAACAATTGAGCTAAACTCACTCAAGACACAAAATGACCAAAGCAGACCATAAGACGGCAAGGCGGGCGGACGGCTCTCTGCTCTACTCAGACCTCCCTTCTCTTGGACACGGCCCATTACCAGTGCCACCGTGCTGCCCTAAATGAGATATTCAATTGTCCCTAATTACTCTTGGCACTTAGAACCGAGTTTCAAAATGATTTCTCTCTACTCAATTGAATTTTTGAGTTATTTTTTGTGTATTTCTAGATTAACAGAAAATGTTCACAGCAGTAAGTAATAACCCAAAAACAGCAATCTGCACCTGCTATGCAAGCTCCCTGTAGAGCACATTTTACTCAAAATAGAAAGTGACAATCTAATAATATTTTCCAGATAAAAAATACAACGGAATACTATTGTCATAAATGTATTTCCCATTGGACAATTTAGCTTTAATTGCCAAGATTTTGCAGAAAATAATGGGCTTGAGGAACTCTTCTTTGTGTTCCATCTTCATTGATCCTAATTTAGGATGTCTATAGTTTTCGACTTGCAGAATAAGCTAGAAGGATTTTGTACTTTAAAGAAAATGTTGAATCAGTATTTGGAGGTAATTAAAATGAGCCTTTAATTTAAACTAATGGGGATTTCATACACCAGCCTCAGTCCCGTATGGCGTCTGCGTTCACTCTTCCTTGTTAAAGGACTCGCTTGCAGGCAGCTCATTTCAAATGTATTTTTAATATTTCGCAGTCATCGGCTTTCAAAGCAAAGCAAACTTTGCATGATAAAAGAACAGTGTGTTGTAAAGTGAAATCGCGGCCTTGTAAGGAATGAAATTGATGTAGTCTGAAAAAATTAAATATATGAATCACGTCTTTTAGCTGACTGATGAGATTGAATGTCACCAATATGCTCCTTCACATCCAGGGGCTTACAGCGAGATGCCATGTGATCGATTTCCTGAATGGAAAAGGTTTTTGGATGTATGTAGGATCGAGCTTGCATATCTGTCCGCACAGAGACGTTAAGAGTTCCTTCTTTGCTCGTGTAAATGTTTCCATTTCTTTTTACAGGTTGTTAAAGCCTCAAATGATGGTAATGTACTGCTAATGGATGGCTCTGCAAAGTAAAGTCATTAAGGTAAGGCATGCTGCACCATCAAAATTTGGGATGAGGGTAAGGAAAACAAAAATATAATTTATACAGAACTTGCAGAAAATAAAACTGTACAGGTCCATTATCCTTTAGAAATGGCAGATATAAAGTCTATTAAGCCTTGGACAACTCCCCTGTCTGGATATTCCACAATATAGCACCGAGCAACCTTAGATATGCAGGCCTGTCCCTTGGGTAGGACAACCCTGAATAACCTCATTCCACCTTACTCCTCTTTTCTGAAAATCATTAAAATTCTCTTTCAAAATTTCCAGCTTTAACAATACCCCAAAGGGCTTATGAAAGAACCAACAGTGCGGTCTCCATTCAGGTGCAATTATCTTAAGGGAATGAGGCCAGAGTTTAGGACAATGCCCTATAGTAAAGATGACAGGAGACAAATGTTTCATATTTAGCAAATCCTTAAGGGAGAAAGCATGGAAAATAATGACCAGAAATGTAACGTTTCCTTGGGCTGATAAAACAACAAGATGTTTTGTGAGATAACTGAGTCTGTGTCTGGTCCTTCTATTTGTGCAAATAGAAGTCTTTGTCCCGAGCCGAGTCCGTTTAATTTGGTTCTGTCTGTCTTTAGTTTGCTCAAAGATCATAAGTTGTTCTTTGGAGGGAGGCTGCTAAATGCTGTTTTTGCTGTTCTCGTCGTCATTGTCGACTGCTGTATTTGAAATTATCCACTTTCGTGCAGCTGTTTACTCATAAAAATCTATTAAACGATAGTGGATGATAAAGTCAGAGAACAAAAAATCACATTGAAAGCGTCATATCTAGAAATGGCACTGAAAAGCTTTCTGCACATTCAATAAACTAAGTACTGAGAAACTTGAGGGCTCAGTGTTTGTTAACTTTGTTAGTTGCAACTTGCAGATAACAATAACCGAATGAAACGGTGAAAATTGTATGCTGTTATTCTTAAGAACCCCATTATTTCACATAGGTGATCCTGAAGAAGCCATTAAGAAGGCTAACAGAATGTTAGGTTATATAGCAAGATGTGTGGAGTACAAGTCCAAGGAGGTTCTGCTCAACCTTTATAATGCACTGGTGAGGCCTCATCTTGAGTCCTGTGTGCAGTTTTGGTCTCTAGGCTACAAAAAGGACATAGCAGTGCTAGAAAAGGTCCAGAGAAGAGCGACTAGGCTGATTCCAGGGCTACAGGGGTTGAATTATGAGGAAAGATTTAAAGAGCTGAGTCTAAACAGTTTAAGCAAAAGAAGATTAAGAGGTGACATGATTGAAGTGTTTAAAATTATGAAGGGAATTAGTACAGTGGATCGAGACTGTGACTCTAAAATAAGTTCATCAAGAACACGGGGACACAGTTGGAAACTTGTTAAGGGTAAATTTTGCGCAAACATTAGGAAGTTTTTTTTTACACAGAGAATGATAGACACTTGGAATAAGCTACCAAGTAGTGTGGTAGACAGTAAGATGTTAGGGACTTTCAAAACTCGACTTGATGTTTTCTTGGAGGAAACAAGTGGATAGTACTGGTGAGCTTTGTTGGGCTGAATGGCCTGTTCTCATATAGAGTGTCCTAATGTTCTAATATTGGGCAGCAAAATGGCACAACATGTTCTCCACATGTCTGCGTGGGTTTCCTCCGGGTGCTCCAGTTTCCTCCCACAGTCCAAAGACATGCAGGTTAGGTGCATTGGCGGTCCTAAATTGTCCCTAGTGTGTGCTTGGTGTGTGTGTGCCCATCAGTGGACCGGCGTCCTGCCCGGGATTTGTTCCTGCCTTTCACCCTGTGTTGGCTGGGATTGGTTCCAGCAGACCCCCTTGACCCTGTGTTAGGATATAGTGGGTTGGACGATGAGTGACTGATTGACTGACTGATCCTGATATTTTAGTTAGTGGAGTTAGTGCAGGACTGCATCACTGTGCATCTGCAAAGGAAACAAAATTGAAAGTTATTTCCACACTTAAAAAAAGAAGGTTAAAAAGCACGATGGTGTAACTGCAAAGTATACACCAGGTGTGCCAAAATAGCCTTCATCAATCTTATGAGACCACTGGTTGAAGACCACGTTTCATACTTAAATGATACTAGCCATGCTTTCCAGCTGAGTGACAGATTTAGGTTTACCAGTCCTGACTGCTTTATCTTTACCATGGACATCGCCTCTCTGTACACGGCCATTCCTCAGCATGAAGGTCTCATTGCCCTCAGGAGGACATTTAAGAGACGCCCATCCCATGAAAACTCTCATCAGTCTGGCAGAACTGGTTCTTACCCTCAGTGCTTCTCTTTTGATAACAACTCCAGCTAAGTGAAGTTGCAAAGTGTACTTGAATTGGACCAGCATCTTCGATGGCCAGGTTTGGAAGAGAACTGCTTTTCTTTCTAGACCAGTACAATTGATATATCGAGGGATGTGTTGGTGCTACCTCTGGTTGCAGATGCCAGCTGCAGGAATTCATTAATTATAGATATCAGGCTTGCTATCAGCTTTCCAGTACTTAAATCCTCTGTCTATTACAAGCCAAGCTCCTTCCATAACTGGCATACTAAAAACTCTCTACCTTTTTCACAGATCATTAGACTTGTCGGCTCTGTGGTGCTGAGGTGGGCTTCTGTAATGAATGTGGCTGGGGGTCTGTCTGTAACTACTGGGGAGTTCCTTCACTGATAGAGGATGTTTCTCTCACATTGTGGACAAGGCCCTCAATTCAGGAGAAGACCTCGTAACATCCACTCTAAGAGAAACCCCAGCAATGAGACCAGAATCCCGGTGGTCCTCCAACTCCACCCTAACAAGCTTACCTCTCCCTCAGCGCACACATATTACAATTGAAATGTTACGCCTAAAACCTTCTTTCCTTTAAAGCCTAGAAATAACCTTAAACTTTTTTCCTCCGATATTTTAATGATTCTTCATCATTTAATTTGATTCATAACTCTTTTCTTGATAAATAATACTTAAAAAGGCACAATTTCCCATTATTTCTACTGCAAAAATGTACTTAATTTGACTTCACTTAATTTGACATTTGTATTCTGTACATGTAATTTTGTCTTCCTTTACATTTTGCTGAGTGTTCTATTATTTGAAATCTTTCTCAGCTAGCTTCTTGTGTTACTCCTCGCCGGTCCTCTTTGTGTTCTGTTAATTACGTTAATTGTCTAATTGTGTTTGATGCTGGTGGAGTTAGGACTCTAATTAGATTAGAGGCCCCAGCTGCTTCCATTTATTTTTGCCTAAGCACCAGGGGACTATTTAAGGAAACTTCAGTTTCTTGTTCAGTGGACTGGCATTAGTTCAGTTATTGCATTTGCGCCCCTTAATTTCCCACCGCCTTGGTTGTGCTTTGTCAGCAAGTTTCAAAAATGTGGTAACCTAGGAATGAGACAGTAAATCAAAAAGGTGGCCATTAACGTCTCACTCCACGCTCGATGTGTTGTCCTGACTGAGTAGCCTACATGTGCTAAATTCATTCTAAACGACACTGTGTGTGTTTGTGAAGGGGCCAGAAAACTGACAAAATTTGAACTGAAGAGGCTACCACTGGCTCTAATTAATTAGACTCTTTGGGAGCGGTCCTTTTTACATGATTTGGTACGCTGAGTATTTCCAGGAAAACACCATTAAAGGAGGAAACAGGCTTCTGAACTTTAATGTAACTTTAAACAAAATTACATTTCAACATTCCATGCAGTAAGCCAAAGTTCTGTATATCTTACAGTGAAAAGCAGACATGAAGAACACAGCAACAGCTGAAAGGCTGCAGAGATACCCTACATCCATTAATCAAGGTGTAATACATTCTTTATTAGTTCATTTCAGGACTATTTTATTTGTTTCTTATTGCCTCAAGAAGCTACTCACTTCATATGCACCCCTATATTCTCCAAAGCCCAGACCACCTTTTCAAGCAGATGTTCTTCAGAGACACCACATTCGAGGGCTCAACTGATCCCCGACTTTGGAACTACAGTAGCTTCCACAATTCAGCCCTTCTGTATGGAGACTACTTGTTGTTTCTGTATGTCTCTTGATATCCTCTTTCTTCCCACAAGTTAAAACCATGCAGGTTATGTCAACTTGCAACTGTAAATGGATCAAGTGTGAGTTTCCCTGCAAATGGACAGGCCTACCACCCTGGGTTGATTCGTGCATTACATGTGGTGTTTCCAGAACAGACTCAGCTCTCCAGAACTCTGCAATGGAAACAGTGGGCTTTAGAAAATGAATGGCGGGATTTGTCAAAAACATACATACAGCATATACATATACTCATTAATTCCATTGGGGGCATGTGGGGACTGAACCTATCCTGGCAGCACAATACACAAGGTGGGAAACGGCCCCAGGAAGATGGCTCATCAATGTAAAATGCGTTGTTCACTTGCTGTCATGATTTTGGAGACTATTTGGTTTGTTTCCAGTTCAGTTTTGCATTCTTTCTTCACATTTCTTTGTTATACGGCTTTTGACCGTTGGGAAAGCAATTACTTTGGTGTTTTGTATTTTTATAATTGTTCTCTGGTTCTTATAATTATTTTACACCTTGGTGCACTGCCACCTTGGTTGGTAGCTGTTTTGCTTCAATGTGTCAATTGGAAGTCTTAGTTTAGTGCAATGTTTTAATAATAAGGAATGGAAGATGAAATATAGTCAAAGAACAAAGTAAAAATAGTGACGTCAAAGCCAAAATTATAGATAAAAAAATTAAAGATAAAGAACCGGAGAGGTCCCGCAAGCAAGGAAGCGTTATTCGCAATCTCAGATAGGGACAAACTTCAAGACCACGTCAGCAACGGTACTTGCAAAGCAGAAGTGTACACTGTAAGATGCCAGAGGTCAAGGTTGCCCCTTTCAACCCAACAGACAGACAACTGAACACAGGGTAAAATCACCAAGAAGGTTTTTAATTATTGTTCTTCTTGTAGTAGTGCCCTGAAGCACCTCCGCCACCATACACAGGCAATAACAATAATAATAAATGTAATTCCAACACAAAATCTTTCCTCCACACCTCCCAGCAAGCTTTGTCCTACTCCTCCCGACTTTGGCTCACATGCTGGGTCTCCAATAGTCCTTTATATAGTGTCTGACACAGAACTGCTTTGGCTCTTCCGTCCATGTGACTTTCCCACACTTCCGGGTCAGATGGAGAAGTTGAGGTTTCTGTCAACCCCGAAGTACTTCGGAGCTGTTGTCCCTGTGACTCGATAGTACTTCCGGGCTATATAAAAACTATGAGTCCCCAGGTCCCCCTGCAGTGTCTCCTGGCATCACCCAAAGTACCCAGCAGGGCTAAGAAGTTACACTCCAGATCCCATGGTAACCTGCGGAAATCCAGGGCACCGCTGTGCTGCAGGGAAATCGCCATCTGGCATCTCGGGGGAGGCAGTGTCCCACAGTAGCTGCCTTCCCCCATCCTTCTCTTCTTTGGGCGTCCCGGCCGTCCGCCACACCACAAACAAAACAAGATGGCATCAGAAACGGAAAGGACTAAAAAAAATTGTAACATTTGTAAATAATAATTACATACAAAAAAAATATTAACATGTAATGTCACCATTGTGCTAGTAAAAAGGTTGGTGCTGCACAATTCCTGGTCGTCAAATTTTCTGAGTATTAACCAAACAGATTTTTACTGGTGTTAGTGGTGTGTGTTTTCATTAAAAACTTTACGAAATGCTTCGACTAGAGCCCTGGCAATACATGTTGGGCTTGATTTTCTTCAATATTTTTGACTTTGGTAATGACTTCTAATATATTAGGTAGGTTGAACATGTACACATATGCTAGTATGCCAGAGTTTTTATTATTTTGATAGAGACACACATATACAGTTGTGCTTGAAAGTTTGTGAACCCTTTAGAATTTTCTATATTTCTGCATAAATATGACCTAAAACATTATCAGATTTTCACTCAAGTCCTAAAAGTAGATAAAGAGAAACCAGTTAAACAAAAATACTAGACTTGGTCATTTATTTATTGAGGAAAATGATCGAATATTACATATTTGTGAGTGACAAAAGTATGTGAACCTCTAGGATGATCAGTTAGTTTGAAGGTGGAATTTGAGTCGGGTGTTTTCAATCAATGGGATGACAATCAGGTATGAGTGGGCACCCTGTGTTATTTAAAGAACAGGGATCTATCAAAGTCTGCTCTTCACAACACGTTTGTGGAAGTGTATCATGGCACGAACAAAGGAGATTTCTGAGGACCTCGGAAAAAGAGTTGTTGATGCTCATCAGGCTGGAAAAGGTTACAAAACCATCTCTAAAGAGTTTGGACTCCACCAATCCACAGTCAGACAGATTGTGTACAAATGGAGGAAATTCAAGACCATTGTTACCCTCCCCAGGAGTGGTCGACCAACAAAGATCACTCCAAGAGCAAGGCGTGTAATAGTTGCGAGGTTACAAAGGACCCCAGGGTAACTTCTAAGCAACTGAAGGCCTCTCTCACATTGGCTAATGTTCATGTTCATGAGTCCACCATTAGCAGAACACTGAACAACAATGGTGTGCATCGCAGGGTTGCAAGGAGAAAGCCAGTGCTCTCCAAAAAAACCATTGCTGCTCGCCTGCAGTTGGCTAAAGATCATGTGGACAAACCAGAAGGCTATTGGAAGAATGTTTTGTGGACGGATGAGACCAAAGTAGAACTTTTTGGTTTAAATAAAAAACGTTATGTTTGGAGAAAGGAAAACACTGCAATCCAGCATAAGAACCTTATCCCATCTGTGAAATATGATGGTGGGAGTATCGTGGTTTGGGCCTGTTTTGCTGCATCTGGGCCAGGACGGCTGGCCTTCATTAATGGAATAATGAATTCTGAATTTAATTCTAAAGGAAAATGTCAGGACATCTGTCCATGAACTGAATCTCAAGAGAAGGTGGGTCATGCAGCAAGACAATGACCCTAAGCACACAAGTCGTTCTACCAAAGAATGGTTAAAGAAGAATAAAGTTAAGGTTTTGGAATGGCCAAGTCAAAGTCCTGACCTTAATCCAATCGAAATGTTGTAGAAGGACCTGAAGTGATCAGTTAATGTGAGGAAACCCACCAACATCCCAGAGTTGAAGCAGGAAGAATGGGCTAAAATTCCTCCCAGCCGGTGTGCAGGAATGATCAAAAGTTACCGGAAACATTTAATTGCTACAAAGGGGGGTCACACCAGATACTGAAAGCAAAGGTTGACATAGTTTTGCCACTCACAAATATGTAATATTCAATCATTTTCCTTAATAAATAAATAACCAAGTATAATATTTTTGTCTCATTTGTTTAACTGGTTTCTCTTTATCTACTTTTAGGACTTGATTTTAGGTCATATGTATGCAGAATTATAGCAAATTCTAAAGGGTTCACAAACTTTCAAGTGCAACTGTACCTCTGGCTGCATGCATTTTTTCATCTTTGTTGCTCTTTCATTGTGTGTCCTGCACTCCATCTCCAGAAGTTACACACAGACTCCCCAATCGCATTCATTTTTCCATCTTTGTCATTTTTGCATGGTGTATCTAACACCTGATGCTCAGTAGATGGCACTGCTCTTCTGCTTCCTTCTATTATGATGCTCCTCATCACATCATCAGCCTCTGCAATTTGCTTGATTCTAAGCAGATGTCACTGATCGTCTAAAGCCATGAGTGCAGGTCAGTTTACCACGGTTGCCACTATGTCATATTTTTTGAATTACCAGAACATATCAGGTCCAAGGCTTTTGAGCAAGACCAAGGTTAAGGCTCTAGCCCTAATAGTTTGTAAGTAATCATGTGACAGATGGACAGAACTTAGCATTGTATATATCAAGATAGTGTATACCATCTACCTACCACAACAGACATGTTGGAAAAATGCTGTCACTGACATTTGAGCCTTTCCGCACCACATTTCATTTTACAGTATTGGTGGCTGAGAGCCATGAAGAAGAAGTGCTGAAAACCAAGACAACATGAAAGACTCAGAAGTGAATAAGCAAATACTTTAACCTTCAAATGAAGAGCACCCAGCTATAAAACGGCTTGAAGAACAGGAAAACTCACCAAGCATTGTATAACATCTGTTTCTTTTTTATCTTCTATCTTTTGCACAAAACTCTAGAAATTACAGCAACTGACCATCATGTGTATCAGGGCAAATGTAAAAGTCGAAGGTGGATAAACATTTAGGGAGCGGGTAATGCGTTTTCAGGCTGAGTTACTTGCCTGGCTGAGACATCTCACTGAGCCATTCCCTCTCACTCCGTCACGCGTCCACGCTTTCCTGTTTAGTCTATCCACATGAGTGCTTATCTCCAGCTTGGAGACGTCAATGACTCAACTCAAAAAAAAAAAACAGAAAACTGAAAGACTTTTGTAAACTTGCTGCAGTTCTGTAACTTTTTCTCCGAATGTAAATAATGAGTTCTAAACCATGTCAGGGCCACACTGATACCGCACGCCATAAGGACTCCACAGGACAAACGAGCACTAAGTAACTGTGTGTTCCTGAGTGAGGCCATCCACCAGGGAGTTCTCACACTGAGGACACACGCAAACAACTGGACTTGGGCTGCTCTACCGTAACTCTCTGTGCATGGCAGAGCAGTGAGGACACCTAGTGGTAAAGCTGTGTAGCATATCTCTCACTCATTGCGTGAATATATTTTTTGTGTATTATCAATATCTCCCTTCCTTTTGTGTGAACTGTTTTTACTTTAAGCTCCACTAAAAGTTTAAATGATGATACATGGAGTGTTTGTGTTCATTTCATACCCAATGTTTGAACCTAGCAGCTGAACAACTTTGGAAAACACCATCTAACTTGACATAGATTTCTACAAAAAGTGTGGTCACACAAAAGAGTCATGACTATAATTTGTCTGTAAGTGGTGGCTTTCAAGAACAGAATAAAAGAAATGTGGAGAACCCCAACTGGTTCCCCTTCCTGAATCTGGGCGACTCTGCAGATGAGTTTTAATGATTAGTCAAACCTCACATCCAAAGAACGTTAAAACAATCGGGACGAGAACAGGCCATTCAGCCCAACAAAACTCACCAGTCCTGTCCACGTATTTCTTCCAAAATAACATCAAGTCAAGTTTTAATAGTCCCTAAAGTCTTACTGTCTACCACACTACTTGGTAGCTTATTCCAAGTGTTTATCGTTCTTTGTGTAAAGAAAAACCTCCTAATGTTTGTGCGAAATTTACCCTTAACAAATGAGCAACTGTGTCCCCATGTTCTTGAACTTATTTTAAAGTAATAGTCTCCATTCACTGTATTGATTCCCTTCATAATTTTAAACACTTCAATAATGTCACCTCTTAGTCTTCTTTTGCTTAAAATGAAAAGGCTCAGCTCTTTTAATTTTTCTTTATAACTTATCCCATGTAGCCCTGGAATGAGCCTAATTGCTCTTCTCTGGACTTTTTCCAGTGCTACTATATCCTTTTTGTAGCCTGGAGACCACAAATGCACACAGAACTCCAGATGAGGCCTCGCCAGTGTGTTACAAAGCTTGAGCATCACCTCCTTGGACTTGTACTTTACACATCAGGGCGCTATATAACCTCACATTCTGTTAGCTGCCAGAAGTGCTGCCAATGCTGCCCTTTTAATTAGTACAGAACCTGTTGGGTGTGAAGACAGTCACCAGGCTGCAGCCCACTCTGCTGGTTTCTCATTTTTGCTTTTTTGAGATAAGGACACAGGGACAGAAAGTGTCAGCTCACTTTTTAGGTTTTCTTTTGCAGCTGCAATGAGACTTCTCAGTATGATCTCCTTTGAACCCGCTGAGGAGCTTTAAGGCAACCGGATACTGGATCATCAGCTCCATGACCTGAGATAGATGAAGCTGCCCAGAGGCAAAGCTACTAATTGTATTTAAGGAGCACATGTGCCATTTATAAACAGTGTTGATTGCAACTACAAAAGAGAAACACTGAGATCCGTGAAAGTGGAGCACTGAAGAGGAAGCATAAATCACTTATGCTATGATGCTAAACAAGAATTCAAACAGACAGCTCAATCACTGCAGCAGAGGAAATGTCCTGCAGATAGGCTCATCAACAGCCGAAGAAGAAACGAGTGCCAGGAAGCAAATTAAGTTGCAAGCTGGGAGACAGCTGGTTCAGATGTCCTTGTGGTGTGCTGACGGAGAATCCCTGCCAAACGCACCCAGGCAGAAGGGCCTGCTGCCACTCTGTCGTCGGCCAAAAGCAGCACGAGAGGAGGTCAGGACCTGGCCAGATCATTATTCTGTGGCGTACATAAAGGAGACGTATGGCAGCCAATAACACTTTGGGCCCAGACTTTCAATAAACATTTCTGTTTAATGCCACTTTGCATAAAAGAGATGAACAGTTCCACTTTACGGAAGCCACAGGGGAAAAGTGCGTGGAAGATTAGTTTGTGTAAAGTGCTGCTTGATTTACTTCATAGTTTAGACCAAAAAGAGCGTATTTAATGTTTGATGAAAAAGAGAGTTAACCCACTGAAACTGCACACATTCAACCACACACAGACATTTTACTTTTGTAGTTTCCCCAGACTCCCTATTAAACCTTAACACCAGATAAAGTCTACCCATTCCTCTATTCATCCATTTGCACAACCAGATTCCCATCACTAACACAGAAGAGAAGAAGTTTGCTTGTGAGGCACTTGACTGGGCGGCTGCTAATGATTCATATATATATATATATATATATATATTTATTTATTTATTTTTTTAAATATTTTCTAATTCTCTGCTTTTACGCTGGTATCTTAATATGTTAGTTTTGGTTTTAAGATTTTGACTTTGGTAAAAATACCACCTTTCACACCTAAGGTACCCAAAATGATACCAAAGCAAGTAATGGGTAACCACCCCCCAAACCCCATCTACCAGCTGCTTTGTCCCTACGGCCCCCATACATGTGCGCCACCCAAGTCCACTGTAATCCAACTGTCCAGGAACAGAGGCCACTCCAGGAATTTCAATTGCGCTGACACATGCACAATGAGGGGCAAGGGCCATGGTCTCCTGTAAGTTTCACATGTGCTGAATAAATGGATTGGGTGGGGGATCGTGGGCTTGGACTCTTGGCACCAAATTTAGCATCATGTTGGTAAAATACAATTTTACAATTTAGGAAGTTTAGAACGTTTTTAGTACTAGCATACTGTGCAGCACTAGAATGGATATATTTCATGTTATGAAGGAATATTTTGTATACATCATGTGATATCAAAAAAAAAACAATGAAATGAAGACCATCTTTTTCGCCCGTCAAAGCTGTGAGAAAGCATGCTGGCAAGAGACCTGAAGAGTAAAAATGCTTCACACATTTGCCTAGCATGTCTTTTGTGTCATCTGCCCTTAAAGTGGCTGGTTATCTGCCAATGAATTTGTGAATCAATCAATTGGCATTTGATATAGCGCCATTCACCGAGCATGTTGTCACAAAGTACTACAGTTCAACTCAGTTTATTTTAGTATAGTGAAATATGGCAAAGGTTTGCAGGTAAAATACAAATTTAATAAATTACATAATTTACACACATACTGTAAAATACTGATTAGCTTAAAAACACAGTAAACAAAGCAATTTTCAAAATGTTTAACATAACAGAGTCCTATCAATATGAGTCCATTAATATACTATTGAGATATGACCAGTTGATAAAGGAGGAGAGGAAAACAAAACCCCCAGTCAGCAGCATCCCCAGAGAATGTAAAAGTCTGGGGGTCCACGGTCAGTTAAAATGCAAAATCATGTAAAGTAACAACATAAATTACAAGCTCATTCAATCATGAAAACTCTAAGAGAACAAACTGAAAAGACACTCAACCATCAAAGATGAACAGTGACAGAATGAGAGCCAAGTGAAGTTTGCCAAACTGTAGAAACACAAGAGAGAAGAGGAAAGGGCTGTTTTCGGATCTGAAGGTGGCCATGGGTGAAGCCTCACGGACAGGCCCACAGTTATGTATTATTGGGTGCCCCAGATTTTAAGATCATCCACTGAAGAAGCTGTGAGGTGTTGACATTCACTGACCATTACTTGCCCGCACAGCTGACTTTACTCTATCACCACTAGCACACAAGTCATATTTTAAAATTGTCTTCCTCTAGTCTGTCAAACCTGAAAAGTCTTTGGTTGTGTCACCTACATGTGAAGAACATGCAAAGTGCAGAGAGGATGTGATAAGGCTGGCAGCTGAAGTTTCGGAGGCTGCAGTCCTCAACAGTGAGTTGCCATGCTGGCCTCACTGGTCAAACTCAAACGGTTGCTGTGAGTCACAAATCCCCATTGACCTGCAGTTGTGACACTGGGGTGGTGAACATGCATCATTTACTCTTTTTCATGCTATATTGATGTTTTATACTGAATGTTGATTATATATTTGTACTGCTCTCTTTCTATAACTTTTATAGGGCTATTTATTTCAAATAATTGGGCAACAGAGGGCAATTACGCAAAGTAAAACAAAGTCTCGCCGCATTGCTTGTACTGCCAGCTGCAAGTGTGTCCCTAAAGTGTATTTCTTACATCAGTCACATAAAGTTATATCAAATGTGTTTTATTCATTTTTTACTTTTGGTGTTGAATTGCCAGCGCTAGTCCGTGGCATACATGCAAATAAGTAGCACACTGTACTGCCTACACAATAATAAACTCGAACTTTGCCCGCCAGAAGAGAGTAATCATACTCTCTCAGACCTCACCTGAACGCAGTCGAGTCTGCAGGAGGGCCTTGGTAACAAAAAAAAAAAAATCATTTCAAATCAAATGCTGATAAAAGAAATGTTTGTAACAATTTTTCAATGCCACATTTCCCTCACTAGGCTTATTGTCTGATTTATACTTTCATCCAGCAGTTTAAATGTAATTGAAAGCAGATGCCGGCAATCAGTCTTTGTTGTCTGTGGTACCTTTCATAGGGAGCCCAGTCACAAAGCACTTTACAAATAAATCAGCAACATCACAGCATGAGATAAATAAATAAAAAAATCAAATGAACCGAATGTGCCTGGAATCGACAGCAAGTTTACGGACGGCATAGTCCCCCTCGGAGTATATGGCCTCTGCTCACGGCTGATGTCGGGGACATGCCACTACTCAATGTGTGTTTGTGTGTGGTATGCTGACCTGGAATTCTGTGCAGCTCACTCCATATTTGTAGTAATGTGGGCCAGAAAAAGGTAAAAAGGCAAATATAAGAGAGAAGGAGGAAATAACTAGACATGAATTTAACACATCCATTAGATAATCAAGCAATGCTGGGTAACTGCTGTAAAAAAACAATGCTTGAGTGAGGTAGGACCAGCAAGTTGTCTGCTGCTGTGAAATAAAAAGAGATTTAAGGAAAATAATTGAAAGGGTATTGGGGTACATGCAAATGAAGGGAGCAGCCACACATGAAGAAGAAGAATGAAATCAACACAAAAGAAAACATATCAACGATCAAAGCTGCACTCCTCCCAAAGAATGTATTTTTTATGTTACTTACATCATGTAGTTTTTAGTGATGAGTGAGAAAAATCTGAATGTCACATTTTCAAGCAGAATAGAGTGTAAAAAAGTTTCTGATACATAAGGTGTTTATAGTAACAATGCTGCACACCACAAATTATTATTAAAACGGCAATGAAAAAATCTCATGTTACTCATGATGCATAATCCTCATATCACATCATCCACTTGCATGCTCACAAAATCCCAAACACACAAATTTTTATTAGAATACTGTCAAATAAACCACTTTCACTAAATGGTCTTGTTAACTAAAACAAAATGCGATCATACACTAACAAGCATTGAATTCCCGCCTCATTCATTGGTCAGGAGTCCAGCCCAGTAACTGCTAATTCATTGGCTAACATTGCGCTTCACGTGATAGCAGCAAAAAGTGTACACTGAGAGACAAGTAAAAGTAAAGATTAAAAGTTAAAGAAAAGCAGTTGAAACATCATCAGCAAAAGATTCTCTCTCAGAATTTTGCATATCTGAGAAGCTTCAACAAGCAGAAGGCCTTTTCACCCGTGCAGTCTAACAGCCGAGGTTGTGAATACGAATGTAAATGTTACGAGGGGAAGCAGCCCTACAATTCGAATGCTCATGCACGTCTAAGCCTGTTCCATTTTTGTTCAACAGAGCGTTTTCCTGATATGCTTTATTTAACATGTTTGTGCCATTGTGAGCATACAACTGGACGACTTCACAAGAGGATAATGTGACATGAGTTACGTAAGGTCTTTTCATGGACGTAGTGTTTGTTGTTGTCCCATGTTGGTCACCACCCTTTTATATTGGAAGTCTTGTTATCTCTGTTCAACATGGAAACATGACATTAAAAATTTTTCTTGGCCATCACTACAAACCACATGTGGTAAGTAACATATAAAAAATATTAATATTATAAGAATACGAAGACCAGATAGGCCGAAGTATATAAAAACAGTGTTTCCATTGTGCATAAAAAAACATAAGGAAGGGTGCTAGTGAGTGATGCTCTGACTGATTGGCCGCAGATCTTAATCGATCTGTAACAGTGACTTGGTTGGTGAATTGTCCAATCACAAAAAGCTTTTGTAAGCTTTACAGTAATTTAGTTGTAGTACTCTTTTACATGATGTATTACGGCAGTTAAGCTAGTTCATGTGTCTTTTTTTCCTGTAAGCAGACAGTAGCAAGGCAGGCTTCACCAGGGAGATAGAGACAGAAAAGCTTAGAATATTAGCATTTCCAATAAAGACGATGGAGCAATAAACTGAGAAAAGGGAATTAGAGGAGTCGTCCTATGCAATTAGACAAACAGCAAGAAAAGTTACTTTAATGAGATCAGACCTTTTTCATTTCGTTCTACTACTTGTCCGAGTATGGATGGTGAGCGAGCTTGTATTTAGTGCAGCAGCTCACATTTTCATTCAGAAAAGGAAAAGATAAAGAAGAATTGGAGATTGCTGGTTAGTAAACAAAGGGCTTATTATCTAAAAGTTGTATTCGCGAATTTGCCTTGTAAACTTGTTAAACATGTTAGCCGGGTGTCTGCTTGACAAACATCTCATGAACACTTAATAGATTTGTGAATGTTTTAAAAGTCTGTACTGAGTTTACTATTTGTTTGTGTGTGTCGTACAGTACTGCATAATTAAAATTTTAATCCACATTTATAATTATACCTCAAGAATTAGAAATATCTAGCTGGTACACTGTAAAAAATAAAGCAAAATAAATTGAAATAAAACACCCTTATAAAAATGTATATTTTAAAAAAGCTGTAGTGTGATAAGTAATTAAAATTAATCAAAATGACAACTAGATATATGTTTGCATTGAGGCAATGCCAATATCAATTAACTTAATCAATGTGTGAGAATATATAACTCTGTGTGTGTATGTGTGTGTGATAGATAGATAGATAGATAGATAGATAGATAGATAGATAGATAGATAGATAGATAGATAGATAGATAGATAGATATGAAAGGCACTAAATGATAGATAGATAGAAAGATAGATAGATAGATAGATAGATAGATAGATATGAAAGGCACTATATGATAGATAGATAGATAGATAGATAGATAGATAGATAGATAGATAGATATGAAAGGCACTAAATGATAGATAGATAGAAAGATAGATAGATAGATAACTTTTTGAAAAAGACTTTTTTTAAATTAGGCTTTGTTTCAGATACGCACATTACAGAAAAACATGACAGGTCTGTAATTATGAGAAGCTTTTTATTTTCTTTTATGCCATATGTATTATGGATAAATGTTTTCTCCACATAACGTATTAGTTAAAAAAAGCATGTATTTTAAGGGAATTTTATTTATTTTAGTTTCTTATGGCCCCTAAACAATAAGCAAACAGAATTGTATTTGGCCAATAAAAAATGAACAGGTAGCACCTGTGGTCAGTAATTTAACTGTAAAAATAACAGTTAACAATTTAATATACAGCATAAGGCCTCTATGTGTGTTGACAGGCAGGAGTTTTATGTACATTTTTTTTCTTTATCCTTTTAAAAAACATCGGTATCAGAATTGGCCAATTCAGTAACAAGACATCAGTTATTGGAGCCTCCCGAGTGATAGCACAACAACCAACCAAAGCACAAAAAAACCAGAAGGAGACAGGGGTCATAATCTGCATTAGAAGCACATTACACCTTTGAACAACAATGGCCACAGCTACAGAGACAGACACTTAATGGTCACATTTATTCGCTACAGAGACAGACACTTAATGGTCACATTTATTCATTTAGAGTTTGCTGTTGCTTGTGTTACACTGCTACAGTATAAATGTGCCACAAAAAATACTAGTGTGGCAATCTTCCAAAAGAAAACAAGTAAGCATCATAGCAGTTAGCTCATCCCAATTTAATATGCTTTTTATTTTCATTTTAGACATGTAACTCCCCTTCACTGTGTGCACAGACACTTGGTGAAAAGATATGCTATACAAAAATAAGCTGTATTGTATTGTATTGTATATGCTGTTTTGCTGCTCACAATCACAAATGGCCTCCTATACCTACTCGACTGAGTGGTGTCTGTACAGTTTTGAGGAATACAGGCCATCCAGCCCACCCTAGCTTGTTGATTTCTTTTCACATGACTGTTAGGCCAAAATTGAGGACCTCCACTGCACTGCTGTCTATCACACTGCTGGGAAGTTTATTACATGTTTTTGGAGGATATGAAGGATGACACATCTAGACCCCCTGTTCACTTGAAAAGAGCAAACTGACACCTTGAACCTTCCATCCATCCGCTATCAAACCTGCTCAGTCCGGTTCAGGGCCAATGTAGGAGCCAACCCTGGACAGAGTGAACACTCATAGACACCTCTACGTGTATTTTTGGTATGTGGGAGGAAAACCTGAATACCTGAAAAAACATCCATAAAGAAAGTGGAACTCGGGCCCAGGATTGTGGGGATATGAGGAAGCTGCTCTGCACACTGTGCCACCTGCACCCAGTTACTTTAGAGTAATTCATTTTGTGAAAAATGTGACAATGGGTGAAACTAACAGCACAAAAAAGATAGTAGTTGCCCTCAATCCACAGCATTCTATCAACATGCAACGGGTAGAAAGTTACAGAGCACCCCTTGATTATAAAAAATTTGAAGCATGAGGCATGAAAGAAACAGGCCCTGAATGAGGTCACTTAAGTCTGCAATTTGAAAAATGCTGCTGTCAGAGCTTAGAAAAGCCATCAGCAACTTCAGTGGCTCAAATAAATAAGTGCTGACTTTACACCCTCCTGTCTAGAGCTTCTTATAAAACACGAAGTACAAACTCATTACTCCAAAGTTCTCCTAATCAGTAATGACGCTCTCAAAGTCTTTGAAAGATTACCAGCTTAGCATCTCAGTTAACTTGTCCACATCTCATACCAAGATCTGTATAACCACTGAAGGCAACGAGGAGGCTTTAAGAACTCAAAGGAAACAGTCAGGTGTATTAATGGTGCTAAAGAAGGCTGGCATTGAAGATGAAAGAAATATAGAGGGAGGGAGAAGGCCATCATGTGGGTACATCAACTGAATGTATAAGGTTCCTGTATTTAAGGAATCACTAATGTGGGTATATGTTTCAATATTATATATTTGGTTTCTGTTTTAGTTCTTTATGTTTCATAGTATTGCAAACCCATTTGAGCTATTAAAATTGTGCTAATGCTTTGAATATAACTATATCTACAACTATACAGTGCATCCGGAAAGTATTCACAGCGCATCACTTTTTGCACATTTTGTTATGTTACAGCCTTATTCCAAAATGGATTAAATTCATTTTTTTTATTTTTAATAAATTTGCAAAAACCTCAAATAAACTTTTTTCATGTTGTCATTATGGGGTGTTGTGTGTAGAATTCTGAGGAAAGAAATGAATTGTGGGATGAGATGAAGATCATCACTGGCTGCAGCTCGAAGCGGGGTGCCACCATCGAGAGAGACGTGGAGAGAGCAAACCTGATGAACAACTTCTTTAACAGCTTTGACCATCCTAACCCACTCTCACCTCAGAGTACTGCATCCTCCACACATCCTTCTGCTGATACCAGCATAGGAGAGAGTTTCCCCCCCACCCACAATTACAGCAGCCCAGGTAAGCAGAGAGCTGAGGAGACTTTGTGCCAGCAAAGCAGTGGATCCAGATGGAGTATCGCCACGACTGTTGAAGGCCTGTGTGATGGAGCTGGGGAGTCCTCTACAGCGCATCTTCAACCTGAGCCTGGAACAGAGGAGAGTCCCAAGGCTTTGGAAAACATCTTGCATCACCCCTGTCCAAAAGGTATCATGTCCTGGTGAGCTGAATGACTTCCGGCCTGTCGCTCTGCCATCACATGTGATGAAGACCATGGAGCAGCTACTGCTTCACCACCAGAGGCCACAGGTCTGCCATGCCCTCAATCCTCTGCAGTTCACATACCAGGAGAAGTGGGGAAGCTGAGGATGCCATCATCTATATGCTACACCGATCCCTTTCCCACTTGGACAGAGGCAGTGGTGTTGTAAGAATTATGTTTCTGGACTTCTCTAGCGCCTTCAACCCCATTCAACCTCTGCTCCGTAGGGACAAGCTGACAGAGATGGCAGTAGATTCATACCTGGTGGCATGGATCATAGACTATCTTACAGACGGACCTCAGTATGTGTGTCTCGGGAACTGCAGGTCTGACATTGCTGTCAGCAGCACAGAAACACCACAGGGGACTGTGCTTTCTCCGGTCTGGTTCAGCCTGGACAAACTGGTGAGGAAGGCAGGCTCTATTGTATAGGGTGGTCCAGATCTAATTATGCAATTTTCATTACGCTATAACTTATTAAATTTATTACATAGAAAATAACCCAAAAAATCCTGGACCATCGAGAAGTGTGCGAAATGACGACATGAAGAATTGTCTTGACACCGAACTGGAATCGTCCCCACATAAATCAAAGTCATCCAGACAATCTGGATCTGCATAATTAGATTTGGACCACCCTGTAGGTATGCAGCTGGACAGTTTGACATCTGTGGCAGAGCGACAGCCGCTGAGCAGGCTCCTGTCAATCATGAAGAATCCATTGCATCCACTGAACAGTATAATCACCAGACAGAAGAGCAGCGTCAGCAACAGATTGCTGTCACTGTCCTGCTCCACTGACAGACTGAGGAGATCTTTCCTCCTCCACATTATGCGACTCTTCAATTCCACCTTTTTAAACGTTAACACTACACAAGATTTTAGACTGTTATACCTGCCTCACACTCTCCACCTTGAATTTTTTATCTTGCACTGTGCTTTTATTGCTCTTTAATTAATATTGTTTTTATCAGTATGCTGCTGCTGGATTATGTGAATTTCCCCTTGGGGATTAATAAAGTATCTATCTATCTATCTATCTAACATTTTACATTAAAAGCTGTGAAGAGAGCTCAGTGGCCTACCAGGATCTAAATTTGAGACCCCTGCAGTCAACCCTTTAGCGTGACAGTCAATGGACTCCAATGGGATCAGCACTTTATCTATCAGTCTCTTCTATTTCCTATACTTGTTTTATATTTAGGTTATAGTGTCAGTTGCATACACCATTTATTGGAATGAAACATGCAAGGCATTTTATTAGCACCTGTGACAAACACCTTGGAATGGGCCTATCGAGAATGACACCCCCCAGGTGAGTGTGTTACTAGTGATGTCTTTAAGTATTGCAGCCCACTCTCTTGGTTTGCTTTTAATTAGATGACACTACAGCACTTAGATTTACACAAATATGGACGGAGTCAGGTAGTGTGTGTGTGTGTGTGTGAGTGTGTGTACACTACATACACAAAGTATATGATTGCAATGCCACACACAAGATCGATAGTCAACTCATACCTGGCTTGTGTTGTCATTTCTTACGCCATAACGCATGAGTTCAAGTTCTGTAAACACTAATGTGACAAGGTGACCCTTCAGGTAGTCATGGTTACAAATTTCAGATATTACATTTTCTTGAAACTGACCTCAAGGTAGCCATTAATTAATCCTTGCCTGAAATTCTGCAAGGTATTGACTCCAAATATTATGTGGTCAGAAAGGGGTCAGTGTCTTCTGTTCACTGTGTAGCTGCAGGCCATGCCTTAGTATCTGGTGTGTCCTAACATTTGGCCTGAAAGTTAAGGGATCCATTTTGGGGCAGTGTCAGCACTTGCTGTTATTACTTAAGTCACTGATTCTTCCCATATGAAGCTAAATGATACATCAAATGTTTTTTTCTTCCTGAAAATTTTACTTATTTGTAAATTTGCTGGGGAGAGAGTGGGGGTCCCGATCAAAACTTTACAGCATAATGGATGGGACAAGCCTATTCTGCACCATTCAGGAATCACTAACTGCCAGGTTGTAATGTTTACAGTCAATGCATTTCAAAAGGTGCTGTGCAGCACACTTGAAGTAGACACCAATGATTTTCTTTTTCTTTGATTTGTTCACAATCCGAAACCATCACTTGCAGTGTTCTCTCATTATACAGTCAGGACACAGCAGGATTTGTGGGTGGCAAATTTGGGCCTGCAACGCAGGCCACAGATCCAGTAAGCAATCGGGGATGAGCTCCACACTTTATTCCTGTGGATTTTTAAAGTTAACAGTTTTCATGTCTCACCTCACTTTGTTGTGTCCATGTGAATTTCCCATTGGGGTTTTGGATGTCACTGTTGATCTGCTACTTCTTCCACACAGAATGCAGTTAAAGGTAAGTGTTGTTTCATTTGGTAAGTGTGTATCAAATTCATAGAAATACAATTCAATCTGTGGTAGTCCAAGTTATTATTTTTGATTTTATATTACTGAATGCACTTCAGAACAGGTCATCCACCTAAAGATAATCTTGTTTGGGTCCGGCCAGTACTTGGACAAGATACCAATCAGGGAAAGCCTGGGTTGCTGCTGTAAGAGTTATTGGTGAGGCCAACTTGGGGCGGTTAACCTAACCGAATCCCGTGAATGCCAAAAGGGACTCTGCTCTGTTGGGCCCTTGAGCAAGGCCCTTAACCTGCAATTGCTGAGTACTTTGAGTAGTGAGAAAAGCGCTATATAAATGGAAAGAATTATTATTATTATTATTATTATTAACCTGTGGTCTGTGCGTGGATCCCAATGCCCCAATGCAATGACAGGGAAACTTTGCTGAAGAAATGGTGCCATCCTTTAGGGTCAGTGTGCCAGAGCTAGCCAAAAGGCTTTTATCCCCTACCCCAGCCCTAACTTTCTGTGGTCATAAAAGATCCCTGACCATTTTTTGAAACAAGTACGGTGTTTCCTGATGTCCTGGCTAAATTGCCCAACTTGGCCTGGTCATTCTGGCCCCCTAGTCATTCCCATTCTCTTACTAGTTAACAATCTCTCTCATCCCTTCACCACCTAACAGCTAATGAGTGGCGAGTGTACTGACTCAAAAATGGCTGGCATCACATCATCTAGGTGAGTGTGACACATTGGTGCTAGTTGAAGTGTCTCCCCACTGTCTCTGTAAAACACTTTGAGTAGTTTAGAAAAGCACCATGTAAATGTAATCAATTCAATAAGTAATGTCCACTGACCTCAGCTAATTCAGGTACCCTGTGGTCTATGAATTGTCTAACTGGGAGCTACCACTTCTAGGGGCTTTCATATGAAATTTCCCACTCAAAAACTTTGTAGTATTTGTCTGTCTAAGAGCACACAAAGACTTCATTTAAAAGCAGACAAGGGTTCAAGTGTACAGGGGAAACGTAGACCTCGAGATGGCATTTTTCTGCAAGGAAATCCCTGACATTGGATGGGACTCCAAGTGACGGTGTTCTTAATGACTGCTCCTGGTGTTCAGAATCAGAAGGTGTGCTAGGTAAGCACTCAGAGTTTTATTATTACTATTATTATTATTAGTTTTACTGACATCTATCTTAGGTCCAAATCTGGCTGGTAGGTATTACTTGATATGCTTCGTTAGTGTTGTGTGCTCATTCCCACCTACAGATTTCATTCAAACATATTGAAGAAAAACTTCTTAATTATCAGGTCCCTTGGAACTTCCATTAGGGGGCAGAATATATTTGAAATCGAGGCCACTGTATGTCATTAATAATTTAACACTGGACAATGTATGTGCACCTGCACGGCTGCAGCATGCTCTCTCCAGCAACACTACCATTTTTATTCGTTGTTCCTCCTGCTCCTCACCTCAAGCTCCATGAAGTCTGACCACAGACTCCCACGGGATGCAGATGCCAAGAGCTCAGTGTTTAGCTAACTGCCTTTGCATTCATGCGCTGTAGGAAAATGTTTACCTGGCAGAACAATCCCAGGCCTGTTGAGGCTGCCAGTTAGAAGGAGGTCTGTCAGAGGCTGAGTCATCTTGGGACTCTGCTCAATCCCTGTCCACTCCCTCTCTCTGCTGAGCCGCTTCACTTGCAGCATTCATGAGGAGCAAAGCTGTTGACTTTATGAGTTTGTCTTCATTAGTCGGCTTCTCAAACAGACTGAAAAGGCATGAATTGAGAAATGACTGCCAACTGCACAGCCTAACTGTCACGGGCTGACAGCACACTGCTTATGTGTAAGCTCTGTCAGGTGCTCCTTATTCTAGAAGAAAGGTGCAGAAAATGACCCTGGTGAGAGGTGAAAGTCCAGGTCAGGAGCAGATGTGGCCTTCACAAACAACATTGAGTCATTTTGCCATCATTATACCAACAGTGTGTGCATAAAATGGATTAAGGAGGCATGAAAATGGACAGTTGGACTCTTCTGTGAACGCCTTTATACTCTATCACCCTTAGGAAAATTGTGCACATAGCTGCATTGGTCACACTTGCTAGCATGCCTGAAAAACAAATGGCTACCTTGCTGCTGAGAAATCCTATGAATGAAAAGTGGACAAAGCATTTTAAGAGAAAATGTGGAAAAGTAGATGGGCTTTATCACATTCTCAGTGTGAAATGCTGATGCCGAGAGCTACATGCAAATCACAGCCACCATAATGAAAATCAGGAGACTTGACAAACAGCAGAAAACCTTTGGGGTTTATTGACCTGAGACCACAATGAAGTATCGCTAAGCTCGACAGCACTCTAAGGGAGGTCAGAAGGCAGCTGGTAGTCAATTGTCCATCCATCCGTCCACCTTGTGGGGGCAGCTTCAGACATCGGGCACAAGGCAGGAACAATACCTGGACAAGGTGCCAGTCCATTACAGAGTGGTCACACAAACACACATTCACACACTCACACACTCGGGCCAATTTAGCAATGCCAATTCACCAAACCTGCATGTCTTTGTACTGTGGCAGGAAACAGGTCACTTATGCAGAAAGAAAACAACAAATATTGAAGGGCTAGGACCCCCTGAAGTGTCTCCTCATTGACAATTTAGGCCCCTGTAGGACAGACTGGCCTTGTCTGTTTTTCCAGGATGGATCACTGGTTTAGCAAGCTGCTGGCAGACACTCTAAATATTGGCTTGATTTTCAGTGGGCCTCTCTTTGAAATGCAGCCTTCTGACAATCTGATAAGATGATAAATACCAGACCATGTAACACTGTAGAGATGTCTCTCAGAGGTTCAAACAAAGGACCATAACTCAAGGATGAGTAACACTAATGGGCAGGACTTTGCACCAATTGTCAACTAAAAAGACAGGCTGTGTGCATCCGATAAACCTATAGCAAGACCTCTATTCCTTATAATTCTCAGACATACCCTGACTCACTGCTTTCCTCTATCAGCTCACTGCTCATCCTGACCGGACGTTCTGCTGTATAGTAGAAACCCTACTGCTTAGAGGGTGTGATGCCTTAATTTAACTGTAGCAATCTGTCCTATTCCAAAGGGTAACCGGGGTTGGACTGGAAAAATGAAAGACCGTCCATAACAGGAGTTGCATGAGGGGTGCCATTAGTCCAAACTTGCTAAAGACATCAAGTGCTTGAGCACTGGAAGACTGAATATGTACATAAAAACCACACGTTCACCTTGCTAATGACAGAGGCTGAATGGTAGCCAACTGACTCTGCAAGTGTAATTTTGCTAGAAGCAAATGACCAACACACCCTTTGTAGATAAACCGCAGTACCAGAAGGTGTATCCAAGGTAAAGAAGGAAACAAGCTCCAAAACAAATAAAGAAAGAACTCTGAAGATTCTTACATGTGTCTGAAGAAAGCCAACCAGGAAAGGAGCAAAGCTTCGCTTACATCAAAACCATAAATACACCTATTTTGATTCAGACAACTATTCATTGTAATTTAATAGATAGGAGAAAGCCAGTTAATGTATTATGGTATTGATGTTTCTGTAACTGAAAGGTGAAGGATAACTTCTGGCTATTATGAGTTTCTCATCCTAAATCCAGTAAGAAAGTGCAGGAGCAGCATCTCGCATGCACACAGCTACAAACACACAAACTCAGTGGTGTTTTTCACAGTTAATGCAGACTAGCTGTGGGCAAATGAATGCCACAGTACAGGCACCAAAAAAAGTAAAACTCGCTAAAGAACGTATCCATTTTGAACACATGAACTGAAAGATCAGAATTCATGAGTTATGTGCCTTATTCTATAAAGCAGAAAAAGTTCTAAGCTTACTGAATCCATCCATCCATCCATCCATTATCCAACCCGCTATATCCTAACTACAAGGTCATGGGGGTCTGCTGGAGCCAATCCCAGCCAACACAGGGCGCAAGGCAGGAAACAAACCCGGCAGGCGCCAGCCCACTGCAGGGCACACACACACACCAAGCACACACTAGGGAGAATTTAGGATCGCCAATGCACCTAACCTGCATGTCTTTGGACTGTGGGAGGAAACCGGAGCACCCGGAGGAAACCCACGCAGACATGGGGAGAACATGCAAACTCCACGCAGGGAGGACCCAGGAAGCGAACCCGGATGTTCTAACTGCGAGGCAGCAGCACTACCCACTGCGCCACCCTGTATATATACATACACTGTATATAGGCACATCTACTTATACTGTATATTCTTGCATATATCCAACTTCCTTATTTTTGTTATGTTTATGTCTGGGTTATTTGTGAAACTAAGTCTACGGCCATGACAAACCACAGCAGAGATAGTGAAAATGCAAATGTAGACTATCCCCAATTAGTGTACTACACTTCTAAATTGAACAGATCTCTTCATATTTATGGCCTCCGACTGAGAAGTGAAACAGAGATACCTCACTCTACAGTACTTACATTTAATTTGATGTCCCTTTGGTGAGAGTCTTGTTCATTGTTTTAATAACTTACCTGTACTGCCAAAGGATAAAACTGGTTAACTAATTAACTGAGTGATCACACACCCCTTTAAATTTTACCGAAATAATCAGGGAGTCCTATCGGATACCTATACTCACCTAACGGTCCTTTGATGTGCAGCTTTCAGCCTCACACAGGCCCAGGCTCGGGCTCCAGAACCTCAGAGGTTCAGGCCCATGTTGAGACTGAGGTCTGGGAGCAGCCCAGCTCAAGCAGCAGCTCAGGCACACCAGCAGGTGCAGGCTTCGACATACACCCAGGCATGGGGTCAGTGGTAGTGAGGGGTATTTAGATTCACTTCACTGAGTGTATTCTTTCAAGCTACTTGTTTACTCAAACCAATTCATTTGTTTAATTTATCAATAATTTCTGAGGGCAGTTACAAAAAAAAATACTTTGAGTCTCCTCTGAATGCATCACTTCACCCATATACAGGATACTCTTTAAGACAGGCTGATTGAGTCAGTGCAGCTATCATTACTCTTGCCACCTCACTACAGCTCTGATTCCATCGAAGGCCTCAAATAAAATCTGCTTCATTTCAGGATAGAAGACATCATTCAATCCAATCAAAGGAAATGTCACTGGAATCATACGCACATCTGAGAGACACTCTTAACAGTGGTGGTCTCTGATCATTTAGTAATAAAGAGCTACCTGATGATTACTGGCAGCAGACTCATTTTCTCCTTGTTTTCTACTGTAAGACTGTTAATGTCTATATTATTAAACTATTGTACACCACCCCTAGGCGATTTAAGTTATAAAATCATTCCATACCAGAAGTTATGTCACTTGCTCAGGGTCATGGACCGGACCATCACTCTTGAGCTTTCCAGTCCAGCATCTTAGCCACTATGCCACAGTGTTTGTTCAAATTAGACATGGGCTGTAAAAATTCAAATCAAAATCAGGACCAAATTGTTAGAATGAAGAAGTCCGTAAAAGAATAAACACACTCAGGCTTACAACACTTAATTGTAAAACCAGTAGAGGGTGATACTGTGATAAACAATGATATCCATTCTTTTTCTGATGCCAATTAAACTGATTGTTGTGTCACTGGGAGAAGTGGGCACAAGGTGCAAACCTGCCCTGGATGCCAGTCCATTGCCGGGCACATGCAAGGTCAGTTTTGATATGCCAATCAACCTAACCTGCACGACTTTGAGAAAAATCTGACAGATCTCAGATCTGGTCAGACCACTCCAGCATTTGAACCTGGGTCTCTGACGCTGTACAGGCAGCATCACTACCACAGACTTATTGCAAATAATATAAAAAAGAAAGACAAAACCAAAGAATGAAAATAAGGAAATCAACATACAGAGACTAAGCTCCTTGGTAGCGATCTGCCATGAATGGTTTCCCCAATTGCTTGACTTTCTGGTTAAAGAAAAATCAAAGAGAAGATGAAATGAGGAGACTTGGCTGACATATACGTTGAGCTGCCCAAATCCAAAATGTAAGGGTGGCCAGCCTGACAATCTACACAATCTTTTATTTAATTATATTAAGTGGGTGAGATAGTAGACAGCACAACCTCCACCAAAAAACTAAACGGTCCATAGGTGGTATCGGGCCTCCCTGCAAAGGAATGGCCATAGAGTCACTTCTGAGGGGCTAACTGTTTATTGTCCATGAGCAGCATTTAAGGGTCTCACTCTGATATGTTAAAGCCTCCTGACCACACGACCTGCCACTGTTCCTCCATACCTCTGTCCATTTTCTTCACTCATGTAGCCTGTTCTGTCAGCACGTGGTGAAGAGCAGGACCCAGCTCAAGGCAGAGTGCCAGTCCATCAGTGGGTACACTCACTAACATCATTGTGGTGACAATTAATCTAACTAAATGGCTTTGGACCATGGAAGAAAACCAGAGAGCCAATTCCAAACAGTGGGCACCTCAACTGGAAGTTAACATGTGGTCCAAGACCTACAAGGTTGGCAGACCTACCCACTGCCCCATATCAAACAAATTCCATATGTTATAAAAAAAGACAGCATTCTCCTGGCACCCTTCCACACCTGGTATAATGCCAAGCAGCCTACATGCACTAAAGTCGGCATGCTTACTGCTATAAATACAGTAAAGGACACACAAGGGCGGGTCACACTGAGCAGAGTGCATTGTACCCAATGAGCAAACAAATTCCTGCTCTTCCTCTGTTGCTGTGTTCACAGGGTAAATGACCTGCCGGCCAAGTGAGGTGACATTGCCAGCTCTTGACACTAAACCAACTGCCTAGCCATTTCACCCTGTTTGTTGTCTCTATGAGAATCCAGTCCTTACTTTCTCTGTCTAGAAGGTCTTTGCTCCATCACTGCTCTGGACTCCTGACTCTGGGAACCCACAGGTGTGGGCTGACTATATAACTTGACTCATTTCCAGAATTTCTGGCTGCAAGGACAACCAGAATACCACAATGGCTGGGCCCCATGGAAACCTTAAAACTCCTGATCTGCAAAGCAGTTTTTGCTTTGCCTGCTGTCGTAAGGAGTACTACAGATCCTCCATCCAAATTTGGGTCCTTGTGCTGTTGCTGCCTAATGCAATGGAGTAGCTGCACTGGCCCCCCGCCAGAAATCTTTGGCTTAATTACTAATGCACATCTGTTTTTCTTGCTAGGGACAAAGTGATGCCAGCTTAGGAGACTTCTGGTCTGCAGCCAGCCTTCCAATATTCCATGAAATTCTTAACTCTCAGGGGTCGACTGCTGCAGCTATCTTCTTCTCATAATGGAATGGAGGGTTGCTCTATCAATGCTGTTGGGTTTGGCCCTGCGTTTTGAAACTGTCCCCTAACCTTTGCCATGCTGAAAATGACAATACCACTGGACACCCTTTTGCACCTGAGGATCTTCTCACCACACACACATACTGTACATATTGTATATCATGACAGCTAGCATGGGTGTGCCAGGGTAAACCACACAATAGGGGTGGAATAGAGGACAAGGTCCCAGCAGCGAGAATCTCTGACTTTCTAAAAGTGTTTCTATAGGGAACCAAGTGATGCTAGCCTTATTCTTTCCATTTAAATGAATGGCATCCACAAGTCAGGAAGATATTGAAACCCTGATTGCAATGGTTCACAGCTTTGAATAAAGGACAATGAATATTAAGGGGTACCTACACCTTTAACTACTAACCTAGGAAAAGACCTACAGAGAATCTGTGAACAATTTTACATGCCCGCTGCTGGGTCTGGCATGGCCTTACAGTAAAACATTAGATGAGATATAAATGGCCACCCCATGGCAAAGTTCAATGAGTCTGGAAATTGAGAGGTGAGATGGGTGAAGGCATTATGACCAGAGGAATTCAGACAGAGGATGGCAAGAGGGCTGCTGTCCTTTAAGTTGGGCAAAGTGCCCAGCAAGACACATGAGAAATGAGAATAGTGGCTCCACGAGGCTGCCAGAGTTCACTTTGCTCTTCTCTTAATTACGGAGGCTGTGCAAAATGTTCAGATTCTTTAAAAGTGTCGTAATGGCTTCAGATTTTTTCCTCTTTTTCACTTCCTTCTCCTTTCTATAAAAACGACAGAGCAGCACTTGAGGCTGTGTGGAGGAGAGGAACCAAGGGTGTCCCAGGAGTGAAGGACACATCCTGCTGTGCCAGGCTCAGGGACATAGGGCTTGTTTATACTTCACGCTGAGAACGCGTACTTCACTTCACAGCGTTCATTTGACATGTGCTCTAAGCGGGTCCTCAACAATTAACACGACACGTGCGCAAGTTGCAGTACAAGCAAAAAGTCGGGGGGCGCAGTGTGATAAAAGTCGGAATGTGACGTCAGAGTCTCTGTTTACTACCTACATGTGACAGAAAGCCACTTTGAGGATCCTACGTGATCAATGTCTTATGTGCCGTCTTTTTTTTTTTTGTTTTGCAACTTCACAACAGCAACCATGATGTACAGCTCTGTATTTGAGCCACAGAGAAAAAAAATTAAGGACGTGGAGAAAAGGTGTATTTTGTGATTAAAGTGGAAATTTCGGCTTTAATCTGGAAATGATCACTTTAACCTCATAGTTCACTTTATCATTAAAGCAGACCGTTGTAAAAGTCATCCCAGTTGTTAATTGCTACGAGCTTCTGGGGTTTCCTCCTGACCTGACAGCAGCGGTAAACAGCAATAGATCACCACACAGAACACATTAAATGTATGATATTCCAACTCTCTGCACATTTAGAATCCTTAGATTTATACTTGATATTACTTTCATGATGATTGTTACTGCCTCGTGCCCAATGCTAGCTGAAATGGACACATCCCTGGATTGATGGATTTAATCATTAAACGTCCTTTTCAGAGATATTGCGGCAAGGTGTCATCGGAATTTAATGGATGTTCCAGGCAATTCACAACACTGTGAAGCCGAACCTGTTCTCACCGTTATGATATCTCGCACTGCCACCTGGTGGATTCTTCCAGATTTACGTAAAGTAAGCACACACGTATAAACAGTACAACGATTGCGTAGTAGGAGCGTCCGCTGAAGCATGCTTTCCGTCGTGTGAAGTATAAACCTGGCCTTATAGAGTGCAGAATATACACCATGTATATATATTGGGGGGCACAATGATGTTAGTCCTGCATCCTCATTGCCTCATCTGCCATTGTTCAATCCCTGGTCCCGTCACCATATGGGTTCATTCTGAACATCTTGCCATGTCCGCATTGATTTTTTCTTGAAGCTATGGCTTCCACCCACATCTTCAAAGTACGAATGTTAATTTAACCGATGACTGACTCCAAATTAAACTGGAGGCGTCACAGTGCACTTGAGTGTGTCTTGAGATGACTTGGGATGTCACCCACTGTTTTGCCCCTTCTTTGCACACTAAATACGCCCCTTGTGAGATTCAGAATTGGCTTTTCAGAACCAATGTGTGCCTTGCACCCAATAGTCTGGCTGGCTTCTCCGGACTAAGCGAATTAGAGAGCATTATGTTATTCCCTTCACGCAGCATGGCTCACACTAAAAGTTCCTTGCTACTTTCTACATTGCCCTTTGTTTGCTTATTGTTCAATTACAGCATACAACAAAATCCAAAGTGCGGGTCAAACAAGAGCAGAAGCTGGGGCCAGGCAAAGAAATGACTATACATGATTTAATAAAAACCATAAACCTGACTTTTTTTATCGGCTTCATTCTGCTGAAAACATTTTCCATTTGGCCGTCTGGTAATTGCTGTGTAGCTCTTGTTATCTAAATTCCAAGGTGCCCTTGTAGGTTGCTGTGTCTGGAAACCTAAGTGACAGCAGAGGAGGACAAAAGAGTACAAGCAGAGTGCAGCCCCTGTCATCTCCCTGAGCACCGGCACTGCCATTCAATAAAAGATTAGACCAGCTGGTGTGCTCATCGCAAGACATGGGGCACGGCTCTCACCTCAGGCCTCTGCTCTGTCAGAATACCAGCAAAATGCACTTTTCTTCACATCTTTATGTGTTATCATGGAGGCTGTGGGGCTACTGGAGCATTAAATGTGGCCGTCATTGCACACAGCTGCAGGGTCCTGGGTTTGACTCCCAACCATTCTGTGGCGACTTTGCCTGCCCTCTCTGTGACCAGCATGCTCACACACCATAACACAAGTGTAGGTTTCAAAATTTTCCAGACATGAGTGGACTGACATCCTACCCGAGGTGGGTTCTTGCTTTGTCACCACCCGTGATGCTTTAATTAGAAATGAGACAGATGGATGAGTGCGACTCTGGGAAAATGAATAATAATGTGAGCACCAAGGACTAAAATAAATCTTATAGAAGAAACTCCAAAACAGGCACAACTACTACTGCTTATGACATGAACTGGCACAACTAATTCTGGCCAAAAATGGTGGAGTAATATAAACGGCGATATTTGAGAATAGTGGGTATCAATCAGTCGTTTACTGCTACATAACTTTAAGAAACATTTTTATGCCACTCATAAGGGGTGCCTACACTTTTTCAGTTTGTGAGCTACTTTTAAAATGACCTGGTCAAAATGATCTACCTACATTAAAAATTATCCAAAAGTTCCCAGAATGCATTTATTCTGCAGCCAGAAGGGTTTGGTTATATCAATTGCCGCTAGATAGCAGTTCAAGTTGTCCTTGGGAGCTGTTATCACGCGTTATAATGTCAGAGCAGTTGTTTTTCAAGACGCAGTTCTCGTTTAAACTTCGGTTGTGTCTGTGAAGGGTTGTTTGTGAAAATGAGTGATTTGAAAGACCCAAAAAAACTCGACAACTTTACAGCAAAACCTTCTTTGATGTGAAGGGTGTCATCCACAAGGAATTTGTGCCACAAGGACAGACGGTGAATGAAGCATTCTACAGGGATGTTCTAAGGCGTTTACGAAATCGAATTCGCCGAACACGTCCTCAGATGTGGGCTGAAAAGTCATTTCTTTTGCATCATGACAAAGCACCAGCTCACATATCTCTGATTGTGGCTTCTATAAAGTTTACTGCCATTCCCCACCCTCTGTAATCCCCTGATTTAGCACTGTCTGATTTTTTTTTTATTTCCTAAGATGAAGATGAGGCTCAAGGGACGCAGATTTGAGACAGTGGAGGAGATCCAAGTGGTAATAACCGACGTCTTGAACACACAAAAAACGACTTCCAGAGGTGCTTCGAAAGGTTGAAATCTCGCTGGGATTGGTGTATCAGCTCAGCAGGTGACTATTTTGGAGGAACTGTTCACCATTAATTGTTATTTGGTGTGTATGACTTTAAATATATGCATTCCAGGAACTTTTGGATTACACCTCGTGTATATATATATATATCTTGTGGCAGTAGGGGGCGCTAGTGCTCCCTTGAACCCTCAGGTACAACTCCAGACACCAGGTAAAAGTCCAAGACTCTTTATTGTATACTATCAATGTGCACAAAGCACCCTCCACACTACTCATTCAATAAATCAATTCAACACAACACTATAATCACTCCTCCTCGCCCAGACAATTTGCTCCTCTACCTCCCAGCACAGCTCATTGTCTGGAGTGAGGCACCGCCCTTTTATAGCCCCTGACCCGGAGGTGTTTCTGTCCTAACAGTCCACAGTTCCTTTTTCCTTCCGGGTCAGGGCAAACAGTCCTGTTCTTCACCCCGGGAGCACGTCGTTTCTTCCCGTCACGTGACCGTGACGTACTCCCAGGTTATAGGGCACACAAGGGCCCATGAGCCCTCCTACAGCGACTCCCGGTGGTCCCCAAGGTATCCAGCAGGGCTGTGTAAAAACACTATATAGTCCATAAGGCCCTGCTGGAACTCGGGGCACAATCCTGCTGTCAGGAGACCTCCTCCTGGCGCCCTGGGGGTGCGGACCGGCATGGGAAGCCGGCAGTCCTCCACAATCTATACTAATAAAAGGCAAAGCCCTCACTGACTCACTCACTCACTCACTCACTGACTCATCACTAATTCTCCAACTTCCCGTGTAGGTAGAAAGCTGAAATTTGGCAGGGTTATTCCTTACAGCTTACTTACATAAGTTAAGCAGGTTTCATTTCAAAATTCTACACGTAACAGTCATAACGGTCGATAACGGTAGATAAACATGGGCGATATGGCCTAAAATCAATATCACGATAAATTGAGCAGTTAACCTCGATAACGATAAATGGACGATAACCACCCCAAGTGCCAAAAAAACAAACTTTTTTTTTTTTCATTTGATGGGGCTGTGGCAGGCAGCATAGTTCCTCCAGTTATTTTGATAATATTATTCCCCCTAGACCTATTCATTGCAATTATATTATTACCACTTTAAAGGACTGTAAAATGTCACTGAAAATAAATGAAGACAATAGTAGTAAGTACTTTTAGTGGTTAAGATTTATTAACTGAACAAAATAAAAAGTGTAGGATACAATATGTAACCATGCTCTCTAAAAAATGTGTATCCCTTGTAAACAAAATAGTTTAATAATAAATATGTTTCACATTGGCTATTCACAAAGTAAACAATGATTGTGCAAATGTAATGCCATCATGGACAAAGGCCTATCTCTGCTAAGGCCTTGAGGTAGCATATCTATCCAAATCTTCACACCCAACATCACCCCAATTCATGGTCTAATTCTCAAATAAAGCAAGCAAAATAAAGTAAGAATTAAATAAGACCTCTCAGACCATATTTACAAAATTAAAAGGGTTGGCACAGTAATAAAACATTTTAAAAATCATGTATTTTGCTACATTTCACAGCACAACATGATCAACACTGGCTCACAATAAGTCTTCTGTAAAAACTTTCTGGATACACTGCTGCTCAGCAGTCTTAAGTATTTTATGCCTATATAAACATTATTCAAACATTAATACTTTCAATTTTGAATATGACACACAGAATTAAAGTCACTTTAAAACACACCAGATGTCACCACCCAAATATATTAAGATGTACACACTTACCGACTGCCAGGTGCAGCCTGTGCCCAAAACATTGCACCCGTGTCCATTTATTGAGCTTGACAGCTTTCACAATATTTGGGCCGTTGTCAGTTGTTATAGCAACAAGGTCCTCTTCACTGATGTCCCATGCAGACAGCATCGCTCTCAACCCCTGTCCAACCATCTCCCCCGTGTGATCAGATGGAAAATAGGCCGTCTCGAGCACTCTGGTACGCAGCTCCCATTTGTTGTCGATGTAATGAACTGTGAGACTAATATACGGCTCCATTGTGCGGCTGGACCAGATTGGATGTGGCTGCAAGCGCTTAGCGTATCTCAATTCAGCAGCAACCTTTTTCCTCTCTGTGCTGTACATGCTGGGAATGATAGTTTTGAAAAATATTTTCGTGATGGGAGTTAGTATCTCTTGTCAATTATTTTCATGAAGTGTCTGAACCCGTTGCGTTCCACTGTAGCAATAGGAGCCATGTCTTTTGCTATGTGGTAGCCTATAGCATTTGTGATTTCTTGCCATCTTTTGAAGTTCGCTCATATAGTTGAGTACTAGCAAATGCTTGGTTATTGACCGCTGCCTGGTGGAGGAAGGCGTTTTGCTGGTCCTCCTAATCTCTTCTCGCTTTGAGCTTTTTATGTCTTGAATTGAATCACATGGTTGTGCTGCAGGTGGTGGAAGAGGTTGGTTGTGTTACCTTGACTTGACGCAACAGTCTTTTTGCAGAGTTTACATTTAACAATTTTTGATCAATATCATCCTTGTTGAATCCAAAATGTTGCCAAGCGATTGATGATGCATTTTTTGTTAACAAGCGTCTCCTCTTCCTCCTCCACCAGCTCTACCTTCGCTGCTGCTTCAACATTTAAATCGTCCTCCATTTGTTCACCCGTGTCTCGTCTTGTTACAGGTAGTAGAGTCATGTGACTCCACCCCGTCAAGTCTGTAACGTAGCACAGCGTCTTAAAGGGACATGAACATCGCCAACCTGCACATGCCTTTTCTTTTTTTAAAATACGAATTTACCGACATGGGCAAAATGACGTCGATGAGAGTCATAAATTTCGGTAACGATAAATTTTTGATATATCGCCCAGCCCTAACGGTAGACAACGTCCACCATGTTGAACTTTCTTATTTATGGCCCCATCTTCACGAAATTTGGTAGGCGACTTCCCTGCACTAACCGAAACCGATGTCGTACTTATTTCGATGGTATGACGCCACTGCCGGCCGCCATATTGAACTTTCCAACGTCACTAATTTTCCAACTTCCCGTGTAGGTAGAAGGCTGACCCCATCTTCATGAAATTCACCACGGGATTCACGTCTCCCTGCTGATAACTACAGCCTTTTTATTTAATCCACGGCTTCTCCGCTGTTTTATTGTTCATTTATTACGATTATAGTTATTGTGTAGGTATTTTAGACTTACTTTACATTGTTCAGGTACCCATTTCCTTTATCATTTCAACCGTACCCCCATTAACATGTCTATCGAGATGATCACTATCGATCAAAGAACTATCACTTACCGAGTGGTTTCCATGCCCGGAGATGGCACCTACCTTTTCCATTCTCTTTGTTACATATTGCACGGCCATATCAGGCTCGCTCTTGATATCCGGAGGAACATTGTGTCTTATGTATTGAATAACTGGGACAGGTTCAAGGTGTGGACTGATGACGGTACAGGAGATAATTATTCTACACAGGAGCACTAGAAGAGTGAAATGCTTAAGCCCTTCATCTATGCATCTGCATGTGAGTTGATGGCTGCCGGTGAATTGTTCGGTTGTCACTTTCAAGTGTGCCGAAATGGCTAAATATTTTACACCTTTTGACAACCGCCAATGCCTCTTAAACATCTTAGATTGACAGGTGAGATTTCAGTAGTGGACACTTCGATGTTTATGAATGTTTAAACTCTCAAAAGCTGGATGTAAAGTTATCGATGAAACCGGTTGTATACTTACAACGCTTGACAGATGCCGAATGTCTCTTCAACACAAGTCCTACAAATACTGTCGTAATTGAAACAAACTATGAAACTCAAACTGATTATGACAGCAGCAATCCAAGCTGTGAGATTTGAAACAAGATTACTGTTCACATGGCCAACTGTATGTTGCATGCTCAAGAGTAAGCTCAGCGCACAGCTTGGTCATATTAGAACCGGAGGGCTGAACAATGTGGTATACAAAGAGATCCTTAACAAATAATTATTGGCATATTTTCCCTCAGTTTAAAAAGATTTTATTTTCTTCTTAATACAAATTTTAAGGCAGTACTTCGCTGCTGCAAAGAGCGGGTATTTTGCTAGTATATATATATATATATATATATATATATATATATATATATATATATATATATATATATATATATATATATATACACACTGAGTATCAGAGGTGGGTAGTAACAAGTTACATTTACTCCGCTACATTTACTTGAGTAACGTTTTAAAAAAAATTGTACTTCTAAGAATAGTTTTACTGCACCATACTTTTTACTTTTACTTGAGTACATTTGTGAAGAAGAAACGCTACTCTTACTCCGCTACATTGGGCGACACTCGAATCGTTACTTTTTTTCCATCAGATAAAGTCTGACAGACAATTTTCAATCTGCTCTGTGTAGCATATGCTGTCAAGTTGCTCACACACCTTCCATTGCGTCTCCAGCTCTGACGTGAGGGTTTGGATGTTCCCCAAATCAAGGTGCTGCAGCTTTGAGGGCAGATGTTGCATTTTTCATTTGAAAGCATTAACTGAGCTAATCATATTGACCATGGTTTTCTCTTTTCCTTGCAGCTGTAAATTAAGCTCATTCAACATGTTGGTCAGATCGGAAAAAAAATGCCAGGTCTAGCGGCCATTGATCGTTATTAAGTTGCTTGTATTCTGTATGTTTAATGACAAGGAGAAACTCCATTGTCTCTGGCCAGGGGTCTCGAAATCTCAGTAGGAGATCTGCCTTAACGAAGGCATCATTTATCATCTCTCCATCTTGGAAGTACTTCTTATACTGAATGATCGAGTGGCTCACCCCGAACGATGCTTCGGTGTGTCTGCCTTTGCTTTTGAATTTAGCCGAGTGAAAAATGATGGCTGTCCGATTAACTGTGATTTTATTTTCCTCTCCTTTCTCTTTCTCAGATCGCTTTTCGGAAGTCAGTTTCGTAGTTTTTATGAACAGTTCGAAAGTGCCTTTCCACATTTTCCTTCTTTGAAATAGCAATGATTTATTGACAGATCAGACAAATGCATTTCGATTGTGACATTGTCAGAGAAAAAAATCCACTTTCAATTCCACATCCAGCCCATAACCAACAATTTTTTTTAAATCCTATCTTTAGTCAATATAAAATAGAAGGCTAACTAGGTCACTTAGATAGCCTGAGTTTTGCAGTAGTTCACACATTTGATCATGCATGTGGGATGACCAGTGTGTTAGAAGAAAAGAGATCTCAGACTGGCGGTCCTGTATGTCAATCAAGTGGCAAATGCCATAGGGAGGATATATTATATGATAGACTAATATTAAAAAAAAATTTTTTGAATGCAACGTGATTTACCTGCACTACCTTTCTGATCTACCGGTCGATCGCGATCAATGTACTGGGCACCCCTGCTGTAGTGCATCACCACAAAACAAGACCACAGCAGGCCAACAGTTCAACTTTCCAAAGAAGCGCACCTCCTCTTTGCCCTTCAAAGCTTTTCTTTTTCTTGCTGATGGCAAAAGTCACATTGAGACATAAATTAGAGCTCTTCTGAGGGCAGCAGCCTTCACCAGACTACTTAAAGAAAATAATACTTCCAGCCTGTCCATTATAATGTGCATACTTGATGATGATGATGATTGTGAGCATGGAACAGAAGCAGCTGTTTCTCCACACCAACCGCATCTACCTTTCTAATTTAATGAACTGCTGCTTTAACAATGTTATTTCACTTAATGCATGAATGCATAAAGTCTGCTAGGCAGGATCATCAGATTCTCTTGAACAGCTCTTCATCATCAGAACTCCCATTTCTAAAAATCAACAGCCCAAAGACTCTACATTTTAGGACACACTTTATGAAGAGCTGGAGAAGTGACAGAATTAATGATGTGCTGAGTGTGTAGGTTGATTATAATAATAATAATAACAATAATAATGATATGATTAGCGCAGACAAGCAAGAAATTCACTGAGATCAGCATACGTCGCAATGATGACTGGATAATAGTAAATATACTGTATATGATAGATATGAAAGACACTATAGATAGATAGATAGATAGATAGATAGATAGATAGATTTGAAAGGCACTATATAACAGATAGATAGATATCAAAGGCACTATATACACTCATCAGCCACTTTATTAGGTACACCTGTTCAACTGCTTGTTAACCAAATATCTAATCAACCAATCACATGGCAGCCACTCAATGCATTTAAGTCTGTAGACATTGTCAAGACGACGTGCCGAAGTTCAAACTGAGTATCAGAATGGGGAAGACAGGTGATTTAAGCCGACTTTTAAAAACCTTGATCGAGGATGAAGACCTGATGTGCAGAGGCAGGTCATTCCAAAGCCTAGGAGCAACAACTGAAAAAGCTCTGCCTCCCCTACACTTCTACTTCTAGCAAAATAACACACCAAAGCTCAAATAATCTCAAACTGGTTTCTTGAACATGATAAGGCATTCGCTTTACTGAAATGGTCTCCACTGTAACCAAATCTCAATCCAATTGAATTCCTTTGGGATGTGGTGGAGAGGGAGATTTGCATCATGAATGTGCAGCCGACAAATCTGCAGCAACTGTATGATGCTATCATGTCAATGTAGACCAAAATCTCTGAGGAATGTTTCCAGCACCTTGTTCAATCTATGCCATAAAGAATTAGGGCAGTTCTGAAGACAAAAGCGGGTCCAACTCAATACCATCAAAGTGTACCTAATAAAGTGGCCAGTCAGTAGGATAGGTAAATTCAATGCAGGGCACAATCACCCAGGCCATTTCAAATACACCTCTCGGACGTGTCATGGTCTATTCACTGGAGCTGCATTATTTAGTACCTCCATCCATCCACCCATGAATTTTCAGGACCAACGTTTTCAGTTTAATGGGGGCAGACAAGACCCTATCATGGCAGCAAAGGACATTAATCAGGAGCCAGCTCAGGCCAGTATGACAATCCATTGCAGAACAGACTCACATAAACTTTTACATTTACTCTCCCATACGAGGACGATTTAGAGTAACCCGCACTTCTCTGGGATGAGGGAGGAAGAGCGTAGTACCCTCAGGCATCCCATACAGACTGTGACCCAGCTGAGACTAAATACTGGAATGCCCAGTTTATGATGATTCTTTTAATTTCTTGTGTTCTTTCCCATCTATCCATCTTTCCATCATCTCATCCATGTTGGGTACCTTGTGATCTTTGGACAATGGGCAGAAGTAATTCCTCACTTAGATTAACCATAGGGGTAACATAAATACCAAAATCATAACCAAAAATGTGGATTATCTTTAATGCCTAGGGAGAGATATGAAGCTTCTTTCTATGATTTCATAACTAGATAAAAAATCTTTATATAACAGAAGTTTTTTTCCATAGGGACCACCATGCCAGAGTGCTTTACAATCACAGATATATGTATTCCATGTGTGATTGCTGAGAGTTACACAGTGAGTAAGTCAGGTCAGGTCAGGTTGGGGAGCATGCACTGGTACAGTTGCTGCACCCACCACACATCAAAACAGCTCAGGATCCTGGTTGGCAACCCCCTAGACAGACACACGGTCCAGTTCCAGCCCCTGGAAATGACCATCTATCTGTCGCAGCCAGGTGTTAGGCGGGTGTCCCCTTGGCCTGGTTCAGCTGCTCGAGTCTTCAATAATGACAATCCTGTGAGCCAGATCACCCTTGGGGAATTGTGCCACATGGCCGTAGTGCCATAACTGATGCTTCCTCACAATACAGTGAGTAAGATACAGTACTTGTAATTTGGGATTTAAAGTCCAGGGCTCACAGGTAGGCCACACTGCCTGTTAATGGGAATTCCATCAAGACTGAAGCCAGCTGACACAAAACATCGCCGAGATCTGACAGGTGTGGCGTATTGCTGAAGGCTTTGAACTTTGCACTTCAAACTCTGAGGTTGTGGGCTCAAATCCTGCTACTGATACTGTGTGACCATCAGTAAGTCACTTCACCTGCCTGTGCTCCAACTGGAAAAAAATAATTAAAAGAAATGGAGCCATCGTATCTCAAATGCTACAAGCTGTTTTGGATAAAGGCCATCAGCTAAAGTAATAATCTGGAATGAAGCAGCAGGTCCCATACTGGGAGCGGAGAGGAGCTAAATGAGAAGCTTCAGGCTGAATGGTTCGTCTTTTGTTAGGCTGCTTATGTTCCAGACATGACAGTGAAGAGGATCTAATATGTTTTCTCACTGCCACTTGTTCACACTCCACTCACTCTTCACATTAAAGCCTATCATGTCCATCACCCAGAGGATTAAGGCCAGCTAAGCTCCACTGTTATATTACATTCTAATTGCCAATGCATTGGGCAACATGATGCCTACTGTAACAACAGAAAACTGCAAAAACTCAATTGTGGTGTATGAATTCATTCAAAAACTCACCTATTCTACAGTTGTGTTGTACAGATGGAAAAGTCAAACTGCAAATGCAATTTTGATCTGCCAGGAAATCTAAAATATATAACCACAATGGCTACTATTCAATCCAAGCAATTTCTTCTTTCCCCAACCACTCATTTTAATTGGAAAAAGTGCTTCATCTTGCAAATCTTCACAGGTTGACGTCCACGTATTTGAGATCTGGAGTGGTGTGCACTGCGCCCGTATCTACTAGAACACAGGAGTGCCTTCTCTTCCTCACTTTACTCTCTAAAGGAGTCACCAAATAATTGCAGCCTTGATCCTTTAATTGTGTCTACATCATACCACCAATCAAAGTGCAGCCCCTTCTATTGTATTCAATTACATTGCCTAAAAGAAGAATCCCCTTCGGAAGTTTACACATTTTATTGTTATAACAACATTGAATCCCAATAGATTTCATTTGGATTTCTGATGCTGATCAACAGATAAATACTCTTCAATACAGCATGAAAACAGATCTCTGCAAAGTGGTCTCAATTAATGACAAATACAAAACACAAAAGAATTGATTGCATAAGACAAGTCAGTATCTAATAGACGTGCCATTGGCAGCCATGACAGCCTTGAGTCTGTGTGCTCAGGTCCCTATTAGCTTTGCACATCTGGACTCTGCCATTTCAGGGTGTCTTGGAGATTGCGAGTGAACAGCCCTTGTCAAGTCCAGCCACAAATTCTCAACTGAAGTGAGATCTGGACTCTGACTCGGCCACTTACAACATTAATGTTGTTTTTATGCCATTACTGTGTAGATTTGGCTTTACGTTTGGGGTCTTTGTTTGGCTGGAAAACAAATCTTCTCCCAAGGTTCCAATTTCTTACAGACTTTCCCTGAATTGAGCATCATTCATTTTAACCTCACAAGCCTTCTATGGTCTTCTGCAGACAGCCATCTCCACAGCACAACACTGCCACCACTAAGCTTCACGGTGGGGATGATGTGTTTTTAAAAATGGGTAGTGTTCACATATGGTGCTTAGTCTGATGGTCAAAAAGCACCGTTTTGGTTTCATCAGACCTTCTTCCAGGTGACTTCAGGGTCTCCTACTGCAGAGATGTCATGGCTATGTTTTTTTTTAATGGTGGCTTTCTCCTTGCCATTCTCCCTTGAACCTGTGGCTGGAGAAGCACACATGCAATCTGAGTCTCAGTCTCAGCCATCACAGCTTATAAGGTCTCTTGGTGTCCTCCCTCACTAGTCGTATTCTTGTATGATCTCTCAGTTTTTATGGATTTCCTGCTCTAGCAGATTCACAGCTCTGTCATAATCTGGACTACAAGGGATATTCAGTGACTTGGATGTTTTCTTGTTGCCATCCCCTGAGTTTTCAATCCCCTTCTCATGGAGTTGCTTGAAGTGTTCTTTTGTCTTCATTGTGCAGGTTAGGCTGATTCACCACAAGTTGGTCCTTCCAGATACGATGCATTTATACTACAGTCACCTGAAACCCCAGACAGGTGGTCTCCATTGAACTAATTCTGTGCCTTGTAAACCCAATTGGTTGTACCAGTGATGATTTGAGGGGTGTCATATTAAAGGGCTTCAATACATTTGTAATGAATTTAAACCACTTTTCAGAGATCAGTTTTCACTCTGACATTGACAAACCTTTTTGTTTATTAGTGTCAAAAAAGTCAAATTTAATCCACTGTGATTCAATGTTGTAATACAATAAAAATCAAAAACCTCCTGAGGGTGAATACGTTTACAGGTCCTGAATTTAACCCTAAAAAGAATTTCAAGAGAAAATCTTAGCAAGCAATCAAAACATACAAACCCATTAAACGAAGAGTGAGCCAATCCCTAGTAAAGTTAAGCTTGACCTATGATTAAGAAACCGGTGAGCACAAACAGCAGCAGCCACCCCAGCACTAGATGGCCATGATTTGCAAAAAAAAAAAAAAAGTACATGAAGACACACTGTCCGTTTGGAAAGGATGTTGCCTCTGATGCCACCAATATGATGAAAGACGTGTGGATACCTGCCGACCAAGCTGTGGTCACTGTGGTTTGGAAAAAGCACTGGGTCTCAGGCCCCCGTGGCATGGCCAGCAGCAGGGTAAGGCAGATAAGAGTTCAGGAAAATGAAAGAAGGACTGAGCAACTTACAAGGCAACAAAGCTAGGTTCGAGTGCTTTCTTTTCTTTTTTTTTTTATGAGATTCCGTTATTACAAGACCGTGCTAGGAGCAATGTGACTTGTTATCATATCTCAATATCCTGCACATGCTCTGCTGATGAAAGTAAGAGATGGTGGCGGCACGCTTCACCTCAAATGGAAGTGCTGATAAAACAGTGTGATGTACGAGCCCCCACACTGACGCAGACACTTTTATTTTCATTCATGCAGCATATAATGGTGCAGCGGTAATGGCAGCAGCCCCAGGGCTTTGATTACTTTGATCAGAAGATCACTGGATGGGTCACTAGAGTTTGTATTTTCTGCCTTTATCTGAGTGGGTTCTTGCTCTGGTACCCCCTCAAACACTTCAATTTACCCGGTGCTGTGAGTGCTGGTGTGCCCTGCTGAAGACAGGCCCACCCCATCAATGACTGCCCCCTGTCTTGTCCCAGCTGCCTAAAGGATGGGCTCTACAACCCTGAAGTGGATTTAGCAGATGTCATAAAGGATGGCAAGTAGATGGAGTTGGGTAAACAGTACAGAAATGCCCACCGGCACCAGAGACCTGCTAACTTTGGGAGGTCCGATTTAAACAATCAAGATTTGTCTAGGAGAAGTCATTTTGTTTATCTAGGCAATAATCTCTAAAAATATCAATTTCAAAAAAACATTACCGTAGGTAAAAATAACCTAACTATGGAGGAAATCGCTCATAATGTGCCGCCTTCAGGCAGGCACTCATAGAATCTCACAGTTTTCAGCTGTCATGGGACTCGATAAGCAACTGCCTACATTAAGTGGATTCATAAATTGGTTTGGGTCAAAAAACTAAACATGGCCCACCCATAATATTATCCAATCAGCTCCTAAAGGGAGGAACTGGCCCACCCTGAACACGATCATTTCAAATTGTGCTCTTATCACAAAAAAAAAAAAAAAATACAAAAAAATGAGTGCTCCTGTGTGAGGCCCACTGGCAGTGCGTGGGCATTCTAACTGCAAATGTGCAGCCTACTCAGTTCAGGTTATTTTTACCTTAAAGCCATTACCAAGAACACTTGATGGGCCACACATTAGCGCTGCTAACTGGTCACGTCCTGTATGGAGTTGGAATGCTCTTCCTGTGTCTGTGTAAGTTTTCCACCCGCAATCAAAAGATGTGCATCTTAAGTTAATTAGTGACTTTAACCCAGTCTAGCGCGGGTGTGTGGACTGGCAGTGACGGTGCCCACCTGGCACCAACTGCTGCTGGGACTGGCACCAGACACATGCAAACCTGAACAATGTTAGCTGGTTTAAAAAACTGTTTAGCAAATTACAGAACAATGGTAGCTCTTGAGTAAAAGCATCAAAATTTCAAACTTCAATATGCCACTAAGAAAAGTACTGAAATTCAATACCATTTTCAATAGCCAACGGAGTATAGGAGTCAATAAAAATTGTATTTAAATAAATTGAAATTCTGTATGCATAAAATCTTTACGAGGATGAAAACAAATAATAAAAAATTTCATCAATAAGGCATAAGAATAATTCATTAGCATGGACCTGGACCACCTGTGCAACGTGAATCAGCTGCAGATTCCACCTCATGCTGCCAGTCGTAACAAGGACACTAACTAAACACAAAACTAGAGAAAATAAATCAGGAAGGATAAGGAGAGAGCAATTGTCTGTGGCCACCATTCCCTTTTGGGAGAGACTTGCTGTTGCCTCTCCAGTGTACTTGTCATCACTTTCATTTGCTCCCAAAGCAGGGGAAGTTGATTCACAATCACTTGTGCTTCCTAACTAGACAGACTGATATCCCAGAAGCTAAACTGACTTGGTGTTAGACTGTGATGATTAAGTGTTCTCTTAATTTTTTGAGCAGTGTATATATACTGTATATATAATGTGATGAAGTATAAATTTAAAATAACACAATTAAATAAAAAGGCAGCTTACTACATGGTGAGGGTTTAAAAATCGAGGGAACAAGCAGTAGCACAGAATGAAACTGGCCAGCAGGTAAATATACCTGCAGACCCCTGTCTTAATGTGTTAAATGTTTAACTGGCTATAAAATACACATCTAATCATGAAACAGGTTTTATCACAAAATGTGAAAATCTGCACATGTTGGTATATTAGTCCCTTAAAGGTGATGTCTTTGTCTATGTACTTGTATCTAATCTATGAAAACAAGTGAAACCACCCCTTACCCTTACTGATGCGTGGTCCAAGCTGATTGGCAATGCATTGCAAGCAAGAAGAGAGAACAAGAAGAAGCCATGCCTTGTGCTGTGTTTGCTGAACAACGGAGGAGAGAGTGAGTGCATGAAAAGTAAGCTTACTTTCATCAGTTCAAGGGGGGTAAATACCTGCTACAGAATTTATTTAAGTAGCAGGAGATTATCTGTTCATTTATCTAGGACCAAATATCAGACCTTCATCTAATGGAGCCTGCTGCCCCTACAACTCAATAGAGGCCTGTCTAGTAGTAATAGTCGCACGTGCCAAGTACAGTGAAATTCTGACTCGCATGTCCAGTCATGTAACATATCTCCACTCTGCACTCTTATGTATATAAGTTTTATATATATGTAGACAATATATATATACACATACTTCTATGTTATATCAGGGTTCATTACCTGAGTTACATACAACTTCCTTTTTATTCCTGTTCTTGTTACTTTTGAATAATTATTTTTTCTGTTTAATTTTTCAAATTTCTATTATGTTTGTTTATTATTTAGTATTTATGGTCCAATGTTTTTAATTCTTCTTTCATTCCTTGTGTTTGGTGACTGATACCACCAAAAGCGGTATTTTTGAAGACTAAAGAACAGGGTCCCCTTCTACATCTGTGGAAGCCAAGGTCCGCCTGTGGTGGTTGGGATCTGGCTGCTTGGGGTGAGGCCATATGAGGGCCGACTAGTGAAGATCCTGATCTGCTTTATTAGACTTTTGGCAAGCCTCACACCCTTTTGAAATACTTTTGTCACAACATATGCCTTCTATATATTTCTATATAGACAATATATTTAGGTGATCAAGAATGTTTTCTGTGTCTGACACATTTTAATTATCTGCCATTTATTATTATATTTCTCCCAAAAAAACAAATAGAGTGCATACATGGCAATGCCTTCTACCACTTAAAAAATAATTTATTGTATCTAGATAGATAGATAGATAGATAGATAGATAGATAGATAGATAGATAGATAGATAGATAGATAGATAGATAGATAGATAGATAGATAGATAGATAGTACTTTATTCGTTACAAGGTGAAATTTATATTTTTCAACAGTTTAAGAAAAAACAAACAATAACAAGTTCCCTCAAACATACAAAAAATAACAAAAAAGAAATAAGAACTAACTTCTTACTTGGCTATTGATAAAAAGAGCAGTCCCAGTCCCAGTGAGTCATTATGTAGACTTATTGCTGTTGGTATAAAGGAGTCCCAGTAGTGTTACTTTACACACTTCTGACAAATAATTCATTGGCTAAAAGTCCTCAGTGTTGGTGTGTCAGAGAGAGGATGTGCAGTATTGTTCATAATGGCTCTCAGTTTTGTTTTTATTTTCTCCTTTGTTATGGCCTCCAGGGGTCCAAAGTGTGTCCCATAACTGAGTCTGCCATTTTAATTAGCTTTCTAATATTATGGGCCCCTCTTGATTTGATGTTACTTTCCCAGCACACCACAGTGTAGAAAATCACACTGGCCATAAGAGTTACAGAAGATGTGAAGAATGTCACAAACCACATTGAAGTTGCACAATCTTCTAATAAAAGAAGGCTCTGCTTTTATATAGATCCTCTGTTTTATGAGACAGTCTAGCCTGTCACCAATGAGGACCTCCAAGTATTAATAGCAGCATACCACCCCCACATCCACTTCCTGAACAGTGATTGGGGGAAAAAAGGCTCTTTGGTGCTGTGAATGTCAATAACCAGTGCCTTGGTTTTGCTGATGTTGAGTTAGAGACAATTCTCAAAGTTCTCCACTTGAGTCCAATACTCTGTCTCATCTCTGCCAATGAGATAGATTTATGGAATCATACTTGTTTGAAATGATAGATGAAAAAAACAACAACTAAAAAATATTATAATAAAAGTCATCATCACACTCTCAAGGTCTGCAAAATGGGATCTGCCAAAAACTGCTCACCACTTATGGTGCTTTCATGGGAGGTAATGGACCATCCAAGTTCATAGCTCAGACCTTGCACCAGGTGACTTCCATCTCTTTGGCTGTCCCATGCATAAAAACAAAACCCCTGTTGTTCCATAAAAATTTGCCAAACACTTGTGAATGTTTCCTACCGACTCCTTATCCACCACTGCCAATGGTTTAAGATGCTAAAAACTGCACATTATTATTCCGAGAGCCAACTGCTTCTGAGCCAGCAGACGGATCATTTTGGTGCACTGCTCTAACAAGAGAGACATTTCAAATTAACCACAGAATAAGTTGCAGACGTTTCCTGTTAAATTTGACAGCAACATTGAAAGAGCTGCTAAAATATTTGGGCAACCCTAATAGAAAGCAATTCTGAGGGATCACATTCATCCTTTGGTGAAGCATTTCCTTCCTGGTAAAAGTAATTTGTAATTAAAATAATATGGATTTTAAGAGTGTCGCCAAAACCTGTCACACAACCCTGGTATTAAATGCTTGGTTCTCATCACACTTAACCCAACATGTTCTCCTGGGCGTGTGACATCATCATAAACAGCTCCTCCCAATGTGCACGTTTACATTCTGAAAGCCATTTAATTCAATTTTGGGTCATGGGGACGGGAGCCTAGAACAGACTGGTATTATCCACTTTGCTTTTGCTTTGGCCCACAAGTCTTTTGCTTAAGAAGCAGCTGCCAGACCCTCTTAACTTCAGCTAAAGTGTCAGTTCTCTTCACTAGTTGATGCAACTTCTGGGTCACATCTGGTAAAACTGATCAATCACATTCCAATGACATCCACAGATGTCTACGTGCACCATATAAACATGAAACACAGAGCCATAACTCTACCAATAGCAAGCTTAATGGACACAACTTTGCATTAATCCTCAACTTAAAGGATGGTCTCATATGCACCCAAGAAACCAATGTCCACTTCTATCTTCATAACCCACTGCAAGTTTAAAATCTGTGCTCTCTGTGCTTTTTGCCAGAAAATAACTTCTGCCCTCTTGCCAAGGGTGTAGCCATAACAAGGCCTGGAGCGACTCCGTAAAATTCAAAAGGGTAACCTAGTGCTTGTCTGTAAGAGTGGATGACCGTCTAACAGAGTTGGACATTGGATGGCACACAATGTCCTCATCATGCTAAAGTAAAGTAACGTGCACAAGGCAAAAGAGACCACATGTAAAGCAACATGTTCATCTTGTTGAAGAAGGGAGTCAAATAATCATGGACCTTCCAGCAAATGTAAGTTTTGTTGGCAAACAATGACCTGTGTGGGAAATCTCGCAGATAAACTGCAGTACCTTTCACAACAACAAGGTGTGACCAGTGTCAAGAAGCAGAAGAAGCCGAAGAAACAAAAAAAGAAAGAAAAGGCGTGCTTAACATCCCTTCATGTGTGCTGGAGAAGGTCAACTACTAGAGGAATCGGGGTAAGGTATTGTCTACCCTTGGACTCAAAAAGAACCAAGCCATAAGTAACCTACTTTGGTTCTGAGAATTATTGACTGTAACTTGTAAAATCAGGTAAAGTCAGCATTTGTATTCTAGTCATTGGTGTTATTATAACTGAAAATTAACAGCCTGTGTGAAGGATATGGTTTTAACTGTTAGACGTTTAGTAGGAAAGTTCAGAGCAGTATCTCACACACGTACACAGTAAACCAGCGCAGACCAGCTGAGAAAAATCAACACTGCCATCACAGTACAGGCGCTAGAAACTTCATAATTGGCTGAGATCTTATCCATCTAACCAGCAGAAAGACTGGTCCGGAACAAATTATGGTTCCTGGATAATTCTTTCGATAAGAATTACTGGAATATAATTAATAAGTTATATGCCTTTTTCTATTGGAGAGAAAACAATCACACTGAGCTAGTGTAGATTCAGCATTGATTTGGAGTGGAGTCAGCAGTTCTGAGAACGTTGCATCAGTCAGCCATGGTAAAAAGAGACCTGTGACAAAAGGACAAGTTCTCAATTTACTGTTCTATCTTCATTCTACCCTCACCTGTGGGTAGTGACTGAAAGAGCTAAATGATAGATACAAGCAGTGGGAATGAGCTTCCTTTGCAGGGCATGTGGGCTCAACCTTAGGGATGGGGTGAGGAGAGCAAACATTTGGGGAGGAGATCAAAATAGAGCCGCTACACTTCCACATTGAAAGGAGCCAGTTGAGGTGATTTGGGAATGTGATTAGGAAGTTTCCTGAACGCCTCCTTGCAGCGAGGTTTCAGGCATGTCCAAAAGGTGGAAGACTATGGATTAGATTTAGGACACGTGGGAGAGATTATACCTTCCGGCTGGCCTGGGAAAGCCTCGATATTCTCTAGGAGGAGCTGAATGTGGTGGCAGAGAAAAGAGACCCCAGATAAGTGGTAGAAAATGGATGGTTGGAAAGATGAATGAATGATTGCCCATCTATACATACTTACATATATTTATCTTCTGTTATCCTCATGTTCTGAATAAATACAAATATTTGGTTTATTGCAACAAGCATCTTTGGGTTATTTGTTGAACAATAGTCAATCACAATATCCAAACCACATGTAGAGAAAGTGAAGGTTACTTTAGGTGGACTTTTGCCCATTTAATTGCACAAATCTCTTCATAGTTCTGTCATCCTGACTGAAAGGTGGAGCAGAGATCTCACATGTACCACATCACAAGGCATTAAACAGCCTGGGCAGGACGCAAGTCCATCACGTGGTCCACTCACGCACACACCCACTCACACAGAGCCACTATAAAGGCACCAACTAACTCATGGGGGTAAAGCCACAGAGACACAGGGAGCAGTGCCATCTCCACAGCAACCAGGCACGGAATTTGAAACTGTGAAGCATCATCTGTGATCATTTTTTATTACTTGATGTGATATTCAAGAATCCTTCTGCAGGTTTCTTTCTTTGTTAAAAGGCAAGGTACAACTCAGCAGCATGCAGGGTCATGTTTGATATTTGTGAGCTTTGCAGGTATGTTTGATGACTTGTATGAATACACTCTTCCTACATGTACTCATGCTATTTTCATGTGTAGAGTGACACACAATGTTCTCTGTTAAGGTTTAAATTCATGTCTAATATGTAGTTAGTGAAATTGACAGAAGACAACATAAAGTCAGACCTTTGGAAGGTTGTCCATTTTTGTTTTGTATTTGTGAACATTGCAGCTTGACTGAGAACGTGTTAACAGCCGTTAATGTGAATCATAGCACAGGATGGATTTGAACTCGTGACCAGCAGAGCGATATGTAGTGAACACTGGGTTCGTCATCATCATACATGGAAAAAGTAAAATAAGTGAAAAACATAAAATGCCAGACAATCTGCATAAAGTGCTTTTGCAACTAAAACATTTAGTTCAAATTCCATCACTCCACACTTTCCAAATAAAATGGAGGGATTGTTTTGAAAATAGAAGGCTGACATTGAAGTAAGCTGGAGGTTTTTCACTAAGGCCCTGATCTGATTCCCCATAAAACACTTTGCTCTTCTCTCCCATTCCCCACCCCACCATACTAAGGGCAGTCCCACAGTCAGCACAGCTCTGTTTCCATTTAAGTTAGACTGTAGAGTCTTACATGGTCGCCTGCTCATTCCTACAAGGCAGCCTGGGAACACTTCAAACAGAGTGACTCCTGCTTGCAAAGCTGATCTGGAATTCCCCGACAGCCATCTCACTGTGTTGACTAAGCGTGCACGGCTGTAGCCATCCTCTGAGGAAAGCGGCTTTCCTTCTCCCACCTGGGCGCCAGATGTCACGTCTTAATGAAGCCTTTTTAGCAAAATTGTGACTTTGGTGCAAAGGTCAGCCTGTCATTCCTGGCAACACCACATTTCCGAGTGAAAAGCAGACATTTTAACTTCATCACAACAATGTCATTTGAGGGTGGCCCTCTGGGGTCATAGAAGGGGAGTCCAAGAGTATTGTACTCGGAGCAGTTTAGCATTATCAGTCAAAATGTTTCCATGAAAAAGAGCAAATCTCCACTAAAAGGTTTCTTGGACTACAGAAGTGGAAAATGCACAATAAATCAGAGTCTGGAAACAAGCACATACACACACACACACACACACACACACACACACCAAACACACATGAGGGCCAATTTAGCATTAATAATCCACCTAACCATGTCTTTGAGCCGCAGAAGGAAACTGGAGTACCTGGAAAAAACCTACACAGGGGAGAACATGCAAACTCCATGCAGGGAGGACCCAGGACACAAACCTCCGAGGCAGCAGTGCTACCACTGCACCACTCCAAATAATAAAAGTAATTTTCAAAAACATAAAACGTGGAAAAATTCCACCGTAATCCATTTATCTCACTGAAATTCCTGAAACAAATATTAAAGTGGCACAGCAAAAAGGGGCAAATGTTGAATTTGGAAAAAGCAAGAAAAAATCTTTAGTTGTGACTCATCTGGCCTGCTTGCTAGCCTTGACTGCCCCATGTAAGTAAAGCTTAAAAGATTCACCTTTGTACAGGAAGACCCAGTATCACTTAATGGCCCCAAAAGCATCCTTTTATGTGTTGTGCCATTCAACCTGCACGGCTGTAGTGAGAGGTTTCTGGGTATTAAGTAGTAGTAGTCATGTACACAGCATACAGAGAAATTCTTACTCTCATGTCCAGCCAACGCAAACGTACAGTAATAAAAGACATAACTTCATAGACTGATACAACACAGATAAACAAATATGAAAGGCAATACATAAGACATAGGCCTTATATGATAAGATAAGACAAGGCAAGGCAAGATAAGATAGACATGACAGTCCTTACTTGAGATAGATAGATAGATAGATAGATAGATAGATAGATAGATAGATAGATAGATAGATAGATAGATAGATGAAAGACACTATATAATAGATAGATAGATAGATAGATAGATAGATAGATAGATAGATAGATAGATAGATAGATAGATAGATAGAGTAAGCACTATATAATAGCTAGATAAATGGATATGACTGGTGCTTTACAATAGGCACATAGATCTGTTAGGTGGTGTCAGTGTGCCTGACATGCCCGACAGTGACTGTCATAAAGGAGCAGGTTCTGCGGGGACCGTTCAGCTTTCCACCACATCTCATTAGGCAGGTAATGATTTTCTGCAGTTCCTATTAATTATGCCATGTTGACATTCAACTAATGGAAAGGATGGTTCAAAGACTGACTTCTTTCTGTTTAAATAAGACAATGACTTTAAGTACATTTTACTGACAGGTTTCATTAATATACTGTGTTACAAAGAATGGTGCTAGGTATTTAAAGTAAATGCCAGAGTGGTGCACACTCTTGTTTCAAGCCAGACTGCTTAAGATTTTTAAGTTTTAGGGACACCTTCCTGTCTGATCAGCGGTCTAACAATTTTACTATCAAGAATGACAGAAAGTTGTCAATTGCTCTGTCATTTTGATGCTTGCTAAGCAGCACTATGTGTGTTTCAATTTTTATATAAAGAACATCAGCAGCCCGGTGGTTAGTTCTGGTGCTTCTCAGTTCCAGATGCTGGGTCTTTCACAATCTGTGTGCCGTTTGCATAGTTCCTTCACCATCTGTATGGGTTTTCCTCCCAAATCACAGAGACCTGTGCATGTTAGACTAACTGGCAATCACTGCATGAGCTGGGTTGGGAATCTGTAATGAGAAGGGGGGATTATATAGATGATGCTTCGTGTACACACAGGGGCCGCTTTCAGGAGAATTTTTGGTGTCATGTCTCACCCTCACACTTAGTTGTGTTCACATTAATTTCTATTAATTTACTACTTAGCGCACACATAAAGCTTTTGGAGATGTTAGCTCACTGTTACCAATACAAGGTGACCACAACAATGCCATTTTATTAACTTGTTTATTGTTTTTAATACTGCAGAATGAAGTGAGATGTACATCATAACTTGTCTCTCTTGGCTGTGTATTGTGCATCTGTTGTAAGTGTTTTTATAGTCCTTGTGTTTTTGCAGGTAACACCCAAGGAGGTGGGTCCCCCTGATGTCACTGCTGAAGGACCACCCTCTGCATTTATACAACAGACTGGGGAGTTGGTCCCTCACAGGTTCATTGCTTATTGGAAGTTCAGCAGTTTCAGTTTTCTGGTTTTGTAGATTTTTTGCTCTGTTTTTTGGATTTGATTTTTTTAATCAGACATTAATATTTAAGTGAATTGTGCTTTTAAGTAAAGTCTCCTTAGGAAGTTTACTTAAAACACAACACTGCAAAATCAGTCACATGATTTGTGTGTATATCGTGTGGTATGTGAATATTACAGATGAGGGTAAAATGTATTAAAAACAACACATAATGGTGTCACAAGCCCAGAAGAAAAAGCCTACACAATGTAATGTCTATCAGAACAACTGTTCAGTTAAATTTACACTAAAGAGTCCACGAACATGAACTCCCTTACCTGCAATGACTTTTCTGCCATCTTTCAGGATGATCTTCCTCTATTCACCAACTCCATGAACTACCCTGACACTCACTGCACATACGAGATTTTCTGAAGTAGATCTCCCACCACTTTAGTCAAACAGTCATTCAGGTCATTGTTATTCACCACTCCTGGTAACTCTGTCAGCCTCTGTATGTTCAAGTGCCACACAGAAGAGATTCTGAATGCCCAGTAATGTCACATATTCACACACAGTAAATATGGGATTCCTTGTCCATCTCACAAACTCCTTACAACCTTGGATTCCCGTATCCCCACTGTCACTACACTGTACTCCCAAATTCTGAAGCCCCACTGCTTGACTGGCCATTCTCTTTTGTGATTCCCATTTTCTTACACTTCCTTCAAAGCAAAGACCTCTTTAGTGTTTGATTACCAAACCTGCAGGTTCTGCTGTTGTCAGTCTGTTAACTGTAGCCAGAGCTCTGTTTACAATGAGTCCCCATGCTTTGTTTTACTTGCTGTTCTTTCATCTATGAGGTGAGACACCAAAATAATCAGACTGGGCTTGGGGCTTTCCTGGAAAACCGTCTGAAGGTTGGCCGAACAGGAATCATAGAACTATATCCCCTCCTACACGCCCTCTCAAACCACTGACCAGCTAGGTATATCATGTGAATAGCCCAGTCAGTATTTGCTCAACAATCGCTACATGAGTTACCGCTATAATGTCAGGTGAAAAAATCAAACAGTGAATCAACATCAAATTTCTCGCGAAACTGAAAAAACGGCCACAGAAACTTATGAAATGATAAAAACAGTGTATGGTAATAACAGTTTGTCTCGCACATAAGTTTTTGAGTGCCACAAATGTTTTTAAGGAAAGACAAGAAAATGCGGAAGACGTTCAACGCCCAGGTCAAGAGGGAGGCGGGTGCTTCACCAAGACAACACTCCCGGCGCACAATGCTTTTTCCATAAAGCAGTTATTGACAGATAAAAACATTCCTGTCCTCGCTCATCCTCCCTATTTGCCCAGGGAACACATTATTCTTCAATGGATGAAGTGAAGACAGAAACAGCAAGCCTGTTGAAGAGCCCCAAATAAGGAGACTTCCAGCACTGTTTCAATCAATGGAGAATACATATGGAGCGGTGTAGAGATCTGCTCCTTAGAGACAAGCTGACTGAGATTGGAGTAGACTCACACCTGGTGGCATGGATTGTGGACTATCTTACAGACAGACCTCAGTATGTGCGTCTTGGGAACTGCAGGTCTGACATTGTGGTCAGCAGCACAGGAGCGCCGCAGGGGACTGGACTTTCTCCGGTCCTGTTCAATCTATATACATTGGACGTCCAATATGACTCGGAGTCCTGCCACGTGCAAAAGTTCGCTGATGACACTGCTATTGTGGGCTGCATCAGGAGTGGGCAGAAGGAGGAGTACAGGAAGCTAATCAAAGACTTTGTTAAATGGTGCGACTCAAACCACTTACATCTTAACACCAGCAAAACCAAGGAGCTGGTGGTGGATTTTAGGAGGCCCAGACCCCTCATGGACCCTGTGATCATCAGAGGTGACTGTGTGCAGAGGGTGCAGACCTATAAATACCTTGGAGTGCAGCTGGATGACAAATTGGACTGGACTGCCAATACCGATGCTCTGTGTAAGAAAGGTCAGAGCAGACTATACTTTCTGAGAAGGTTGGCATCCTTCAACATCTGCAGTAAGATGCTGCAGATGTTCTACCAGACGGTTGTGGCGAGTGCCCTCTTCTACGCGGTGGTGTGCTGGGGTGGCAGCATGAAGATGAAAGATGCCTCACGTCTGGACAAACTTGTTAAGAAGGCAGGCTCTATTGTAGGAGTAAAGTTGGACAGTTTAACATCTGTGGCAGAGCGACGGGCATTAATCAAACTCCTGTCAATCATGAATAATCCAATGCATCCACTGAACAGTGTCATCTCCAGACAGAGGAGTAACTTCAGTGACAAACTGCTGTCACCGTCCTGCTCCACTGACAGACTGAGGAGATCGTCAACCCCCCTATGCGACTTTTCAATTCCACCCGGGGGAGTAAATGCTAACATTACTCAGTTATTGTCTGCTTTTTATATTTTTATTTTTTTTTTATTTTTTCATTTTTATTACTATTTAATTTAATATTGTTTCTTTGTATCAGTATACTGCTGCTGGATTATGTGAATTTCCCCTTGGGATTAATAAAGTATTTATCTATCTATCTATCTATATAGGTGACGTTGTTTAGAATGCTGTAATTCATCAATAAATATTTTTTATTTTACCACTCATTTTTGTGTCTCACCTCGTCCATGTGAATTCCAAGTGGATGGTATCACTTGCGTGCGTCTAGTGGACAGTTTAGGAGCTCTGGTAATGGTGGCTCCCTGCCATTCCTGGGGTTGGTGCTGTGTAATAACACCTTCTCTTTTCCACCCTCTGCAAACTGGAAGACTGACGGCTTTTCCAACCCCAATGTCACTTCCAGTGTCTCCCCGCCTGGACCTGCCTCTTCCTGACAGAAATCAAAATAACCGGAAACTCTGCCATCTTTGAACCAGTTCAATCTTAGACTCCCACCTTAAAAGACATTACTTCAATGCTTTAAGTTGCGTTTTGTTAATTTTTGTGGAAACAATTATATGGGGTTTACCCAAGGATGCCCCAAAACATTTTATTGTGTCTTCTTGTTCGTACAATGGGTATCTTGTCATATTCTGCAATCATCAATTCAAGCCAGCAGGAGCAAATTCCTCTTTCTTCCCTACTTTTAACATAAACTTTTTTCTGTAAAAGCAGTCAATTTCAGGCACAGCTGGAACTTTTGGGGATTTAGCTTCTCCTCTGTAAAACGGAGAACAAAGTCCGATTTGGTAACAGAGGGATGTCTGTAATTATTAGCAGGGCACATCAGTAATACAAGTTCACTTGGGATTTAAATTTGCCACTGGAGTACTGTAATTCTGGGCTTTTGTTGTACCATTTCTGAGTTAGTGCATTAGCGCTTAAGAGGCACCATGTTGTGCGTGATGTTTCCTTTTTTATAAAATCACTGAGAGCGACATATCTCTGCTGGCAGGCTTACTTATCAGTAGTGAAGGCAACAGGAAAATGGAGCTGTCCAATTTATCAGCATGGATGATGGGGACCAACTTGCACTCAGTGTGTTCTGCAGCTTTTGGGGTAGTCAAATGGAGTAGTGGGGATTAGCCCACCATCACTTCCGTGGTAATAACACACATATCTACTCAATTGAGACAGTCTGCTTTCACTATTTGGCTGCACTTAATATGGTCCTTTGGCTTTTGTGATCAAATTTAATGAGTGAAATAGAAATTAAACAATCACAACAGACCACAGTAAAACAGATTATAATATGGCAATAAAACACCAACCCAACAGAGTTCAACATCAACATCCACACCTGGCCTTAAATGAACAGAGACAGCCCAGAGTTGAAGGCACAACTGAGAAATCAAAAAAATGAACTGAAAATTGGGTCCTTCCTGCGTGGAGTTTGCATGTTCTCCCTGTGTCTGCGTGGGTTTCCTCCGGGCGCTCCGGTTTCCTCCCACAGTCCAAAGACATGCAAATTAGGTGGACTGGCGATTCTAAATTGGCTCTAGTGTGTGCTTGGTGTGTGGGTGTGCCCTGCGGTGGGTTGGCACCCTGCCCGGGATTGGTTCCTGCCTTGTGCCCTGTGTTGGTTGGGATTGGCTCCAGCAGACCCCCGTGACCCTGTGTTTGGATTCAGCGGGTTGGAAAATGGATGGATGAACTGAAAATCCAAAACACTATGCAGATCACAGCTCCCTTCTTTACAAAATGGACAAGCTGAACAAAGGACTGGATATTTTAATACAGAACCTGGACCATTAACACGTGCTGTAGATAATTCAATTAATACAAGATTAAAAAGGAGACTTTCCATAAATGAAAAGAAGGACGGACAGACAGACAGACCGATCGATCAATTGTGTCAGCAGAAATGGGGGTCTTTAATGGGTAGAAGAAAGATGGAGAACAGAAAAGTCCAAAAGAAGGAAAATTTGATGTAAGAAAGGAATAAATGAGAGAAATTGATGAGACATTATAATAGAAAACCATGGAGCATTACCAGAACATGTGTAGGAAAGTACCAAGGAACTTGGAGGAACAAAGTGGGCACAAGAGGTCAGCCGAAAGGCCCACAGCAAAGTGTCTGATAGTAGTAAATATAAACAGAGTGCAAATTTAAATTGAGCATATTGGTAATTGGGGTACTTAAATGCTCAAGTCACATTACTCAAAATCATATTTCAGTCAAGAAGAGTAATAAACAGGACACAGGACATCATGCTCAAAAACCAATGGAACTGGTAATGTTTAAAATGTTTTCTTGCAAAGCTTAACATAATACAAAAGATACATAAAAGCAAAGGATATGGGCAGTAAGGAGCAACGAAACAGTGGTAAGGACAGGCCTAATCTGAAAATAGAAGGAAAAGAAGGAGGATGACATAGAGATCTCAGACATTAAGACCATATGACACTTGATAGCTTTTCCATCAATTTTCAGTTGTCACTTTCATTTAATAATAATAATACTCTTACACAGAGGGCAGCATGGTAGCGTAGTGGTAGCACTGCTGCCTCGCAGATAGGAGACCTGGATTCGCTTCCCGGGTCCTTCCTGCGTGGAGTTTCATGTTCTTCCCGTGTCTGCGTGGGTTTCCTCTGGGTGCTCCGGTTTCCGCCCACAGTCCAAAGACATGCAGGTTAGATGTACTGGCGATCCTAAATTGTCCCTAGTGTGTGCTTGATGTGTGTGTGTGTCCTGCAGTGGGCTGGCGCCCTGCCCAGGGTTTGTCCCTGCCTTGCGCCCTGTGTTGGCTGGGATTGGCTCCAGCAGACCCCTGAGACCCTGTGTTAGGATATAGCAGGTTGGAAAATGACTCAATACTCTAACATATCCTGCGATTCACTCCAACTAGTCCAAAACTCACTTCATCTGAATCCAACAGACTTGATTTATTCTTAAATTGTAGGGGCGGGCTCTATGTGCATGTGACAGCTGACAGCCAATGAATGCTGAGCCAAAAATATAATACATATACTACAGCTATGAGGAATTAGGAATACATGTGTTTTGTACCTCACAAATAGAACAGAAGCTTGTCTGTCTGATGTTGCATGTTTTATGTAAAACAATAGAATGGAAAAAAAGATAAAAAAGGGCAGAGGTTGCATCTGAACTCGCCATACCTATAAAGCCTTCACATGGACACCAGCTCCATCAGGCAGCACATTATTAGCTGTCAGAAAAAGGGGAAAGTTTGAGATACTTTAGAAATGTGAAACTATGCTGGAAAGTCATCACAGAGTCATCTAATTTCACATAACCTGTGATTTCTACTCATGTAACCTAACATACTTAGTAGACAAAGTCACCAAATACAGTCCTCCAGTTTGACATCCCCTCTAACTAGAAATTGTATAATGTTACACAAGGTATAGGCATTAGACACTGAATAGGATAGCAAAGAATATGGGGACAAAATGAAAGATAAAGTACAGACGTAATTTGAAGATAAATGAAGAGGACGAAATAGAACTGACACATAGTTATTGGAACGTCTGCAGTCAACAAAAAGTGTTGCCAGGTGTCTCCAGGTCAGAAAAGACTGAGAATTTCCCTTGTAAGCAAGGGTGAAGTAAGAAAAATTTTGGCTTGTGTGGGGGCCAAAGTGTTTCTGCGTCTTATGCCACATGATAATAGCATATATATATATATATATATATATATATATATATATATATATTTACTGTATATATATATATATATATATATATATATTTATATATATATATATATATATATTCTCACGTGTACAGAGTGTGTATATATATATATATATATATATATATATATATATATATATATATATATATATATATATATATATATTGTGGACGCTGGCCCGGACACACACAGACGGACATCTTATGTTCACCCAACACATGTTTATTTTGCAAATATTTACAATTCAGTGCACTCTCAAACCCCAGTGCCTCCAGCACCGATTCCCCCAATGTCCAGGCCTCCCAGTCTTTGTGCCTTTCTCCTGGCCGCCTCCAGTCCTCCCTCCAGCTCCGTCCTCTTCCACCCGACTTCTGCCGATGACTGGAGGGAGGCGGCCCCTTAAATGGGAACCCAGATTGGCTCCAGCTGCATTCCGGCATTCCTCCGAAGCCACGCCCCAGTGTGGTGGAAGTGCCGGCTGCGCACCCGGAAGCCCGGTGTCCCCTGTCGTCTTCCCCCCAGCACTTCCTGGTATGGCGGAAGTGCTGGGCTCCTGGGATATTCAGGCACTGGGGTGCTGCCTGGCAGTGGCCACGGGCCCCTACAGGGCTGGGCTTCCAAGCCCTTCACCCGAGGCCCCCAACCTAACCAGGACAGACGCCCCCTCGCGGTCTGGAGGAGGCACAAGCCGGGGACCACAATATATATATATATGTGTATGTGTGTGTGTGTGTGTGTGTGATAGCCCTGACCAGGGCTGAGTTTTGCAGACCTGAATTAGAATGAGGATCTTAATTGTTATGTATATAATAATGTTATATATATCACAAAACTATCTTATGAAACTACAATGACCTGAAAACAAAGCCATAATGGCCGTGAGTGCCAGAGACATTCCATTAACAGTACTGACGGCCCTGGAGATGATTATCTCAGAAGATTATCATATTCTGTTAGGAGTAGAGTTGGAGCCAAAATCTTGATTGATGAGAAGTAGACAGGCCAGTGTGAAAAACAGCATTGTGGTGTTTGAAGGGACACTTTGGACATGCAGGAAAATGAACCAGTTGTAGTGAGGGCCCACCATCTGTATACAAAGGCTCAGTGGGTTGTTTGGCTTTTTTGTTTTATGTTCTCCCTGTGCTATTTTCTAACCTTTATCTGTTTTTTTTCCTCCTAGGTGTTCATTTGTGTTCCAGAAATGATTCAAGAGTGTCCCTTAGAGGTGACAGTGTGTAGTAATGGGCATAAAAAAGGGGCACGGTATCTTTACCTGAGTGAATTCTGTTGAACAGCTACTGCAGCTCAAGGGTGTATCATCTACCCCTTCATCCACTAAGCCATCAGTTAAATGAACCTGCAAATCCGGTTTGTGAGCAGCAGTGGGCAGAGTATATTCCAGCCACATCAAAATGCACATGACTCTAGATGGGATGACGGCTCATAACAGGGGACATTCACACACAAGCCCAAACCCAGCAGCTGATTTAGAGGTCTCATTTCATCTGATGTACATTTCTATGTGATTTGGGAGGAAACTGAAGAAGCACTAACCTCTTCACCACACAACAGGATAGCTTGATGTATTAGATATAGGCGATTAACTGGCAAACTCTAACTTAGTCCAAGCCATAGTGGGTAGGTGAGTAGGTGTGGGTATGAATGTGAGTGTGCCCTGCATTCATGGCTGGTGCAGGTGCTGAGATGGGCTCTGCTCCCCAAGGTCCTGAACTAAGAAAGGCTTCTAGGCTGCCTTTCATATGTTTCATTGTGAGGTGTCATATTTCCACACAAAGTAATGAGATGCCAATTTATCATCACAAATTCTCCCTAGTTGCCAGTTCACTCTTTCCTTCTAAAACAGCTTGTCTCTGTTAGGCCTGCAGCAGCAGGTGAAAGTGGCATGTTAACTGCATGGTGAGCCTTTGTGCATATAAATAATTTATTGGCCACTTTTGCTGCCATTCATCTCCTACCGAGGCTTCTTTACACTCTGCTAAGTCAGAGAAATGAGATGGGGTAGCGAGATGACCAGAAATTGGCAGGAAAAGAGGCTTTTAGTCTCATTTCCCTAGTAATTAGCCTTCCTGTTCAAGTTGGTTCCTCATAGCCTCAGAGCCAGTGCTGGAGTTCTGCTGGTGAAGACTAAAAACTGGGAATTGAGGAGAGCCACCTACTGGGAATGGTTACCCCAAAATGAAGCGTCTGCCTCACTGATGATATTCATCAAGGACTACACAAGTAGTATACTTAATATACAATATTTTACAAAAAACATTTAAAAGACATTTCAGCCATGTAATGTTGGCTCTGCTGTGTCACAGTTGAAGGTACTTGACTTGAAAAGTCAGGCAAATGGAGTTCTCCCCATGTCGGTGTCACTTTCCACTCTGCACACTGGTTTCCTCCAATATCCCAGGATGGTCAATACATGGAGTGTGTGAAGGGCAGTTTGGTCAGGATCGCTACCTGCCTTGCGTCTGGTGCAGCCAGAATGCTCCCTGAGACACTATCATGGAAAAAGTAGAGTAATTTTGGTAAAGCATTATGCATAGCAAATGCAGCCATTCTTTCTCTTTTTCTGTGTTTTATTCCTAATTTCAAGTATAAATAAACTGTACCGAGCTTTGGTCACTAAAGCATGAAACTGTGCCAGAATCTCCCAGAACACTTGTGACGAAAGACGATTGAAATGCCAGTCCTTAAGCCGGCTGCCCACTACAGTTAATTTTTAACCAGGTGCACATTCCTCCCATGCAGGATTTTTTCTTTTGTTTTAATAGAGAATGAGATTAGCTGAGATCCCACAGAGCTCAGATTCATTATTTACTTCAATTACTCATCTTTCCCACAGATTATTATTTCAAATGTGCAGAGCAGATCATCAAGAAAAACAGCTCAAAGAAGCAGATTCAATATATGCCGATGGCTGCCTGCCATTAAGACTTTAGTTTATGTATTTGATGAAATCCTAAACACGCATTAGAAGTGCAACACACAAGAACATAAAGAAGGCAGAGGTGCATGGATCCCCTGAAAAGGGCCCTTGTGAAAATGAATAATAATAATAATTCTTTACATTTATGCACACATTGAGTCTCAGAATCTTCACCCAGGGGCAGGAGTAAGGATTTTGAAAACCCCAATTGTCAGTTTTTGGGTAACACTGCCATTTTAGGAGTCATTAAGAGCTCTGGACGCCATGACCCCTAATGGTTTTTCCCTTATCATTGCTCTGCCCACCTTCAAAACGGTGTATCTTTTGCACCTCCAGGCCCCAGTGTGTAAGAAAGGAATACACAATTAATAGACCCATGATGAATCATAAAATATTGTAATAAACCTTTATTAAATTATGACAGGATACTGGCCTTTACATACAACATTGTGTTAAAAAGCTACTAAACATAAAAATGCAAAGGAAAGGCCCAGAAAGTAGTTTATGATTTTGTGTCAGCAGCATCCATCATCCAACCCACTATATCCTAACTACAGGGTCACGGGGGTCTGCTGGAGCCAGTCCCAGCCAACACGGGGTGCAAGGCAGGAAACAAACCCCGAGCAGGGCGACAGCCCACCGCAGGTCAGCAACATCCAGCACCTGCTTAAACATCCCAACACACCATCACATTTCACAGGCCTTAGCAATTAAAGCCACAAAAACATCAAGCAAAAAAAAAAGAAAATTTCGGAAACTTAGGGAATACTCTATCCAAAAATGATATTTTATATAGGATGCATACCCTAAGAACTTTATTGTGGTGGCCAAGAAAAAGTTTTAATTTAATGTTTTCATGTAGAAAGGAGAAATAACAGTTTATGACATAATAGAACTTAATGGTGGCCAGCCCTGTACAGGGGTAAACAATCTGAAAAACATCCATGGATAAAAGAAAAAAAAATTCACATTACTCATGTCGTATAATCCACATTTTGTATGCTTAAAATGAGAAAAACATACACTTTTTCTGGTAAAATATTGTTAAATAGTTACTTCTGGAATTATCATAGCACATAATAAACAAGAATCTAACACTTGATAGGATTGACTTTTTAAACTAAAGACAAGACTCTTGACCAATGAATGAGGGAGAGAGGTGGGTCTTCAATTCAAAAAGTTCCCATGAGGCTTTAGTTTCTTATTTATGATGTGTGCTGATTATTACTCACTGTGTTGATTATTACTTATTGTTCACTCATGCATTTGTTTTAGCGAAGCTTTTTTATTTTAATGTTTGTTTCTTTTTTTAAATTTTATTAACATGATTTTACCCCAAAAGTCATAACCAGATAACTAAGGTCCAACACTGAATCATGTTTTACTTCAACTCAATACAAACAGCAATAATATTTACGGGCTGCAGATTTACGTGGTCCATGGAATGAACGGAGTATGATTCATGTTTAAATTGTACAGTGATAGCAGTAACCTCTTCACAACACCAACACTCACTGCCACAGTGGCTGGCACCACCACTGGACTTTATAGTGCGCTTGTTAACCATGTCTTACTTGAGTTTACTTGAACTTTCCTCTTGTTCACTGTCCATGCCACATGTCACACCGTGTCTTTTTCCTTCTTCTCTCATCTGTCCACCCTATTGGTCAGTGGTCCCTCTTATCCTTGTGCTGGGCAGCCTCCATTTGAATAAATTGGAAAGCCACCAGCAGCTGAGTGGCACTGTGTCACCAACTTTCAACCAAATCAGTGAAGTATGTTTGAGATTTTGGGATATTTAGTTTTTCTATTGCAGGGGTTGTTTTCACCCCTAATTATTGATAGATTGAAATGTCCTTATTTAGTGGATACCTATTAGCCTAGATGGGCTGCCAAATTTCAGCTTTTTAACTATGGGACATAGTGTCTTTGTTGTTGAGCGAGTAAGTCAAATTTGCCTTTTATATTTTGACATGTATATACATCAGAGAATCGCCATCTAGGCTCACCTGAGGTATGTTGTACTTTCCTGGGTTGAGAGGTGGCACTGTTGCTAACAGTCTTGTCTCCTTTTTCCCTCACAGCATCGAGAAACTGCCACTTGAGGGCAATGGGGACCGAGAAGCCCTATTCCTTCTGGTCTGTCTGATATAAAGATGTTGCCAGAAGGAGGCATCTTATTAGGACCTAACAGTGTGGGACAATACCAGATGAAAAGTCTTTACGAATGCTATAAGTCTATTGTAGAGCCTTTGAGCGCGTGTTTTTTGCTTTTCTGTTCATATTAAACAGGGTTTGCCTGGTTGGCACCCCAACAATTTCTGGACTCACCCTGCCTCGTCACTCACCCACTACAATAGACATTCTTTTTGAGAGCTAACGGGCTCTACCTGCTGGTTTGTATTTTCAAAAACGGCACAGGGCTATTGTCAGTCATACAGTTTAATGGTTTAAGCTGCATGATTCACGTTCACTGGTGTTGGTTCTGTCTTGTTTATTAAAATTCTAAAAGGGCTTCCGGGTCTCATCCTTGTAATTTCCAGCTGGTATATTAGTTTAGAATGTATTGTAACAGTAAAGTAATTAATAATGTGCTAACTTTTTCAAGTAAGTAATGAGTAAAGTAATCCTCTACATTTTAAGAGTAGTTAGTAATTTGTAACAGATGACTTTCTCTGAGTATTTACCCCTGTTTGTAATTTAACCTTTTGTTGTACTTCATGTTCTCCATGTTGTGATTCTAATTTTCATAATATTACTTTCCTTGAGTCTTCTTTAGGTTACTAGAGGGTTCAGGAGTGCCCCTATAGTCCACAACAGCAATACAGTGGGTCTGACCTGCATCAGGCTGGGCGTGCAGGAGTCCAGTTAAACGCTCCAAGTTATGCACAGCAGACCAACAGAAACTGAGACACATCAGAAATGAACAGCGATGGCATTGAATTACTGCTCGGTAGGAGCTCCCCAGAGCCAATCGTGTATTTTCAAATGTCTGCACACAATCAAAGGCTTAAAACACAAGTTGTTAATCGTTTTCTGGCTCAGTGTATTGAGAATCCAGCTGCAGAAATACTACAAATACAGTAATCATTTTTTTCTCCCATCCTCCAGAAGATTACAATAAGTGCTAATCTCCTGTGGTGAGCCAAGCACATCCTCGCGCGTTAGTGCAATCGCAATGTGAATTACACAACAGGAGGCAAGAAATGGGGAAATAATTGTACTCCTGTAAAAAAAAAAAAACTGTCATCGGACACACAATAGAACTTGCTTTAATCCAACGTAATAATTTGAAAAAGAAACTTTATTTAATTAGGGTCTCATCAGCCCTCCAGGGTGGATGGGCCTGCTGTCTGTCTGACATCTCCAGGTTAAGGGCTTCACATCCCAGCCTCAATGGAGATGGCATAAGCGCCTGTGTCTCCAGGTTTGCCGGTTTTCCTCCTTCTTCTCAAACATATATGTACCGCTAGATCAGTGCACTATGAGTGAAAATGATTGGCAGGCATCCCAACTATGGTTTGTTCTTCTTTCTTCCCTTACACTCACAATCTCAAACTTTATAAGCAAATACAGCAAAAAGCACGTCTGAATCATCTCTCCACTTTAAAGCTGCAGCCCTGGGCACACATGCAAATCAGGACACCACCCCTGACAGAACACTAGTCCAGCAATTAGATGAATTCACAGTTCATTAGATCCCTGCGCTTCTTATGTGTGAGCCGTCTGTGTGCCGTCTCTTCTGCTTTGATTGTTGAAGTGTGAGATATTTCGTTCCAGCACAGCATCTCTGTTTAAACTCTCTGCATGCTTCAAAACTGTATGGAAAACGACAGGCATAATAATTAACATGGGACGCACATTCACCAGACTCGCTGCTTGAAAAACACAAGGATAAATGAAGCTCGGTCATTTGGTTAACCACTCAGAATGCTTTTTAACAAGCCTTTAATCAAGGGCTGCCCCATAAGAAAAGAGAACCAGCATGTGTGGCTTAGTCGTTAAAGCTATGGACTACAGACGCCAAGACTGAAGCTTAACCTCAGCCTCACTCTGTGTCACTGTAGTCTATTAAGCTTGTTTCTTTAGTTAACAGCTAAACTAATCCAGTATCTCATCCAGACGCATCTCAAAGATTGTCAAGGTTTCTGCTTCAACTACATAACCCAGTAGTTTTTGCAGGTGCCCAGAACTCTATGACAACAACAATTTATTTCTGGTATAGCCCAAAATTACTCAACGGATGTCTCAGTGGGCTTTGGCAGCCCCCAATCCTTGGCTCACTAAGATGACAAGAAAAAAAATGAGTAAAGAAATGCTTAATGTCTTCCATCTTCAACCCACTTCCCCTTAATTTCCACTGGTGACTTTCAAAATAATTCTGTTGATCTACTTTATCAATGCCTTTGAGAACTTTGAAGGCCTGAAATAGGTTCTCACGCAGTCTCCTCTGCTCGAGACTAAACAGGTTTAATTCTCCGAGTCTGTCACAGTTGGACATGTCCTTAAGTCTTGGAATGCACCTGTTCACTCTCCTCTGCATAGCTTCATGTGCTATGTCTTTTTTTCGTATTAAATATTTCATCGTGAATCCATCTGCTTTCTCAATTAACTAATTAAATTAAATATTCACCTGGAAGCAAAGTCAATCCTGACAACAACAAACACAAAATGGGAATTAACCCGGGACAGGGTATAAGTCCATTACATGACACACATAGACACACACATACAGGTAAGGCCACCTTGGCCCAGTTTAGAACCACCAAGCAACCTATGACTTATTTATGCGGGATGTAGGAGGAAAACTGGAATGAAAGAAGAGAAACCCACACATGTATAAGAAGAACGTGAAAAGTCAACACAGACAGACAGTGACAAGACTGTTGGTCCAGATGAGGACTCAGGCACTATAATGCTGCCCTATGTTTTCTTACAATAAAGCTAAATCCACAGGGAAATCTTAAGTAAAAGACGTATCTGATTACTTTTTATTATGGAAATTAATATTTGCTTTGACTAAGAAACTCAATTTAAATAAGAAAAGACTTCGGCCTACTGAATAATGACAGGAAACCACACATATGAACACTTTTCATCACTGATGACGAATCAAACCAAACTGAGCCTTCACTTTACAGAGTGAAGTGCTCAAAGCCCAATGTGACATGTAGCTACCATGTATCTACCACCCTGATTAGTGATAATGCAGAAAGCTGATTCTCTGGCTGTATAACGACAGCTGCATTTACTGAATGAATTAATGCTTTACATGTTTATAGGGTTATTACTGTCATGTGCACTGAGTACTGGGAAATTCCTACCTGCATTCACTAATCAACATGCAACATATGGCCATTCTCCAAAACTATAATCAGTGAACATAACTACTTTACCTCATCAGCCGTCCTTACCTGAAAGATCTCAGAATACATTTTACAACATTATCTACCATTAGGAGACACATTAATTTATCAAATGATATTATTAAATAACAGTAATAAAAGTAAATACTGGAAAATTAGAAAATGTTTCATGAGAATGGACCCTTCGGCCCAACAAACTTGCTGATCCTATCCACTTAATTCCTCCAAAGTAACATTAATTCAAGATTTAAATGTCCCTAAAGTCCTACTGCCTACCACACTACTTGGTCATTATTTACAGTGTCATTGTTTCTGTGTATGAAGAAAAACTTCACAATGTCTGTGCAAAATTTACCCTTGACCACTTTCTACTGTGTTCTTGTTGAACTCATATTAAAGTAACAGTCTCGATCCACTGTCCTAATTCCTTTTATATTTTCAAATACTTCAGCCATGTCACATCTTAACATCCATTTGCTCACACTGAAAGGTTTCCACTTCTTCAGCCTCTCCTCATAGCTCATACCTCTCAGTCTCCAAATCAGCCTAGCTGCTCTTCTCTGGGCCTTCTTTAGCACTACGTCTTTCTTGTAATATGGAGAGCAAACAGACACAGTATTCTAGGCACGGCCTCAGCTGTGCGTTATAAACTTTAAGCATAACCTCCATTGACTTGTACTCTACATATCACAGGACATTTGCAAACAGACCACCACACCCACTCACTAGAAGAGGTCAACTTTAAGACAAAATGATTTTATTAAAGAAAAGTGAAAGATAACAGGAATGATATCAAATGAAGATGCAACATGGGATAAAACAAAACACAAAAAAAAAACACAATGACGACTAAGTCCTTGGGGCCACACTATACAGAATAACTTGATTAAGCAGGCTTGGAAAGGTTATTCTAAGTCACATCCCTCTATCTTAAACCCTTAAAAAAACAAAAATGAGGGATACAAGGGTGAGAAGAAGATACCTCTGGGCAGTGGTCTCCAACTCTGGTCCTGGAGGGCCACAGTGGCTGCAGGTTTTCATTCTAACCCCTTTTTTAATTGGTGACCAGTTTTTGCTTTTTCTTTCATTTTAATTGACTTGTTATTTAAGATGTGTTCCCCTGAATTGCTTCACTTCTTTTCTTAAATGGCACTCAAACAGAAATGAAATGTGAAACGAGTCAGCCAACACAAGACCGACTAAGTCAGGGCCTCAAACTCCAACTAATTTCACTCCAACCGGTTGTTTAATTAGGCGCCAATTCTTGTTGTTGATTAAACCCGTTGTCTTTTCTAAGAGCACTATTAAAATGTTTTAGGGACCTGAGCAGATCAACATTCCTAAAACCTTCATTTTTCATTATTTTCAAATACTGTATGTACTGTATTATTATTTTTCAGCTGCTAATTAAGGAAATAGAAACAATTAAGGGGTCAGAGTCTTCAAAAACAAGTCACTTAAAATTAATTCAAAAAAAGTTAATTAGCACCAAAAACTGGTCACTAATTAAGAAAAGGAAAAGGGGTTGAATGAAAACCTGCAGCCACTGCAGCCCTCCAGAACCGGAGTTGAGGACCCCTGACTTAGGGATTACTTGCTAGACCATGTTTAACATCAGCTACTAGCATCTGTGGGTGAAGATGCAAACTACTGAACTAATACATCTGTGCATTAATTTGAAATACTACACAGACAAACAATTATCTATCATTTGACCTCAAAAGGTAATTATACAGAGCTTAGGTTGAGGTAGAACAGCAGAATACCTTATTCAGTTTTGGGAAAAAAGTACAAAAACCCAAGTCGCACACACTCAAACAAACAGATCTGATTTGTATTCTGAGATTTTTCAGGGTAAGGAAAACAAAAGACTGTTATGCACACTAATCATGGTGCCAGAGAGAGCCAATGTGCTGCATGTAAATTAGGACATGCAAGTACTGAGTCCAGTAAAACTCTTACATGTGGCAATAAGGACCTAATAAACCCACAGTAAGGTACCTCCAGAAGGCAGCTAGGCCTCACATGTCTGACCCACTCCTTTCTCTAGCACTGGCCTCAGTTGTCTTTGTCTCCACTCCTTCAGTTGAACCCTTGACCCTATATTGTTACCATCTCCAGACTCACCTGGTAGTAGCTATGGAGCCCCTTGTAAAGTAAGTCCTGGTGCAATGGCCTGCTTTCCCAGGAACCACTTTCTAGTGAGCTGAACCCCATAAAAGACCTGTAACCACCTTGGTGTGACCCCTGTTTTTCCTTCTGCCATAGTGGCCAGTCAGAACTACAACTTCCATGTAGCCCTGTGGACATCTGAATCTTAGCAGCACTGGCCTGCTGTCAGCTGTTTGTCTGGAGGACCAGCAATCTGCAATTTTCTGTTACTATGACATCCTATCCTAGGAAAATCCAAATGCTTTTCTCAGATGAGTTTCTTCTAGCCTGTCTGGGGAGCATTTGGGACCGCATCTCTGACAGGCTGCTTATTTCATTGCACGGCACCTAGGCTTAGGTGTGTACCAAACACTGGCTACGTTTATTAAATTTGGATGCAAAAATTTGCAACTGGTAACTGTAGGCCAAAGTATATCCGAATAGCATGGGAAAACGACAGAAGTCAGCCCTAGACAAGACCCCAGTTCTTTACTGGACTGTACAAATGCAACAAATTTCGAATTTCCATTTAAACTCTAACTGACATGTCTTTGGGTTGCATGGGAGGACTACTCAGAGAATTACAAATTCAGAAATAAAGCCTTGATAGAAACTCCTCATAGAGTTTGACCAGATTTGTATAAACAGAAATACAAAACGTAAGCATTTTACAAGGAGACTTGACTATAAATTGTGAAATTTGTCCCAGAGGCATGAATAATTTTAGCTACCTGGGTCCCAAAAGGCAATAGAGTAATCCCACTTAATGGCAAGAGGGCGGCCTGTCTCAGGGCGTGATCAAGTATAATTAACAATAGATATGGTGGAAGGGGACAACACTAGGAGTTTAGAACCTGAAGCTACCATCTGTATTTGACCATGAAGTTTCAGGAAATGTGGTCTGCAATCAAAAGGTACAGCGTTTCTTCTGTCAGACATGCATGGCTGCTTAATAAAAAAAGTGGGCAAAAGTAGCCAGCTTCGTTTGAGATCAGCAGAAATGGCATGCTTTTGGTCATTTATCCCAGTTTTGTTCCCAATTCTAGAACTCAAAATTGCACCAAAGTGAAAAGAGAAGGAGAATAAGAAATGTGGCTAAAGCAAGCATAAGAATTACTTGTGACGCAAGTCTTGATATCATGACCTGGCTTCTCAGGTAAGAGCCTGAAATCAAAGGATCCATATCAGTCATATATCCCATGCAATAACATGCAGCTATTATTGTGCTTCTATTAGGCTGGCAAGCATTCGGGACTTCTGTAATGCATCCTGCTTCTTAAAGTCTGTATTTATTTGATTTTCAGAGCAGTTCAGAGACTCACAAGTGGAGCGTGAAAATGAATGGTGCCCACCTGCGGAGATGAAAATATGCAGAATCTGAAGCTGCAAGACTTCCGTCAAGTGTGGTTTCCATTACTGTGTAGCTGCTGATACAAAATGTGATATATTCTAACCTAATGTGAGTGTCTCCGTGAAAGTGAGCTCAAAAATTCCCAGCATGTCAAATTCTTTGCAACTAAATGGGATATAAGATTTCAATATGCACATTAAGGCTGAGTTTATACTTCACGCGACGCAACACGTGCTCCTTTGGATGCTACTTCTACACAACCGGTGTACTGTTTATAGTTGCACACGTACTTTACGTAAATCTGGAAGATTCCATCAGGTGGCTATGCGAGACATCATCACGGTGAGAAAACGTTCGGCTTTGCTGTGTTGTGAATTGCCAGAAACATCCATTAAATTCTGAGGACATGTTGCCACAATATCTTGGAAAAGAATGTTTAATGATTAAATCCATCAATCTGGGGATGCGACCATTCCAACAAGAATTGGGCACGAGGCAGAAACAGTCCCTAGATGGGGCATCAGCTCATTGCAAGATGAACACAAGTATACACATACACTAGCGTCATTTTAGCATCACCAAATCCCCAAACCTTCATGTGTTTGGAAGGAAACCGGAGCACAGTGTGGAAACTCACCAGGAAAACATGCAAAATCCAGGAAGGGAACACCAGAGATCTGACTCCATACTACAAGACATCAGCACTACCATTCTGCCACCATGCCGCCCCCACATGTGTAATTATTAACAGTACTCATTATTTAAACAAAGTTAACAATTTATCTGTAAAATGTAACATACATGATTTAACACAATTCATAATGAAAGTGATATCAAGTGTAAATCTAAGGATTCTAAATGTGCAGAGAGCTGGACTATTATAAATTCAATGTGTTCTGTGTGGCAATTGCTGCTTGCCGCTACTGTTATCATAGGAGGAAGCATCAGAAGCACGTAGTGATTAACATCTTTTCAAGATAACGTTTATGATGGTCTACTTTAATGAAAAAGTAAACTACGAGGTTAAAATGGACATTTCGAGATTAAAGCCGAAATTTCCACTTTAATCACAAAATAGACCTTTTCACTGTGTCCTTAATTTTTTTCTCTGTGGCTCAAATACGCTGCCACATTGCACATTCTGTTGCTGTTCTGAAGGTGCAAAAAAAAAAACGGCACAGAGGATGGTATGTGAGACGTTTAAAATGTATCGTGACATTACGTTGGGGAATATGCGATGCCTGAATATAAAAAGCACCACAAATGCATTTGCATGTCGCCATTTTGCTTCACCACATCAAATCATTCATCAAACATTGATGCATAAACGTCGATCCTACAGGATCTGCAAAGCAGCTGTCACATGTAGATAGTAAACAGAGACTCTGAAGTCACATTCCAACTTGATCACACTGCGACCAAACCCACCCCCGACTTTTGCTACTATTGCAACTTTAACGCGTCACGTTAATTTCTAAGGACATGCTCAGAGGACGAGACAAATGAACACTGGGAACACATGGCAGCCATGATATGTGCACGTATGTGTTCTGAGCGTGAAGTATAAACCGGCCCATTAATACACCATCAGAAGGAAAAGCTAAGGTCTGTTAAAAGTGAGGAACACAGACACGCCCACCTCCCAGCTGGAGAATACTGCCCCCTAGGGATGCCCACATCACAAGCTGGGAGGCAGACAATACAGTAATAAGTCCCTGACATGATACTTGTGAGGTCTGTGGTGCTTAAATGACTTGAAAGTAGACTCCTGTGGAAGACTTGCACTCTTAGGCTTCATTTCAGAATCAAGGAGGAGACGGGACAAACAGGGCAATTAGAAAAGCAGAGCTAGCATGGCAACCCAATACAACTTCAGAAACAGCAAGATATACATCCATTACCTAAACATGCTTAATCCACCTTAGGATCTTGACAACTCTAGAAGCAAGAGGTGCAAAGCAGGAACTTGCCCTGGATGGGGTAACACTCCATTAAATGGCATACTCACTCTCACACCCACTCCTTTGGGGCCAATTTAGAACAGACAACTTACCTCTCTGGATGCGGGAGAAAACCTAACATACCAAAAGAAAAAATAAAACATTTCTAAAAAATATCTTCTGTCTACAACTGCAAAAACTTATTTAGAAAATGAATCAATCAAGAAAGTATGCTACTTGTGTATATTTAGGCACAAGGAGATTAACAAGTGACATGATTGAAGTGTTGAAGGGAATTAGTACAGTGGATTAAGACGATTACTTTAAAATGCGTTCAACAAGAACATGGGAACACACTTGGCATCTTGAGAGAGATTAAGAGCATGTAATAATTAAGGGTGCATTACCGCACCCACCAAATGACAAACCACTTCAGGATTCCAGATTAGGATCTGAGTGCCAGCCATGCAATGGGTGATACCTCAGCACCACACTAGTACAGTGGCTGGAGTGCCAATCCTGCCACCAACCCCCAAGTTTTCCCTCCAAGTTGGAAGGCCTACTTGCAGGGCTGGATACAAGTTAACTTCATACCCAGGACAGAGCAATTGCAGGTTAAGGGCCATGCTCAGGGGCCCAACAGAGTAGAATCACTTTGGACATTTACGGGATTCAAACCGTCAACCTTCCGATTGCCCATGCTGATCCCTAGCCTCAGAGCCACCACTCCACTTGTGGCATCTTGTTAAGAGTAAATTTTGCAAGAACATTACAAAGTTTTTCTTCCAACAGACGACAACAGACAAATGGAATAAGCTACCAAGAAGTGTGGAGGACAGTAGGACTTCAGGGACCTTCAAAACTCAACTTGATGTTATTATGGAATAATTAATTGAACCAGATTGGCGAGCTTTGTTGGGCTGAATGGGATGTTTTGTCAAAATTTTTACTTACTAACAGGATGGCACTGTTAACCCTGCTAGCTCATAGCTCCAAGGTGTTCAAATGAATTTGTGCAGTGGAGTTTACACATTCTCACTTTGTCTTTTAACAAGAACACTGGGGCACATACAGTAATCCCTCGCTATATCACGCTTTGACTTTCGTGGCTTCACTCTATCGCGTATTTTATATGTAAGCATATCTAAATAATCTAAATATAACGCGGATTTTTCGCTGCTTCGCGGGTTTCTGCGGACAATTTACTTCTGGTACATGCTTCCTCAGTTGGTTTGCCCAGTTGATTTCATACAAGGGACGCTATTGGCGGATGGCTGAGAAGCTACCCAATCAGAGCACGCAGTTAAGTTCCTGTGTGCTGATTGGCACAGCGACGGAGCGCTGAATTTGATTCTGCTGCGTTAACCAAGAAGTCGCGTCTTGCTCATTGAGCATCAACGTGTTTCGCTGTGTAAAAAGTTAACTGTTGTGTTTATCTTTGTGCGTAGTCAAGTCCTTCGTTATGGCAACAAAACAATCTGCTCCTGCTACTGCTTTAGGAGCTGTGCCCAGGCGCCAATGGAAGATGCTAACGATTGGTGAAAAGGTAAAAGTTTTGGAGATGTTGAAGTAAGGGAACAGCTACACCTCTGCAGGAGCCAGTACGGCATCGATGATTCCACAGTGTGTTTACATACATAATTTCAACGAATCTTACCTAATAACTAAGAGAATATAAAGGGTTTATGCTGTATAACTGTGCAGGGAATATTTATAAATAATGTGGGAGAGTTTATAAGGGCTTAAAATATATACAAATAACCATACAAACATATGGTTTCTTCTTCGCAGATTTTAACCTATCGCGGGGGTTCTGGAACGCAACCTCCACGATCGAGGAGGGATTACTGTATATGAAGTGGGTTAAGGTTAAGTTTTGTACAAATATTACAAAGTTTTTCTTCACAAACAGAATTAAAAATATGTGGAATAAATAACCAAGTAGTGTGGTAGATAACAGAACATAAGGAACTTTCAAAATACAAATGTAAATCATGAAGGAGTGGGTTGTATAGGGATAGGTAAGCTACACTGGGATGAATGGCCTCTTTTCATTATAATTGTCCTTATGTTCTTAAATACGGCTAGCCTTTCTAACATATGGCTTTAATGACAGTGGCAATGAAGCCTGAGGCTTGAAGCAACAAACTAATTTACCTGTACCTACAATGAATAGATAATAGCAAGCTAAACATGCAGGATTAAATTTTGTGTTATTCAGGGCCACACATATAAGTTATTACACTCTGATTATTACACGTTTTGTTTAAGACAGTGTAGTTTGTGCTGCATTGGGATCATATTTGTGAGCTGTGTCATTTAATCCTGCCATTTGACTTTATTTTCAGAGGCACTGGATTTATTTTTTAGGACAGCAGTGGCAGTTTACTTAAATACATGCCGACAAGTGCTGAGGAAGCAAGATGGATGAATGTTTACAGCAATGGTAAAACACTAAAGGGGCCACGCGTTAGACTGTCAGATTTTTATACAGTTGGAAAGTGCTGGAGCTTCACGATGCTCGAGCATTTAATACTCAGATGTGATGATAGAGAGGAGGATATACTACTGTACATATCTGGACAGTCTGGCCACCTAAAGACCAAGGTCTGCCTGTAGAGTTTCAAACCCTGGGTGGCTAGTGTCACATACAGTATGGGCGCATGGGAGCCAGCCACAGGGAATTCCATGCCCTGCCAGGGGGTGGAGGGGTGCATTCAACCCACTTATTTTGTCCCCGCAGACCAGACATGGGAAATCCTACCTGAATATGAAGACATCACTTCCTGTCCTGGCCCTGAGGACGACATCACTTCTTCAAACCTCAGTATAAACCTTCCTCTGTTGATCAGTTCTGTTTTGGACTCCATTCTGTACATTGTTGTGCTGAATACTTTGCCTTATTTTGCCGTACACGGCGGGCTGCCCCAAACCTTTGTTTTATGTCAAGGCTCTTTATTTCACCCTTTTTTTATTTTTATTATTTGTTCTTTATTTTATCTTATACAATTTCTCATATTAGGAATTTGTTAGTTTTCGCATACCCCTTGGGGTCAGAGCACAGGGTCAGCCATTGTACAATCACCCTTGGAGCAAGTGCAGGTGAAGGGCTGAATTTTAAACAAGTCCAACTTTCCAACTAACTTAAAGGTGAGCTTAAAAAGTGCTGGATTTCAGATGAATCAGCCAATCAACACACCTAACATTCCCACAAGTCTTTGCCATTAAAAAGCAGCCATTCACACTTTGCCAATATATTTATAGTATTCAGTCCATTCTCAAGTTTCCCTCATATTTTTTTAATTATTATTACATTCATAAATTTAACATTAAATTTTCTTCTTTGATTAAGTCAGCATCGTCTGTCAAGGGAAACTGCATTCAGCCATCAGTGCCTTAAAGTGCACTCACATTATCATACACAATTTAAAAATACTCTGCTACTGACAGTTTTGCAGTAATTAATCTCCTTTATTAGTGAACCTCATGAGAGGTGACTAAATAGAACCCAAAGACACTCAGCATTATCGTGCTGATACGTTAATACAGTCTTACATCTCAAATCACCGTCATCTGTAGTCTGGCTGGTCTGTGGCCAGATAGGATTTGTACGGCCAAGGTGAAATAAGAAGCAATTTGTAAAGAAAAAAGGACCAGAAAATGAAACGCAAGTCAGAGTCAAGCCAAGTTTGTTTGTCAGCTCCAAAACACAAAACGAAAAATTGCATTTTTTATCTGCAATCTCGGATAACCTGGAAGTGCACCCGGTATACTAATGCACTCACGTTGATGACATCACACACAGCACACTCCCAGCAAGCCCTGGATAGCAACAACACAGTGACCATGAATGTTTGCATGTGTGTAAATATGTCCTTGTCATAGAGCAAGGCTCTCCAACTCCGCTCCTGGTGTGCTACTGTGTCTGCACGTTTTTATCCTCACCCTTTTCTTAATGAATGGCCAGTTTTTGTTGCTAATTAACTTCTTTTTCCTCCATGTTGACTGACTTCTTGTTCAAGATTACGTCCTCCTCTGCCCAGCCTCTCAGAAATGAGATAGGAAGTGAGCCAACGGATGACCAGTTAAATCGGGGCCTGAAACTCCAACCACTGTCACTCCAGCCAGATTCTTAATAAGAAGCCAATTCTTTTTGTTTGTTAAACGCATTATTTAATTCCATGGCTTGTTGGTGGTCTTGTTATGCCACAGCAGACATTTCCAAAACCGCTGACTTTCTTATTTTCCAAGAACTCCATCAAAAAGTTTAGTGGGCCTGACGAGATCAGCATTATTGAGCGCTTCACCTTAATTTACTTTCACATATTGTGTGATGGACACAGGTACGCTGGTCATTTGTTCGCTTGTTTGGTCTCTCATTAATGTTTGGCAGCTAATTAAGGAAAAAAATATATAATTAAAGGGCCTGAGTCTTAAATAGCAAGTCAATTGAAATTAAGGCAAAAGAGTTAATTAGCAGCAAAAACTGGTCAATAATTAAGAAAAGGCTTTGAATGAAAACCTGCAGCCAGTGTAGTGCTCCAGGACGCGAGTTAGAGACCCCTGTCACAGAGTGTCACTGAATGTTGTGAATAGTGACAGAGATTTACTGGCTCATTCGCCGGGTTACTCTAGGGCTTGGACTTTTCCCTGGAAGCTGAATAACCTAAACCAAGGCGAGTGCGTCTAAAACACCAAAGACCCTTTTTGAGATCTTTCTCTTTGAAGTAAGGAGTGTGAAGGAAAAGAGTGGAGGAGGAAAGTGATTCATGCCATGAAGAGTATCCTACTGGATCAGAGCGGATTTTTCCCAGGTTATTCTGAAGGAAACTTCCTTAGCTCAGATTATAGAAAAGGAAAACAGAAGTGCATTTCTGAGGGCTACTGAGACGATCCGATTACAACACACCTCGAATGCCAACTTTAAAAGTTGCCAATAAACTTGATACTCTTGGTTTTGAGTCTCGGAACCTCTACTGTTACTGTGGATTAACTGGGATTTCTATGGGGAATTCATAAGAGACTATGAAGATAACAATCCGAGGAGTTTAATGTATTGTGTTTTGTGGTGTCTTCATGATTATTGTCATTACGTCTTTGTTATATTTCAGTATTTAGGGTTGTTTATTACTCAATATAACTACCCCATTTCATCAGATCAGTCTTGAGTTTCATTTTTAGAGGGGCTCTAAATACGCATTGATGGGGCTACTGTTAGTTACAGGCAGCATCAAGTCTTGGTCTAATTATCCTTTTATGAATAAGCCATCATAATTGAGTGATGAACCTCACTAACTGGGGGGTTTCTTATTGTTATAACTGTAACAAAAACACACTGAAACTAAAATTAAATATTAGATTTGGATTTTTTCAGTAGTACAAAGACCCACAAATAGATATCAAATTACGCATAAACTATGCAGAAAACATCACATAAAATTAAAAAATAAATGGATTTCACATAAAGCTGCCACTGGATCCAAGCTCTTTTTGTATGGAAAAGTATCCTCCTGTTTATTGCTTCATATTAATTCCGCCATCTTAATTGTGAGAAGGCATAAAATAAAACCTGCGCTATAAAATTTATATAGCTAGCATTTGTCAAAGCACAAATTAGACATAAACAATGACTTGACAGTGTGATAGAAATATTCCATAAAAAAACCCTGCGCGTTTCAGAGACACTAACACCAGCCAGTGTACTATACACAGGACCAATTTGCCTGCATTGTGATAATTAATTATAAAATTAATAGCAAAATAATTTTAAAAACATACAGCACATGGATTGCCTGCACATTTTAGTTCTATGAAGGTCACACTTCAAGCCAGGCCAGGTCTGTTAAATTCTCTGGAAAAAAATCATTTATTTACCTAGACAAAGAACAAGCATCATCACCAACAGTTTACTGTCATTCAGTTAACTTAAAATATGACATACTTGAGTGTTTTTACGTTTGTAATGAATGATACTTGTGAGGCGACTAATTAGCCTTCAGCTCCCTGCTATCCTAAAATTCGAATGAGTGGGTTTTACAAGTGGAGAGACGGACGGATGCTTTAACAGGCTGCAGTGCACAACAATCAACAACGGGAGGAAACATCAACAGTAGAACATCCATCAAATACAATTAAGAGAGCAATGCAACTTTGAAATCAAATCAGATCGTTAAACAGTGAAAAGGTTTTTTAGTATTAAGGATATCTTATATTCAAGCTCTGTAAAGCCAATGGTTAACTTATAAGGATAAATTAATCCTGGTCTTATGAGATGCATGCTAGTCAAAGTTGCGTTTTGAGTGAAAACACATCTGATAACATCAAATACATGTTTTTTAAAACAATAATTTAGAGATTTAATTTCACAACAATTGAGACAAATGAAACTCCTGAAGATCCTGTCCAATATAACTTTGCCCACAGTATCATGTTTACATTTTAAAGTGGCGCTTTTAAACCAAAATGATCTCCACCCATACTAAAACAACTGAAAATTCATGGGACATAGACGTTTGCCTATGGTGGGTGTGTGCGCATCAACATAAAAATCTTTGAAGGGGATAAAACAAGCCACCGACCACGGGATCTATCATACAGTTGTAGCAATAGGAAAATTATTTGAGTTGTTTACACTTATGCAGCATACAAACTGTACAAAACACAATCTAGATGCATACAGGTGAGCCATGGAGAGCAATTCTTCTCTGTCAGGTATTACAGTCTGCATTTGACAAAAAGTTGGGTAGTGCAACAAAAGGCTGAAAACTGAGGCTATTGTCTGTATTTTTAAACAAAAACGTGGAGGTGTGGATGGGGCCTGTAATCAGAATATAAGTTTAATGTCACTGTGCTCTGTACAAAAATTATTTTATAAATCCACTCACATGTACAGGCCAGGCCAAAGTTAGCACACAGGGGCTCTCAGCATTTAGAATTGTTGGGCCAAGCATAGGACAAGACAGACAAAGACAGCTGGAGGAATGAATAGTCAACCTAAAGACAGGTGTATACTATTTTGTCCTCTGTTAAGCGTCAGCACAAAATCTTCGTTCCTTGTTCGGTAATGGACTATTTGCAGACGTGGGTGCCCGCACATGGAGGAACCAGTATAAAAAACTTGGACATCAGCCAAATACTTTGAAACCGACAGAGGATGGGTGATAACGTCATTCGGCCTGAAAATCCTTCCATCGCAGCGACAAAAAATGGGTGACTGTATAGATCAATATCCCACCTTGGTATTGTCTTGCTATGGCTTCCCGTCTGTAATGCCGCGTAAATCATCATTAAAAGAAGCTGTTATTTTCTCTTATGTGATTTTTACCGCCGTACCACTATGGGAGAGGTATCGCCTTTTAATATCATATCTGTATAGTTTTCGGTTACTTAAAACGCTGCAATTACAAAAGAACTTATTCCAACTAGGGAGCTATCGCCCCCTAAAGGAACAGGCCTCAGTGTCAATATCAGTGTGCGACACTAGCAAGGCTTTACAAGCATCTTGAATTCAAACTGTCAATGTTTCTGTGTACGACAACTGAGTTTGCACAATTTACCTGGACAGCTGTCTTTTAATGAGTAAAAAGTTCATTTCTAAAGCCTACAATTTTCTAAACGCATATGCCACCTTCCTTATTGAGCTCTATTTCTTCAATATTCAGAATATTAGAGATTTAAAATACAGAACTATTCATGTTATTACTTTAATACATATTTAATATATATTGCTTTAATTGTAGGGCACCCTACTGCTTTTCAAGCAGACTTCAAACTTCAAACCCCACAGATAATTGACGCAAATTTATTTTATGCAGTTAGCTATTTGCAGCTTCAGTTTACAGATTTAATTTTCTATACCGGGGATATCAAGTCTTAGCACTCTTCTTCAGCTTTTGTTGACATGACGGTCAAATCTAAGACAAATCAAGGCAGAGCCATCTCACTTTTTAATAGAATCTTGTAACAAAAATTAATTATATGATAAAAGATAGATGTAATCAGTCCAGTTGTTTTAAATACCAATGTTTGCCAAGTGCTCATCATGCAAGAGCCACGATCAGAGCATGGGGTCCTCTTCAAAAGTGTTAAGGCTGCTGCCTGAGTAACACACTAGTGAAGTGGAGATACTGGCACAACTTACTGGGGAAGTTGTTCAATACAAAGTAAAGGGATGTCCTCAGACCAGCAACAAGGAACTACTGGGCTCCTGTTGCCTACTCAAAAGAGCATGCAACCCAAATGCCAATTAGGTGCTTGGCATTTCAGAGAATGTCACAGGTTAGGTTGTGAGCTAAAATCAGGGGCTACTACAATGCATTGTAGTCTGCTAGCATCTGAAGTTTTAGAGGAATGACTTCACTCAGGAAGCAATTCCAGTGAAGGGTTTACTGAATATGGAGGCTGGAATTTCCTGGGAAAATCAGAGAAGGAGATGGTGAGGGTTAGCAGGCAAAGTAAGCCAAAGCGCCTGGACTTGTGCAGACTCAAGTGGAGGTCTGTGTTTTTTGTGGGTTCCTTTCTTACTCTATTACACTGAAGCTATTTATTTGTAAGCTAGCTGTTCTACATGTCTAAGACGGGTTAATATGTAAATAATCAATATAGACTTCAGCGTTAAATTTGCAGTGCACCATGCAGTGCATATGTCTCGGTTATAGGCCATTTGCTTTGGGATTCATAAAAGCAGTGTTAGCATTTGTGATGCACCATCTGTTAGAGTGACAAACACAATGAATTTTATTTCTAAAACTGTTTGAGATGCTCCATCTTTTGGAATGACAGACATTTAGAAACGTACCGTTTTATTAAGGTGGACAATTGCAGTTGTTCTCGATTCTGAACTCTATATTAAGTCATGGGGGTCAAAAACATGTTAGAAGGTGGCTTTAGCAGAACAAAAACAAGAAGCGCTGATACATAGCATCTTACACCTGGCTGTTTACACATCACCAATACAGGCAATTTACGGAGAGAAGGCCGCGGGATGCCTGGAACGGCACTGCTGCAAAGATTTTCGAATGGTGCTGGCAAAGCAGAACAAACACAGAAGCCTGACTCAGGACTAATTAGCCCATCTGGAAAATGGGAATTTAACTCCACATTAAAGCCCGTCTATTCCTGTTTCCATGTTGCATGTAGAGGTGATGTGGAAATGTTTTAGTGTCGGCCATCTGGAAAAGTGTGAATGCTTAGTTTGGCCTTATGTGCTAGTGAGCACTTAGGACAGACACAGTGGAGTCAATTAGCAGCTAATAACTCAGCAACTCTGTTTGATTTGAGGTGTGCAACCAGGCTTTACTTGTCACTCACAGATCAGGAGAAATGTTATTTGGGCATCAAGAACAGATGACACATTACTCTTGGACTTCTCACAGACACTAATGTATGCTGTGGTTCAGGCCCCTCTTGTTCCGCCTCTCTGAAGTATGACCAGATGCGACCACAAGTCACAAATGGACCACTTGCAGACCCCTTAGCAAAAAAAGCTGGAGATGCTTTCTAACGCTGAGCCGGCTGGGAGTCTATTTAATCATCATGCAGATGAAGGCCACTGATGCATGAAATCAGTTTGGTGCATTTTCAACAGAAAGGCAACTGCGCTTCTGCTTATATACTGTGTGTCAGCAGTACTGAGAAAGTCAATTAGTGCGGCAAACCTTGTAGACACCACGGGCTGGGCATGATGATTTGTTTCCAGCACGTGACACTTGGGCACTGCGCTCTGTAACACAGTCAGCAGAGGCTGGACCCTTTGATGTGGACCATAAAAGCTGACCTCCAGCAGGAGACTAGTCCTGAAAAGGTAGCAAATTGGCAAGCCACACGCTCTAATTTACAGCTGCCTTCATTATTTTCTTAATGACAGCATGGCCATTGTCTTTGGGTTGCAACACCAAAAAGCTGGGCGTTTTCAAAGTGAAATATTCTTCAAAGAGACGGCCTGTGTCTGCTCCTAATTATGATTGCTCTAAAACCCTGAGAAGAAAGCTGTAATATAATAATTGGGGCCTATTTTCAAACTTTAATCTCAGATCATCAAAGGAAAGAACTAAAACAGACATTAAGAGCTTTGAGAATAGAGTGTATGGGAGAATTCAGAAACAGGAGATGAACCACACACCTATTAACCTAAAGCATCCAAGTTTGAGTCCCTTGAATATTCTATGTGACTCTGTAAGAAGTATGAAGACAGCAGATAAAACTGCACAACAAATAAGAATAATGGCAAAGGTGACTTATGGGGGTCACTTCAGCTGCAAACATCTGAAACACTGTGTGAGAAAGATGTGCATTATTATCAAAAAGGGCCAAAAAATAAAAACAAAAAGGCATGAATGTGCAAAGGGAGAACAGTGAAAGTATTCAAATAATCTAAAATGAAATCCAAAACCCTACAGCCACACTGGAACTCTCTTGACAGACGGAGAGCCACAGTCTAGTAGTTGGGATGGCTACTCCACTCTCCCCCACCAAAGATCTGGCCTTCTGTCCTTCCTCTCTAATCTCTGGCCTTACTTTCCCTCCCAACCAATTGACCATTAACCTCAAATCACCTTTCAGCTGTAGAATTGGCTTGATTCTGGCAGAAAGTGAGCTTTCAGTCCCACTCGATTCATTCCCAGGTTATGTCCCCAATGGTTGAACCTTCATTTCTGACTCAAGACTCAGCTTGCTTGTTAGGGAGCGACTTATACAACCAACATTTATTCAGAATGAGACTACTCCTCGAATCGCTTCTGAAACTGAATTTTCGGCCTATATTACTGTGTCCCTGTGCCTCAAGACACACTTTGATGGCTACCACTTAAGATCCTGCAAAAAGACAGCAGGATGAACTCTCCAATTGTCAACATGGTGTGTTGAGTCTATGCCTCCTTGAAGGCCTCCTTCTGTCCAGAGCCATCTTCATACCCCTTCAGACTCTGGCAGGCCTTTATATATTAGGATCTTACTAAACTCAGTAGGTTCCAGTTTGAAGGGTTTAGTCACATTATGTCCAGATCGATAGTGACCAAGTGACTTTACCTACAAAGGGTCGCTGGACAAATGCAGATGATAAACTGAGATTGTGGATAAGCTCTAAAAATGCATCACATTCATCTATTAAACATGTCATATAGGCACTGTAACAAATTCTAGGTGGCAGTGCGATCTATGCCCACAAATTCATGTCAGTCCTGTAAATCCCAAATGGCTGAAGATTTTCATCCCAAGCAAAACTGGCTTTTAATTGGACTCACTACCCTAATTAAACAAGCGGTCTGGGTTTCAATCCAGAAATTACAAACATGGGTTTGTTCTTATTGGAACGTAGCGAGTATTTACATGTGTTGCATGGTGGTTTTTATCTTGGATTGAAAGATTTTCATCATCATCATGATTTCCATCCTACCTTTCCAAGTGACTTGGTTATTTCTTAATGAGCACACTAGTGTGTCTGAGCTTTCAGTGTTCAGTGCTGTTTCCTGAGCTCTCTGCTTCGCTCAACAAAATCACCAAGAGGTAAAATGACTCACTGATTGGGAAACTGGTTGGAACAAAACTTTGGTGTAGGCCATAAATCAGCCTTTAGACTGGGTCGGCAAGTATCTTTATATTTCTTCTCAGATACTTTTTTATTTTGCAAACTTTCTCTTAATGTACTTCAATATTAATACTTAAATCGGCAATTATGAATACATTGTGCTAAGACCAGAGGAATACCAAAAGCTTAGCTGGTTAGGAGTGTGTGTGTTTGGTATTTCATAAGGGATTTGCCCAGAAGTGGGTTGTAAAAGCGTATGGATGCTAATGGTGAGCTCAGCTCTGGTTAAAATGATCTTATATAAAAGTTCTGGGATGCAGTAAACTCATAGCATCACTTTAGTTTAAACCTTCTCAGTTACAGCTTCCTGACAATCTGTTCAGATGGTCTTTATTTATTAAAAATGAACTGCTGTCACCTCTTGCATTGTTTGAATATCTCCTGTCATCTGTCTGAAGGCTCCCGTCTGCCTCTCCTCGCGTTTTGTTTTTTGAAGTGTTTCTTTTGCTTTGATTACTGTTGGCTCACACTGATGTGGCTTTGATCCCCTGCTGTTTGGTGCCTACTGCTATTCTGAATTACTGTTCTCATTTTTTTGCACCATGTCAGGCCAAGACTGGCTTCCCAAAAACACTTAATTTCCCAGACTGAAAAACTATTGTCGCCCCACCCAGGCTCTCCTCACATTGCTTCTGCAGTGGCTTTTGTTTGAGGTGAAAACAGAAGCTTCAAGCAGTTACTGAGGCATGATGGCTCAGACTTTACCTACTGGACACCTAAATAGCTTGGGCTATTGGCGTGGAAGTCCCCTCATCATTGTTTCTAGCATTTATTAAATCCAGTAATGTCCTGGAACAAATTGCGCACAGATGCTTTTTATTACCGAGGCTAGCTTCACAGATATGTAGATGACGTATTAATGGTCTGCTAGCACTAAATTTTCTTTTTTATCCCAGTTTGCATTTGATTTATTGCAATATATTGTTGAATTTATGAGTCTATGAAAACTAAATTGAAAGTGTCAGAAATTCTAAATTTGTCCATCCATCCATTTTCTGAATCTGTTTAATCTAACTATACGGTCACTGGTGACCAGAGGCTGATCTGGCAACACTGGGGGCAAGAGAGACTGCAACCCTAGACAGGGTGCCTGCCTTTCACATAATTTTACATTCAGATTTTCATTTTTAACTTTTTAGAAACAAGAAAAATCAAAGTTCACTTTTCTTATCATGATGGAATTTCTACTGTCATGCACGTGTGTCGGAGGTCCTCCTCGCAGGCTCAGTCGAGGTATGTAGTAATCTGAGGTGAGAGGGGGCACTGCCAATAACATTGTCATCTCTTTCTTTCCTCACAGTGCTGAGAAGTCGCCTGGATGAAGGGGTATCGGACCACGTCCCTTCCAGTCCAGCTGCTGGAAGCAGACATCATTACAGGCTGGATGGAGCTCCGCTAGCAGCGACTGCAGCCCCCCAATTCTTTATTTGTTCAATGCATGCATTCAGGACATACACCAAAAAGCATTGTGTCTTTTGTTTGTTTATTTGTATGTTCAACACACAATAAAAGGGACATCCAGGTTGGTGCTCTAAAGTTTTCCTTGGTGTCTGGACACCTGACATTTGCCCATTCACAAATCCCACTTATTCAGTATGAAGGTTGTGGGGCATTAGGCACAGATGTGGTGCCAATCCACTGCAAAAAATAGACATTTTATTTATTTAGACTCACCAGAGCCATTATGCTTGTGCACAGGTATGTGGGAGACAAACATTCACTGAGACACAGGGAGAACGTGCACACTTCACAGGGCAGGGACCACCGGTTAGAAGGTAGCAGCACTAACCATCCTGTCACCATGACACCCATTAAAAAATGTTTTTTTTGAAAATATATTTAGAATAGTTACTGAGCATGAGGACTAGATTATCCACAAACAGGACAACTCCTGGGACTTCCCTAGAAACTTAGCTTTCTGTGTAACTGCCTAATGGAAAGCCTTTTTGCGCGCCTAATTAGTTATCAATATCAAGCCTTAGAAATAACTTTAGGGATCAATAAAGGGCAGCACTCAGTTCCTTTTAATGTGTTTGTGCTTATTACGTGGGCACTGACCCCACACAAGCGGTCTTCCTGCTTAATGGACAGGCAAGCCAGAGGCAACAAGACCGGGATTTCGCACTGAACGGTTTCTTTTACCATTCTGTCGTTAGCTAAATGACTTTGCAATTCTCAGAATATGTCAACTCTTTCACAGAGAAAGCTGATGGGGAAAAAAAAACCATGAAAAGTAGTGCTGATGCGTCACAATTTTATAATGAGAAAACAACCCTGCCTTCAAGGTCACTTATTTTTACACCTCATTTAAAAACACTGGGCAAACAACTGAAAGGACTTCATTTTCACAAAAAAAAAGGTTCTTCAACAGTAAACAGGCTTTCTTTAAGGATGAGAGTAAAGCCCTCTAGTAGAGCGTGGGTGGCGCAAAAAAAGTAACCTGATGCCACCTGGCCAGTGGCAGTCTATTTATTCAGCTTCTAAGTAATTATACAATATTGGAGTTAAAAGAAAGACTAACTGCTCAGGAGTTTACTATGCTCCGTTCTGTAGTTTGGTGACCACCATATCTCTGTTAGCACAAACAATGAAGCCTCAGAGAATGCAGAAACAAAGTAGAGGCTGCCAATGCAAGCCAGTCAGTTATAAGAGTTGACAGTAGCTGAGCCACACCTCAGTGCAAAATCACCCCATACTGACAATCCCCCTCCTTTGCAACCCTTCTTAGAAATTCAATGTCTTTAGCCAAAACTGGCAGACATTTTTTCTAGATTTTCTAGTAATAGGCAGATCATCTTGCCAAATGCTTCATAAGCATGGAGACAAAGAAGATTTCAAATACCTGCCAGGATACTCTTGAAGTTTCAGGCCCACTGCAGCACAAGGCTGGCAACGACCTATCAAGCCAAAGCATATAGAGCGGCAAAGTGGCCACTTCGGACTTGAGGCCTTGTAGCTAGCCACTAAATGCTGACCTCTCAAAAGTACCAGGCTCACATTCTGCCGCTCCCATGTGGTACAGCCCAACATCACATAAAGAAATTAAAAACTAAACAAGGTTGCATCTCAGGGGATGGCACAGCTCTCCCTGATCTATCTACTGCAGCATTCAATTGCCAATTCTCTCAAAACAATTAACAAAGTCAATCTGAAACTGTAGCCGCGGGATGAGTGTGACTTTAACGGGAACATTGCCAGGGTGACTTTTAAATGAAATAAATGCTTCGTTCTCCTTACCTCGTAGGACCAGACACATTGGGTACCCCCAAACCTCCTGACACATCTCCCCACTTCCACATCCTCATGAGTCGTGTACATTTCCCGCAGGCATTCTCCTATGTGTGGTACCATCCTTTTGAGGACTTCTCGACTGAAGATCATTCCTGGGCCTCCCATGCAGAAATTCTCCCCAGGCTCCAGTGCCAACTTGCCTAATTCTTCTGTGGTGCCCAAACCAGTCTGTCCCAAGTACAGCGGCTTACTGCTATTCAGGGATCGGAGAAACTCTTCTAACTTCTCACCTTTCAAATAAACAAAAGGCAGCTATTTAGTGGTGCAGCCATGAAAGACATGAACAAAAGAGAACATCTCCCAAAGTGTCATCAAATCACAGCACAGTCAAACAGCTTTACTGGATGGTGTCCTGCTTTAGCCAGGCCCAACGTCTAGCACTTTGACTTTCTGACTAATAAATGGAAGTTCTCAAAGACTGACTGACTGAAAGCTGAACAATTTGCAGTTTAATTTTGCACTTCCATCTTCTGGTGAGCAATACAGTATACTCTATTAACTAAGTGTACATCCATTCATATATGAATTCTATAAAGCTACCTAATCCAAATAAGGGGTGCCCAAGGTTATCCTGGCAATACTGGGCACCAGCCCTGGATGGGGTGCTATTTGATCTCAGGGCTACTCATACACATTCCCACTTTCACACTCACCCAGATGTGGGAGAAAACAACATATACATGAGTATATTCAAAAAAATACAAACGTTTATGTGTAAGTATATGTATCTATCTGTATAGAAGCACACAGTATATATGTATACATGCATCTATGCAGTACAATATATAAATAAATTCATTATACAGTATATAATCACACACACACATATTATATATGTATATTCATATATATATATTCACAAACAGACACAGTGGATTTGAGGTGTATTCAGACCCCTTTACTTTTTACACATTTTGTTATGTTACAGCCTTGTGCTCAAATCATTTCAAATAATTTTTCCCTTATCAAGCAACACTTGAAACCCTAGAATGACAAAACAAAAACAGGATTATTTTTGCAAGTTTATTAAAATCTGAAATTTCCCATTGACACAAGCATTCAGACCCTTTACTCAGTAATTTGTTGAAGCCCCTTTTGCAGTGATTATAGCCCAGAATTTACTTGAGTTTGACGTGACAAGCTCAGACATACCCATATTTGGGGATTTTCTACCATTCACCTCTGGAAATTCTCTCAAGATCTGTCAGTGGACAGCTATTTTCTGGTCTCTCCAGAGATGTTCAATTGAGTTCAAGTCTGGGTTCTGGCTCGGCCAGTCAAGGACGTTCACAGAGTTGACCCTAAGCCACTCATCTGTTGCCTTTGCTTTGTGCTTTGGGCGAGTGGTCCTGTTTGACATTGAATCTTCGGCCCAGACTGAGGTCCACAGCACACTGAAGCAGGCTCGCATTACAGTTATATCAGTACTTTGTTCCGTTCAGATTCCCCATAATTCTGACTGGTCTCCCAGTCCTTGCCACTGTTAAAATGGTACTATTCAGGTGATGAGCAGTGTCTGGTTTTCTCAAGATATAATTCTTAGAACTAAGGTCAAACACTTCAATATTGGTTTCATCAGAACAGCCTTTCATGTCTCATCTAGCCACTCTGCCATAATGCCCACATTAGTGGAGTGTTGCAATGGTTGCTGCCCTTCTGGAAGTTTCTCCCATCTCCATACAGGATCTCTGGAGCTCTGTTAGGGAGGTCATTGGGTAAGGCCCTTCTCCAACGATTATTCAGTTTGGCTGGGCGGCCAGCTCTAGGAAGAGTCACGGTTGTTCCAAACTTCTTTCATTTATAAATGTACTCTTGAAAATCCTCAGTGCTGCAGATTGTTTGTAACCTTCCCCAGATGTGTGCCTCGACACAATCTTGTCTCTAAGTTCTGCAGGTAATTCCTCATGGCTTTGATTTTGCTCTGATACACTTTATGAACTGTGGGCTTTCTATGGGCAGGTGTGTGTCTTTCCTAATCAGTTCAATTAATTGAATTGACCACAGGTGGATTCCTAACAAGGTGTAGACACATCTTAATGGTGATCAATAGAATGTGATGCACCCGAGCCAAATGGCAAGTGTCATGTACAGATTCCTATAATCCTATTGTCACTTTGTCATTCAGTGGTATTGAGTGATGTTTGAGGGAAAAATGCACTTAAATGTGTTGGTTTAAGCTGGTTCAGAAAATGGATGGATCTCTAATCAGGAAGTCAATACATGTAGAATTTTACCAAGCTCTTGAGCGGTCTCCTAAAACCTAGAATAACACCCAGAAGGCTAAGGCACACTAATATATAGTCTAATTTTACAAAACTAAACAGAATGAAAGAATTGAAAAACAAGGGAGAAACAAGATACATAAAAAGACCAGAAAAAAACAAAATGGCTCTACAGGTCATTCACCTTACATTGCTTACCACAAAGCTCCTCTTATATTCACTCGCCAGCCCAGACTCTAACTTCTCTTCCACCCTGCTAACTGGTCTCCTCCAAACTCTGAACTCAATGGGCCTCTGACACAGAGGTGGCTTTAAACTCCTTTTAGGGGCGCATCCCAGGTCAGTAGCTGCTGTACACTTACTCCAGGGACATCAGGAGAGAATTCCCTCTAACACTTCAAGTACCTATGAACCTTCTTTTAGCCTTAAAATTCCTGCTGCCCAGGACAGGATTCCATGCATTCCCATCTGGAATCATGAGGCCTTTAGCAGTCAGTTAGCAATTTCTTCACATTTCCATTGGACATGTTCTCCAGGAACATGCATGCCACAAGTGCCACAGGTAGAAAAATAAAGGTAAAAAAAAGCACAACATTCGGGAGATGACAGCTAATTGTAAAGTTCAAAAGCCAAAAGACCATTAAAACCAATATAACAAACCAAATAAGCAAAACCAAAAATCAAATTGAAGAAAACAAGAAAAAGTCCTGACTTTTTAAAGTAATGTAGAAAAGTAAGAGTAGTGTAAAATGTACTTATTGAATTCTGAAACTTGGATGTGTAGGCAAACCAAACATCATCTTATATATTGTCACGGCAATGGAATTACGTGTTGCTTTTCCGGTAACTACGTGGTAGCAACTGTGATGCCAGTAGCAAAGATACAGTGGCAACAATCATCACTGAGAAAGACCTGAAAACGCAAATGACATATTGACGAGGTGCTGCGTAAACTCCACATTTCAGTGGCGGCGGCACCCTCTGATGTGTGCAGACCTGAGACTGGCCAGATCTCTGTAGGAAGAGGCACATTACCTACATTGTGAGGGAGCATCAGTTATGGCATTACGGCGATGTGGCACAATTCCCCAAGGGTGATCCAGTTCGCAGGATCCTCATTGTTGAGGACCCGAGTGGCTGGACCAGGCCAAGGGCAGGTCCACGTAATACCTGGCTGCGGCAGATAGAGGGTAATTTCCGGAGGGTGGGACTGGACTATGTGTCTGCCTGGGGGGTTGCCAACCAGGATCCCTAGCTGTTTTGTTCTGTGGTGGGAGCGGCAATGCACTGTACCACTGCATGCTCCCCGACCTGACCTGACCTGACCTGACCTGATGATAGACAGCTTCAAGCTGAACACAAATATAATTTCAGATTGACTGTACCACATAAGAATTTGGAGAAGCATGATTACCTTTTATTGAATTAGTGTGTTTAATCACTTGATGATGCTGACATATTACATTAGTTCATTTTAGCTTAACATGTTTTGGTGCTGATTTTCATTTGTACTCAGCATCTGCTGGTTCTTATTTCAGTGTCCAACAACAGTCAAGTCAGTACTGATGGATTCTACTTTTCCATTATTCCCTTATCCTGGTGAAACCTTTCATCACAAACATTGCTGACTTCACCAATTGCAGGAAAGAAGTCTAACTATGAATGCAGAAAATTTTGTGGACCAACAAAAATCCCTTCCTGAATCTACTCATCAATTACTCATGGAAACATCTCTCTTGGATACTGAAATCCTTCACCTTTCCTGTTCCATCGCTTTCATGAAATTTAGATGAAGTGGAGACAAAATGATCTTTGCTGGGCCAACAAGCGGTTTACATGCCACACTTTTCTTAGTATGGAGTGGTCAGTTCTGTTTATTTTAATGAGACTTTAGCATGGGTGTCCTGTTCACGGTATTGGGTGTGTCCAAGCTGTATGTCAAGTAGCAGGGTCATTACTTTTAGATTAGTGCAGATGTTCCAGTTGTAGATGTTATAACATATTTGTTAACTGTACATGTAATATGAAAGGAAATCCCAAAAATAGGCGATTGCAATAAAATGGTACATTACAGGAAAACTTAAAGGTATTTTTTGTGATCAGCAGATCAGAATCCATATAATCAAATACAAAAATGAAGAAAATCTTCATTTTCTGGTGAAACCACTAGGTGTTAGCAACTCCAAATTGGGTCATGTGAGTGAATACGGTGGTATATAAGAGGGGGGCACTGTGATGAACTAGAGCAGCTATCAAAACTGCTTTCTGCCTTGTTCCTGAACTTGTCATAATCAGCTCCAGTCATGTGTGATCCTAAATTCTGACATCTTTGTTGACCCAGTATAATCAAGACAATAAGTAGAAAAATATATTCTGCAAAGTCCAAACCCCTTGATCCTAACACTGCAACTGTAGGTGCTCTATCCTTGACCCCTAATACCAAACACTGTCTACAAATTGAGTTCTGACTGGGTAACCCACCAGAGTACAGGTCAGATGTATTCAGGAGTATTTATGACACTAAGTGGAAATGCATCTCAGTGCTCACCATAAGTAAAAAAAATCAATATATTCTAGTTGCAGACCTCCAGAGCTCCACTCCATTAAGGAGGTTGGCACTTTATTATACACTAGCAAAATCCCCGCGCTTCCCAGCGGAGAAGTAGTGTGTTAAAGAAGTTATGAAAAAGAAAAGGAAACAATTCAAAAATAAAGTAAAATGATTGTCAATGTAATTGTTTTGTCACTGTTATGAGTGTTGTTGTCATTGATTCTCATTATTTCTTTCAATGAGGTTCGTATCTTTAGGACGTGTTGTGTTCAAGTTACATTCTGTGTTTGTCAACCGCTGTAAAGATAACAGGTTTCATTCATCGAAGTGTTCACTACCCAAATCGGTACTCGTGAATCTAAGATGTTTAACAGGCATTCCCGGTATTAACTTATGGATTTGCCTGCGAATATTTAGCGGCAGCGTGTCTATGAACTTGTGGAATTGCCTGCGAGTATTTAGTGACAGCGTCTCTATGAACTTGTGGATTTTTCTGCCAGTATTTGGCGGCAGCGTCACAAAGTTGTTTCTGTCTAGCTGCATCAGAAAATGTACCACGGCGTCTGACATGCCTCCTTTTTACTGTTTTCTCACAGCTTGGATTGCTGCTGTCATAATCGGTTTGAGTTTCATGGTTTGTTTCAATTACATTAGTATTTGCAGGACTTGTTGTGTTTAAGTGACATTCGGCATCTGTCAAGCATTGTAAGCATACAACCGGTTTCATCGATAACTTCGCATCCAGCTTTTGAGAGTTGAAACATTCATAAACATCAAAGTGTCCACTACTCAGATCGTCACCTTTGAATCTAAGATGTTTAAGAGGCATTGGCAGTTAGATAGATAGATAGATAGATAGATAGATAGATAGATAGATAGATAGATAGATAGATAGATAGATAGATACTGTAGTTGTCGAAAAGGTGTAAAATATTTGGCCATTTCAGTACACTTGAAAGCAATAACCGAACAATTCAGCAGCCGCCATCAACTCACATGCAGAACCATAGGTGAAGGGCTTAAGCATTTCACTCTTCTAGTGCTCCTGTGTAGTATAATTATCTCCTGTACTGTCATCAGTCCACACCTTGAACCTGTCCCAGTCATTCAATACATAAGACACAATGTTCCTCCGGATATCAAGAGTGAACCTGATATGGCCGGTGCAATATGTAACACAGAGAAGGGAAAAGGCAGGCGGCATCTCCGGGCATGGAAAACCTCTCGGTAAGTGACAGGTCTTTGATCGATGGTGATCACCTCGATAGACATGTTAATCGGGGTACGGTTGGAACAGTAAAGGAAATGGGTACCTGAACAGTAAACTAAGTCAAAATACCTACACAATAACTATAATTGTAATAAACAAACAATAAAACAGCGGAGAAGCCATGGATTAAATAAAAAGGCTGCAGTTATCAGCAGAGAGACATGAGTACCGTGGCGAAGCAAGGAAGGGAATGAAGAGACCGAAGCAACGGACGGCCTTATATGGGTAGGCAGCCAATTAAATGGGAGGCGTGGGGATGGGGGACGCAATATAGGCAGGCAACCAATTACGTGGGTGGCGTGGGGATGGGGGACGCAACGCTGCCTCACACGGTGACCAAGCTGCAGGCTATAGACGTATATATGTACGTAAGTAGGATTCAGTTATGACTGTACGCGTAGAATTTTGAAATGAAACCTGCTTAACTTTTGTAAGTAAGCTGTAAGGAATAAGCCTGCCAAATTTCAGCCTTCTACCTACACGGGAAGTTGGAGAATCAGTGATGAGTGAGTGAGTCAGTGAGGGCTTTGCCTTTTATTAGTATACAGTAGGTCAGCAATAACTCCTAGCTACACCATGGTTAACATTAAGGGGGGGTGCAATCCAACTGGCTGTCAAGCAGAGCTACTGAATCACAGAGCTCAGAAGGTCTGCAGCTGGACCATCTAAAAAAAACAGAAAACCAGCGGTCAAGTTTTATAGAAAGATTTAATTTTAAACATTGAAGAATGTGGCTGAAATAAAGTCATTCAGATGCTGCATGCTTTAAGGTTTCAGATGGACAACTCTTTTTTAAAACTCGCTTATAAATCTGGAAAAGAAGAAATGATAAATCAATCAAAGGACGGATGTCCATTGGATAGTCAGATTTAATTTCTCATTAAAAACACAGATAAAACCATCCATGAATGAGACTAAGAGCTTAAAATATTATATCTGAAACTTTCTAAACCATACAATTTGAAAGCTGTCTCTTAAGATCAGGATTCATAGTTATTACTTTGTACACATGAGTTACTATCTTTCCCCCAAAAGCTATAATTATTTTATTTTGAGTGATTATCTATAGTCTGCAAGATATTAACTTGTACCCTGGAGTTTGTATTTCAAATAAACCCGTTATCCTCATACTCAGAAGTTATTATTATCTTGTGTTACCTAAATTATGACACCATTGTGGGAGTTGTTTCATTAAGGGGATGCACATGAATAATTATCCAATTTTGTTTGTATTACAAATTTCGTTCTCATTGTTAGGATGGGTTATTGCCTTTGTTACTCACCTGGTATTCCCATGTGCCATTTTTGTCCTGGGCTTTTCTCATCTTCATTCATTACCAGTGGGTGGATGGGATATTTAGCCTGAGAATCTAACAATCATGAATTCCTACTGCAATGAGTCCCTGAAATTTTAAGAATGGTCTGGCTGCTGTCCTCCAGTAACAGACCCTCTGAATCTGCTCCAGCCAGAGGACCCTGTGACATCATTCGGCTGGAGGTGTGAAATGAAGAGTCTTGGCAGAAGGCTCTCTTGAAAGTTGGGCATTCAGAGTGACACCAGAACTAAAACATTGGTTTAGTCGACAAATGCATGTGTGTGTATGAAAAGGCAGAAGTGGATGCTGAGCATACATACAGCAACTAATTGTAGCTGTAATTCCATAATAAAACCTAATATCATAAAATAAGGATTGCACAACTTCATAAACAAAACATAGTTTACTACTTCTGTTGCATCATACTGGTCACATTAGGTGTGTGTTTAACTTGCTAATTTCTAAAAGTACTCTCATATTAAACAAATTGTAACAAATACTAAAACAGAATGTTTGAAACACAAACAAAACAGCAGTTAAGCCAGACAATGGACATGTTTATTTTAACAACAATAAAGCGTCCCTCCATACTATGTGGCACTTTCCCACTGTTATGGGACATGAGAAATGCCTCCTAAAACAACAAGTTACTCTTGTACTGTTACCTTTTGTATAGTACTGCTAGGATCTCCGACTGCACCTCATACTGTAGGTCAGATAGCTAAAGTCCACTGATTTATTTTGCAGCAGGATTTCTCGATATTTTTTAAGTGCTTGTCACAAAAATATTAAGTTGCTAGTCTTAAGGTAAATACCAACCTATGACATCATTAGACGGAACTATTAAAAACTATTAAATTGTAGCTTTGTCTCATGGAAGAAAATACAGTAAATTTAATATAAGAATATTTTTAGATATTAAATTGTGATGTCATCTCATGGAAATAAGGCTAACATTCCTAGTCATATTTCCCGCTGTTATAGTATGCAAGAAATGGAAATAACAAATGCACACTTGGCACTAGACACAATTACTCTTGTGTGGTCTCGTGTCATCTTGAAGCACAGCTAAGACCTCCAATCGTCCTTCACACTGTAGGTCTGCAGGCAGAATCTATTGATTTTTTTTTTGTTAATAAAAAAATAAAATTGTGCCATCATCTTATAGAATATAGAAGTATATTTACCATAAGAATATTTTTATATATTAAATTATGATATCATCTCAAAAATATACTGTATTTAACCTGAGAGGACTTTAATGATATTAGTAATTAAAAGCAAAGCAAGCAGATTTAAGGAGATTTCTGCTACTGTACAAATGTACAAAAAGGGGTGACCAAATTAGTAGTCCGGACACCCAGGACTACCAGTTCTTAACTCCAGACAACCAAAATACAAACTTGCAAAGTCCCTTGAACTACCAGATGTTTCAGATCTGTGGTCCAATGCATTATATCCTTAATCACAAATAGTTTCACTATGTTCACATTACGAGCCTCATTACTCAATTCCAATTTTCACTCAGATCTGCTTTTCCTGTCTTGACGGTTCACATTCATGAGCATAAGTGAACTCTATATAATTGTAATGTGAACGCAGCTGCCCTCCAAATTGGCACATTTGTGTGCAAGTCATCTTTGCCACCAACAACAAAACACAGCGTATTTGTGAGATGAGTCGCGGTATTCAAACCGACAAAATGGATGCACCAGTAACTAGTGTGTGCGTCACATTTTGCTCTGGAGGATGGCAAACAGTTCATCAGTTGTATATGATTAGGTCGAGAAGGCAAGGAAAAAGCCAGACAACTAGTGGTTGCTGTTTCTTGGAGCTACTGCTGGCACTGCTGCACAAAAGATATGGAGGTACAAGAAAAGAGCCAGCAATAGTGGGACCATGACAGTTCTCACAGTTGTAGCTCTCCTACATTTATGTTTTGCTAAGCTGCTGGTGCTGGCTGAAGGCAACATTGCTCAGCCAGCTTCGTTTAGACATCAAACCTGATGAATTCCAGCCTAAATGTTCTCATTCATGTTGCATATCTGATCTAGGACCACATATGAAAGTAACTTAAATCTGATTCGAAAAGATTGGATTTCTGTGTCCACAAAGCCCTTGTGTCAGGTTAAGGCAAAAAATATTGGATTTGAGTCTCTTCAGCCCGGTAACGTGAACATAGTCTAAGATACAAACAAAAAACCCATTTCCTCAAGTACCATCTTAACTGCAGTGTTGCTTTTACAGCACACCAGACTGCTGTAACGCCGTATCTAAAGCCTTATTTATATGTGACATGTCCTCGCTGGTTGTGAGGGCAGCAGACCCAAAATTACATAAAATCTGGCAACACACGCTGGGTTTCGGCAATGTGCAGCACACTACTGTATTTTTTTTTTTTAACTATCCAGTGACGCAGGTGAATGATGAATTTTGAGGAGAGAATAGTTACATGGGTGCCAAAATAATGAGTGAAGGGCAGAATGTGAGGCAACATCAAAGCGTAAAGAACACATGCATCTCTTCATCATGTACATCACCAGTATATTACACTCTAATCCTGTTTGCTGTTTTCTGGTGAATTATCTGCACACACACACCCACTAGTGAGCAATGCAGTGAAATTATGCGGTAAGTGTAAAAAGTAATCAAGAGAAACAATAGCATTAGCTGTAAAGCAAATGGGGCAGTGAGGGCAAGAATCATAAAAAGTTGATCGTATTCTTGCTTTACTTACCATAGTTATTAGGATTAAAAAGGCAAGAAAGCACAGTAACCGACTGTTTACAAGTCAGCCTGCAAGATCAAACAAATCAAGATGCAGCACTGGGTCGTTTCATGAAATGTACAACTTGGAGACGAAAATTTTGTCTGATACAGCAGGTAACTCTTCAGCTGACAAGAAGGGTCTGACTGGAGACCTTTAGCAGCAGGCCCCTTTGTGACTCCTGTATCCACAGGACCCAGTGACGTCATTCAGGGCTTTATCAGTGGTCCAAGTGTGACAACTGTTATACAGCTGTATAATAATAATAAAAATAATAACAATAATAATACTTATACACAGAGTCAACTAAAGATATTTGTCACAATAAAGGACGTACTGGACCTCAGAAAAATCCTGAAAGTCACAATATTTTTGACAGGGAAACCACTTTGTGGGGTCTAAAGTAGGTCTAAAAAGACAGTTTAAGAAAATAATATTAATGCAGTATTTCAGTTCATTTCTGACGTATATTTTTGTATACACCCAAGTCATACCCAGTGTCAGAATTTCAAGACGATGGCTGTTATGTGCCGCTTGGGGCCTGTCTAAAAATCCAACAGCTTTGCCCTACCAACTAAAATTCACCTTCTAAATTCAATTGTAATTCCTACCACTATCTATGCCAGTGAAATGTGGCAACTTCAACCAAGCGCCTGAACATGTTCCCACAACGGTGCCTCCGAAGGATCTCATACCGTGACCACGTCAGAAATAAAGAAGTATATCGTCAAACTGCCACTCAACCACTAGCTGATATTGTAACTGAACACTGGTTTCAGTTTGCGAGCCACATTCTCCGCATGGCCCCATAATGCCTATCAAAATGCCAGTGCATAGAGAAACAGAAGCAAAGGGGAATGAGGCAAACCTGGCAGCACATCTTTCTCGAAGACCTTCGTGTAGTCAACTTGAAATGAGATGAAACTGAGGCTGCTGCTGACTGAGCTAGATTGGCAATAGCTTGGTACCCAACACGCCACTCGACGCAGTAGGAACTAAGTCTAAGTAAGTAATTATTGTGTACACTGGAATAACACCACACAACAACATTATATAACCCTTTAAAAATCATCTATTTGCTAAAATATTCTACTCCAAGATGCCGATTGTGTTTATATTGTAGTAGAAGATAAAGTGCTATGCACTTGTGTACAACACAATGTATTAATATAAGGTATTTTAGTTGTGGCCTCAGCCCCTCCACCTCCATCTTGGTGCAAGTCTTCACTCAATCATCCTCTGCCTTTCACTCCAAAAGCCCACACCACATCTACTGTATCGCCTCCATACCAAACCTTCTGTTAACTCAGCAATCGTATCCCTTTCACTCTGTAACATTCCATACATCCACCTGATCATTCTCATCTCCATTCTTCATGACATTGCTTCACTTGGCACGTCTTACACCCGGGAAACATACTTGAAGGGGTTTTAACATACAATCCACTAGCATTCTTTTTCAGGATGGATAAAACCCTTAAACCACAGTACAAGCTGCACCCTTATCACATTTAAAATTAAGATTTAAATTCCCAGTCATGAAACGGAATAGGACTGCATACATGTCACATTGATGTCACCCAGAATAGAGCATGTCACACTGGGTATACTGTATATGTTTCATTATCATTCTTTTAACTAATTATACCTTGCTTTGTCACTAGGAGTGTGTCCCTTCAAGTTACTGATTATCTTTTTAGGCCGTATCCCCTCTCAGGATTGGTTCCTGCCTTGAGCTCAAGCGCCTTCAGTAAAAGGATGGATGGATGGATGGATGGTTGCCTTATTCTACAAGAGCTGCTTTCCTTTGTGCATTCATTTTCATCTGCCTACTAGGAGTTATTATCTTGTTCATTCCCAGTAGTAATTATTTCACGCATGGGATTATGTCTTTTGCTGCAGATATTATCTCAGGCACACTAGTTATCTCGTCCTCGGGAATTATTATCTGGTGTGCATTAATTAAGAACATAAGAAGTTTCACAAATGAGAGGAGACCATTTAGTCCTTCAAGCCTATTTGATTAGCTAATAGCTATGTTGTCCCAATATCTTAGGCTAATACTTTAAAAAGCTTTCAAAATGTTAGGTTTAGCTTTATAACTCAGTAGATTTGAGTGAAGAAGAGTTTCCTGGTTTCAGATTTAAATGCACTTGCCCTTTATTTCTACTGGTGTCTCAAATATGCAATTCACTATTTAATTGAAAGAACCACCTTTACCAATGCATTTGAGAATTTTGAATTTTTTTGAGCGAATATTAACATTTCCATACAAGTTAGTTCATACCTCAGAGCAATAAACACACAAGCTATTTTTCTTTGATTACTAATCCTAGAGTTTCAAGCATTAAACACATCACATTCTAGGAAACTATGATGTCATCTGCATGAATTATCTCACTTTCAAGAGCTACTGTATGATCGTTCACACATAACATACCTGTTTCCCAGGATTCACTTGAGTACTTCAAGAACAAGGATCCATTCAGTCCATCAAACACGTTTGATTAGCTAATAACTAACCTTTCCCAATATCTCATCCAAACATTTCTTAAAGGTTATCAAGGTTTCTGCTTGAGCTCCATGTCTCGGAGACTCACAACTCTGCGTAAAGAAGTGCTTCCTGGCTTCAGTTTTAAAAGCACTTCCCTTTAATTTTCACTGATGTCCTCAAGTACATGAATTGACATTTAGTCAAAAGAAAGTTGCTAGATCTACTTAATGAATGCCTTTGATAATTTTGACAACCTGGATGAGATCCCCACACAGTCTTGAGACTGAACTGATTTAATTCTCTCAGCCTGTCACAGTAGGACATGTCCTTAAGTCCTATCTCCTCTGCACAAGATTCAATACAATATTTTCCCCCATGTATGATATAAAACATTGTGTAGTAAGTGGACAAAAAAGATGGGGAGCCAGATTAATGGCTGATTGATGACTGATGTGTAACTGACACTTAAACTTGATGATTGAAGTGTACAGAAATATTGGAGAACTAGATCACTCTTTTTCTCTCACCTTTGCCACTCTGACCATTCACATTAATATGATTCCACAATGTCTATTCTGAAATGTCTGAAGATTAGACCCAAAATGATTTTTTCACATTTTGGAGGTATGCTGATCAAACCCTCCTGCAGTTTCTTGTTTGTTTATAACCTTTTTGAAAAGCCTTTTGTGGGTATCTAAACATGGAAAAAAATTCAGCAGGCTGTATCAGTTAGGAGTATGCAGATATGGCAAAACCAAAGATGCAAAATATTTTTTCCATTTTTGAAGGTCTGTTCTTACCTAGTGGTGTCATCTGGACCAGACATTTTGATTTTGTTACATACTCTACCTATAAAGGCAACAGAATGCAAAATCTGAGCCTGCTAGGTGGTTTAGTTCTTGAGAGACGGTCTTGTGAAACCGATGACAAAATAAAGCTGTGTCAAATTTGATAGCCCTCACCCCTCACAAAATTGGCTTTCCCCTGGAAAGTATTGATCTTACATCAAAATACTTTTATAGGGTGTCTCCTGGATAACATGGGTACATACGCTGGATTTCTAGAAAATCTGTTAATATGGCATGGAATGACCCCAAATATTTTGATGTGAAGTTCTTTGTAGGTAATAAACAGTAACGAGTCTGGTGTTGTTCTGTTTGGTTTAAAGCTCTTTACTTATGATGATCAATGTTGTAACCTCGTCTTGTCCCAAAGTTGACATTTATTCAGTTCTGTTTGATCTCTTTCATGAGTCACTTTGGATAAAGGCATCTGCTAAGTGAATAAAAGTAAATATAAAGCAGAATATCACTGCTCTATAGCTTTTCTTGTTCCATTTCAGACACCCAATCAATCAGTAATGTTCATGTTGAAGAAGGTTAAAAGAAGGTTAGCACAATGTGCAGAGTACAAGTCAAAGGAGGTTATGCTAACGCAAACAACTCAGGGATATAAAGAAGCACAAATCTGGGGGAGGATACAAAAACATCTCAAAGAAACTGAACATACCACAGAGCTCGGTGCTCTCCATCATAAGGAAGTCGGAAAATTAGAAAACTACAGCCCCACCGCTGAGGTCAGTTTGTCCAGCCAAAAGTAAAGCTGCCTAATTAGACTGCCACACAAGCTGCTCTGATGTCAACTGTCACTCTGACTGAGCTGCAGGAGTCAGTGACCGTTACTAGAGAGGATCATCACAACTCAACAATCACAGAGGCATTGCACGAAAATGGCCTTTATAGAAGAGAGGAAATACTATAAGAAAAAACATTTTTGCCCATAAAGAATTTGTAAAACATCACTTGGAAGAATACTGAAAACATATGGTAGGAAGTCTTGTGGTCTGATGAGACTGAAGAGGAACTTTTTGGCTTGAACACTAAGTGGTATGCATTACGTAAATCTAATATTGCATCCCCACCATAAAATGTGGTGGTGGCAGCTTCATGTTGTTGGGATGCTTTTCATCAGCAGGGGATGGCAAACTGGTCAGGATCGATGGGAAGATGAATGTTGTGCAATACAAACAGATCATGTAGGACATAATCTGCTCCCCTCTGCCAGGATGTTTAAACTTGCAAGTTTGTCTTTCTGAAGCACAATGAGCCAAACAGCACTGCCAGAGGAACAATGGAGTGGCTTAAAACAAAGAAAATGCATGTCCTTTAATGGCCCAGTCAGAGTCCCGACCTTACACCCATTAAACTTCAGTGGTGAGGCTAATAAATTGCTTTCGACAACCTCTGCCCACCTAACCTGGAGCGTGAAAGAAGGAATGGCCGCAAGAGAACCACCTCTTTCAACCTTCGCAAACATATGCAGTTTTTAATATCTGGAAAAAATTTGGAATTAACTTGCTTAGAGATCTTTATATAGACAACGTCTTTGCATCCTATGAACAATTACATTCCAAATTTAACATTCTAACTACACATTTCTTTCACTATCTTCAAATCAGGAACTTTGTTAAAGAGAACCTTCCAGAATTTCCTCATCTTGCACCCACATCCATGCTGGAAAAAATATTGCTCAATCTCAAGGATTTAGACACCATCTCCACAATATATAAAATCATTTTATAATCCCTTCATTTCAAAGATCCAAGAGGACACTGGGAAAAAGATCTCTTAATCAATATATCAGAAAAGGAGTGGAAAGTAGCAATGCAGAGAATTCACTCAAGCTCCATATGCGCAAAGCATACAATTATACAACTCAAAATTATATATCGAGCACATCTGTCTCGACTAAAACTCTCCAAAATTTTTTCCAGTGCGAGATTCAACCTGTGAACGCTGCAAACTAGTTCCAGCCTCACTGGGCCACATGTTCTGGGCCTGCACCAAATTAACATCATTCTGAACGAAAATTTTTAATCACCTTTCAGACAGCCTTGGACTCACAAACCCTCCTAACCCATTAACAGCTGTGTTTGGGGTTCTTCCAGAGGGGCTTAAAGTGGAGAAGGACAAACAAATTGTGATTGCATTCAATACACTGTTGGCACGCAGACTCATTCTGATAAACTGGAAGAACCCAAACTCTCCTCTTTTAAGTCAGTGGGAAACTGATGTGTTATATGATTTGAAATTGGAAAAAATCAAATACTCAGTGAGAGGATCTGTACAGACTTTTTTCAAAACATGGCAGGATCCAATCAGTAATATTCTAAAATAAGCTCATAAAGCACAGAGAATTTATTAATTTAGGTATGTTTACAGGTCTTAAATGTCACGCCGTTTGGCTTGCTCTCTCTCTCAGGGGTGGGGATCGATTTGTTCTTAACTCAATTTTTCTTTTTGTAAAAACTTGATTGATTTGTATAGATTGCAATAAAATTAATAAAAAGGGGAAAAAAAAGAAAGAAGGAATGGCCAAATCTTGTCCCATTACAACATAAATAGAGACTAATCCAGAAAGACTGTAAAAGCTGTGAGAGGTGATTCAGTCAAGTATTAAACAGAGGGGTGAATACTTACCAGTATAACTTGCCGGTGTGTCAATTTTTTGGAAGTTTTTTTTTTTTTTAAGTAAAATTCCCAGTCTAACTGACTAAATGCCCAGATTGTGGCAATCGTGAAAGAGAAAAATGGTTATACCATTACAAAGCGCTGTGTGCCCTCAAACCTGCTTAATCCAATTTAGTATAGTGGGGGTCCGGAGCCCATCTCTACAGCACTGCACCCAAGGCAGTAAACAGCCCTGGACTAGGCCCCAGTCCATCATAGGGCACAAACCCTCACACACAGACAGTGGTGCCAATTTAGCGAAGAAGAAAACTCATGCAAACACCACACTGGCATTGACCAGACCCAGGACGCAGATTCTGTGAAGCAGCAGCACTTGTCACTTGGCCATTGTGCTGTCCCTTATTTTTGAATAAACATATTTTTAAAATATGAAAACAGACAACTAAGGATAATCTGTCTATTGTCCAACTTGTGAATCCAAGTGTGGTACCACATGGTGAATGTAGCCTTTAACACATGGCAGGAGCCCTCTGTGTACCTGGTGCCAGTCCAACATAAGACATTTACACACAGAGGGTCAGTTTCAATTCACCACTGAATAACGCATTAAAATTGCTGCAATGCTGCAAGGAAACCCGAAGTACATGGAGAAAAATTAAGCAGTTATGGATTTTATAGATTGCAGAGCACTTTCAAGTAATAATTTGTCATTAGCTCATTAATTCATCAAAGCCAAAAAATAGAACAAGAATTGTGAAGGAGTGATGAGAAAAATCAAAAAAGAGAGTTGACACACAGACCAAAAATACCTTGGAAAGCCTGAGGATGAGACAAACATCTGCGTTTTAAAACACTGGCATAGCAATTTTAATAAGATCAGAGATGAAATCATGAGGTGTCACAGTATCTGCAGTTATTCAGGCCAGCTGTTTTTAATTCTGTCATTTTAACCAGTAAGTTCTGTGCATTGCAGAAAACACTTGTTAAAAAAAAAACAAAAAAATTGGCATTCATTTCAATTGGCAGTCCGGAATGGCAGAACTCCAAGCCAAGGCATTTCATACAGCACGTGTCGTATAACATACGAAACACCAAAATGCAACTGTAAGCAATTTAAAACTGCTGGTGGTCTACTGTAGATAACATGCTATAGCAATGAGATTAAAAAATCAACCAACATGCAAGAAAAACAAGAATGAAGTGGACAGGCCAGTCCAAGAACAACAGGTGAGGAGTCTCCATCAGAGAAGTCTCCACTATGATGCACCCGAAGAAGCCAATCTGCCTCATGCTTTCATTTTCTCGACATGCCATTTACATTATAAGGTTGGCTCCTGACCTTGCATCCAATGCTGTCATATTCTCTGGTCCCCATGACTCTGAATTAGATTAAACATGGGTGGCATACATAATGGGTACAAGGTAGAGACAACCATAGATGGCATGTTACTTTATAGCAAACCTCACGATTACTTGTACCAGGCCAGGACATTGATGGTTTATGACTTTTACAGTTATGGGGACACAAATCTCTTTTCTGAAGTCACTTAAGTCATGCAAGAGTGACACAGGGTTCAAGGTAGGAAAAATTCTCTGATGTAGTAGATGAATGAATTTAATAACAGACCAGCATACTGTCACCTCAATGAATCTGCTTTCGAATGGTTTTCTGTTAAATGGACCACAAAACTTTGCTTATTGGCATATTTGAGTTGGGCAGAGAGTTATATAAAAATGAACAGAAATAAAGGCACAACCTTGACTCCTTATGTTGTGTCACTTCAGACTCATTAATGTATATCTGGGGAGAGGTGGTGGCAGTTACTTCTGGGATGTCACACATTTATTCAACTATGACATCTGCTAAAATGCGTCATGACCTTCCTGGCCTAGGCATACAGTGTGAGTCTAGCACTCAACTCTTCCTGGAGCATGGAGTTCTAGGAAGATATCATCCAAGGAGAGGGCACCCACTTATCACACAGTGCCGCAATTTCACAGAATCACTGGGAGAGAGTGAACTCCATATGGACGATAACTGAGCACAACAATCAAGTGCAGGGCGCCTGATTTGTAAGGTTTAGCACTAAACACTGTGTCATCATCCTGGCAATAATTTAAATAATGATTTCAAAATTTTCCACGTACATTATATGCTTTGTCCTACTGGCAAGGATGAAGTGCAGAAGGAACCTGATACTGCAGAGGAAGGAACAGGCTGCGGTGGCATAAATAAAATATGATTCAAATTGCACACTATGATCCACATGTCTATTTAATTTACTCAGTTAGGGTTTTGAGGAGGTTGACTCCATGTTGGTATGAAATTTGTCTTATCTTATTGTTATTTCCCATATCATGTCATACACGTCAGAGAGTCACCTTCCGGACTCATCAGATGTAAGCACCACCAGCCCAGGAAACAAGGGGGCACTGTAGCTAAAGGTACTGCCTCAGCTCAGAAAAGCCATGAAAAGGGGGCCAACTGACTCCGCCCCTTCCGGTCCTTCAACTATAAAGCCGAGACGTTCCCAGACTGCCGGACAGTGCTCTAGTCGGACCCTGATTTGTGACTGCTCTACAGAGTCTTGGTTATTTTTCTGACGATTAGGTGATATAACAGCCTCCTTTTATTTTGTGTTTTGGTGCTCCACTGTGCACCTCTTTATTTTGGCGGACTTTTTAGTTACTAAAAGAAGCGACCCGGTTTGGCACCCCAACATTTCTCTAGTGGATGTGTGTGTTCCCTCAGTAGATGAAACCCATAATAAATTAACGGGAGCTTTAATCCTTTAAACGTTCATAACAGATTTTATTTTTCTACTGCAAGCAGCATTTGTAAAAATCTCTGAGTAGAGATTTGCTACATTATTAAAGTTGATTTTCTAAATGTCGCAAATTGCTTAGGTTGATCTGCCATGACCGTGCCAAATATGGCTTATTGAGAAGACAAATACTGAAATTATAGGCATGGATTCTACCTTGTTATCTTGCATTGGTTTGTACTATATTCATATGTGAAGGATGCTATTTAAAATAACCCAATATGGTATTTTGAATCCAATTCAGGATCATGTAGAACTGCAGCCTATCCGGATATGTAAAGTAAAGATGGATTCTTTTCCACTGGATGCATTGATGAGACCTTTTAGGAATGTGCTACTCTAACACACTTCTCACTAATTATTCTTAAGCAGTAAGAAGTAAAGGCAGAGCTGCTATTGCCGCTTTTCATGCTCTATCGGTCACTTTTGTTATGCACACCTTCAGTGCCTGCCATCTGCTTCCGTGACCCCTATGTGCCATCCATTTGCCCGTTGTTCCGGATCTTCCCCACCGCACACCATATGACACACACATTTGCACTGACTTTTCTTCACTTCTTAAAATGTGGCTGTTTGTGTTAACATACGGCTTTCGAGTGGAGCTTAGTTCTCACTTACTGACACATTCTGTCAGCCTTCTCTTTTAGTGTCAGGAAGAGATTCTTAATCCATTTCTCAGCTTTTCAAATGCCTTTCACATATTTAAATGTGTGTAACCAACTCATAATAAGCATGTAAACCACTGCTTCACAACATAATTATCTTGCCACGCACTCAGTTCCCAACCGTGCAAAAACTTCAAAGTTGCTTTAAAATGTGTGCTGGACATTAAAGGGATTGTTTCACTGTGTAGTGATCACACAACGGCGCCAAATTAAGCTTGGTCTCAGGTTATAGATGAAAGGTGATAGGGGCTATAATTTGATTAGGCACTGCTGATATTTTAAACTTAAAATGAGGTGGGGCTTTATACAAATTAAGCATTGTAAATATTTCTAAAGTAGCTAAAACTCCTGAAGAACATTCTGGAAACCCCAAGAAATCACCACTGAGGTCTAATATGATTTTTTACCGGCCTTGGAAGTCTTAACTGAACTGAGTAGGGTGTGAAGCGGCTGAATTGATGATTTTCAATGCAAGTCCTTAAAACAGGCTTGTGAATATCCATTTAGCACTGTAGTTTTCTTTATTAACTTTTCATTAACTTTAAGCAACACAAAGCAAAGAAAATGTTGGCCCTCTATTACGCCCATTTTTAGTATTATTTGTGTTTTTCTGAGATCTGTAACTAAGCCAAAAATGTAAATATGTCTGAAATGCGCACAAGTCGATTTTAATATTTTCATAACATAAAGCACTCACCTATAATTAATGCTTGCAATATAACATTATTTCACCACAGACAGCCAGTAATGCTAGATGTATAAATAGCTGACATATACTGCACAGGTCACGTCAAATATCAACCTGCAACTACTCATGAATATCAACCTGCAACCACTCACGAAAAGCATGGAACAGGAGAATCAAATATGAATTGTTTGCAAGGCCCCACACCACATCTGCCATCTTGAAAAGTGTATGAGCTGCGCGCCATTCTGCAACATCACCTTTTCTTGTGTGTACGATAGGAAAGGTCATTTCTCTTCTGATATAGTTCAGCACATTTCAATATACTCTTCCCTAGTGCTCTTCACTAAGTAACAATATGCACAACTTCAAGTAAGTTTGGGAGCACACATTAATAGCGCACCCACCATACGACAAACCACCTGGATTGGGATCTGAATGCAATGGTTGACACCTCAGCACCACACTGGACAGCGTAAAGTTTTTTACGGTGGCTGGAGTGCCAATCCTGCCACCAACCCTCTAGTTTTCTCTGTAAGTTGGAGGTCCATTGCAAGGCTGGATGCAGGTTAACGTCATTCCGGGGACGAAGCAATTACAGGTTAAGGACCTTGCTCAAAGGCCCAACAGAGTAGAGTCACTTCTGGCATTTATGAGATTTGAACCAGCAATCTTCGGATTACCAGTGTGGATCCCTAGCCTCAGAGCCACCTCGCTCCCCTGACTTTAATGCAATAACATTAAATTACTAAATAATACAACAATTATATATATATATGTATATATATATATATATATATATATATATATATATATAAACATATAGTATAGAAGAAAAGTATATACAGAGATGGTTGTCATGACTCCCCCGAATCAAACCATGTCACATGTACACCATTCCACACAATGGGAAACTGTGTTAATTATAAGCAGTTAAAATATTCTTCTTAGTTTCTTTAGGTGTGCCGATATATAATTCAAAAAGCACTCACAACAAATTAATTTACCATTTCAATTTTACCTTCAGAGCGGTTACCTTTTTATTCCTTTAACTTGTGTGGCATCCACTCCTGATGGTAAAATGCTGAAACGCTTGCAGTCGTGTGCACTGAAGGAAAGACACATCAGTGCAGGAAACTGAACTGGGCAGCGCAGATGTGGTCGGGGTTTGATGACTGAGTACTGGCATATAAGAAAGGTACCATGTTAGATGTGTATTTATTTAATCAATTAAATGATAATGATATTCTTTATTTATTCAATATAGTAGTAATGATACTGTTTATTTATTCATCACTGTCCCTTACTGTATGAATGCAGCAGCAGGTCTCGCTGTTTACTAACTGTCTGCCTCTGCCCCATCCTGTACTTGACTCTGTGGCTGTGTGGCGTCTCATGCAAACCTCAGTTACAGCAGCTCACCTCTCCAGCTCATGTCCGTAAAAGTAAAAAAATAAAAGAAGCTTAACTTATTTAAAAATACCCAAAAGATGGCTCAGTGACACTTTATGCTACATTGACTAAATGTGTACTCAGGGTTTCAGCTGCATTAAGAAGAACCTCACATCTGTATTACCTAAAGATTTCAATGATTTTGTATTTCTCTGACACTGTAATTTATTGGCAATGAGCCATAGTTATCTGCCATCTATCTTGTTCAAATGCAGACAACAATTTCAGCTTGACATTTTAACCCTGATTTTAAATCTCCATTGGATACTCCCTTGCAAATTTTTTTGCTTTAGAAGTTTGAACTACAATTAGCCGCAGACCATCCACATACAGCAACATCTAACACCACCACAGGAACCTTTTCATCACTTTACTTGGAATCTGTGGTCCATGAAAACAACCTCAGTCCTAAGATATTGTAAAATTATATTTAAAAACATTCTTTATGGACACTACTATTACATGTAATTTTTGTACATTACCACTGTTATTTTTAAATTTGTCTCACTGTTACAAAAAATCCTAATAAACAAAAATATCATAACAAACTCTTTCATCAATTGACTACAAAATTAAAAATGCTCCAACTTTTAAACCAGCTAATCAAGTCTATGATTCCAACTGAATGTTACGTCATGCAGACGTTTTCTTATGTGTTAACCCTTAAAATGTCACCTTCCTGGCCCACAGTGCGAAACTGGACTTGTGACTGGTGTGATGGCTGGGAGAACAGAAAAAACAAAAAACAAACAAACAAATAACAACAAAAAAAGATTAAGCTGGAAAAAAATCAACAACAAAACACTCCACACAGGTAGATGGATAGATATGTGTGAAAGGTGCTATAAGATAGACAGATAGATAGATAGATAGATAGATAGATAGTGAAGGCACTATATCAGGTGTGCTCAATGCGTCGATCACGATCGACCGGTAGATCTCAAAGGTAGTGCAGGCAGATCGCGTTGCATTAAAAAAAAAATACTTTTTAAACGTTAGTCTATCATATATCCTCCCAATGGCATTTGCCACTTGATCGACATACAGGGCGGCCAGTCTGAGATCTCTTGTCTTCTAACACACTGATCATCCCGCATGCACGATCAAACGCGAGAGCTACTGCAAAAGTCTGGCTATTTAAGTGATCTAGTTAGCCTTCCAATTTATATCGACTAAAGAAGGGATTTTAAAAAAAAAGTTCTTTGGGGAGGGTATGGGCTGGATGTGGAATTGGAAGAGGATTTTTTTTCTCACAATGTCACAATCAAAATGCGTTTGTCTGATCTGTCAATCTATCATTGCTATTCCAAAGAAGGAAAATGTGGAAAGGCACTTTCGAACTGTTCATAAAAACTACAAAACTGACGTCCTTCCAAAAAGCGATCTGAGAAAGAAAAAGGAGAGGGAACTAAAATCGCAGTTAATCGGACAGCCGTCATTTTTCACTCGGCCGAGTTCAAAAGCTCCTTCACTGCATTATTCGGCTCTACTTATTTATGCAAGTCAGCCTTTTCCCACATGAAGATTATTAAATCCAAATACTGTAGTGACCATAAATGTATTGAATTGTTATTGTGCCATTAAGGTCATTCAGTTATGCAAGGTACGACAACATACATTTTATGTATGTATACTCAGTGTGTATATATATATATATATATATATATATATATATATATATATATATATATATATATATATATATATATATATATATATATATATATATATATAATTTTTAATGTAGGTATAATGTAGGTAAATCATTTCGCGCTGGTCATTTTAAAAGTAGCTCGCAAGCCGAAAAAGTTTAGGCACCCCTGCACTATAAGATAGATAGAATATGAAAGACACTATAAGATAGATAGATAGATAGATACTGAAAGGCACTATATTACAGATAGATGGATAGATAGATAGGAGTGTAATAAGATTAGTATTATTATTATTGATATATTGATTTTTATCCTTTACAGACAGTACTTCCCCTATATGTAGGCATTCATATAAACATCCATCACCTTAACAGAATAAAAAAATCAAATTGGATGGACAATGCAATCAACTAACAGTAAAACCTGACCAGTGACCATCATTGCCTGTTCCTTTCTGGTGCTGTTCTATTGGGTAGGTTAGTAAGTATGTCTGGGACCTCCGTATCAGTCAGACCCTACTTACATCAGTTGTGGTCTCTAAAGAGTGCTTTGCAGCCAAACACAAATGTTGCCTTCGAGGTAAAAATAAGAAAAAAGAAAAACCTGTTCGCTTATATGAGATTTTCCCAGGTTAGTAAGCATGTATTTCCAGTACCTCCATATCAATCCAACACAGTCTCTGTTCTACATGCAAGCTTACTCCTGGCTGGGGTGCATTATTCACGTTGTATCCTGCATTATCTGAATCAACATATTTATTCATGAAAAGTGTGTATGTAAATGTGCATCCAATGAAGTGAATGTCTGCGTCAAAAAAAATCACTTTTTTCATGTCAGCTGCTAGTACCAATGAGACGGCTCACAACAGTCAGTCAGTCAGTAGTCAGTAAGTAAGTTCTGGAAGGATAGATAGTTTTTTCCACTACTCTGGGCCCATGTCCTCTGCTCTGGGCAACTCTCTGGAATCATCTAACACCTCTGCAGTAAATGACTCAAGAATCAGTACGTTTAATACATGCTAAGGGCTTGATAAAACAACAATAATTATAGCATTCTTGTTAATAAGCTTTCCTACATAGAAAAGTCTTTAGCTGTTTTTTAAAACCTACAGAGTTCTAGACACTCATAAGCATTCATTGAGAAGTGAGTATGGCTATCAGGCCTCATTTATTTAACATACAGTTTGATGACCGCTTGCAGCTCTGTGAACAATAGCAGTGTTCTGGATTATGCTGGGGAGCCACTGCAGTCAATTTAGTCCTTCTAACCCATGTGAGCTGGATATGTAGGCGGATATCAAAGTGCAGCATTTTAGCAGCACTTGTGAATTCACACTTACTTGTGAAGTAATTCAGAAGCAGTGTATATGAATATATGGAGGAGTAGGAAAGGAAATGTGAGTGCTAGAGTGCGGTCGGAGCATTTGTTTCATGGAAAAGACTGGTCTGAGATGACCTTGGAAGGGACTGTGCATGAATAATGTCTGAAATAGAAACCATACTGTGAGCATGTGCTCTATTATAGTACTACTAATTTATGCTGAGGTGTACGTTAAACATGACTCAAACTGCAGTTAATCCCATGTGTCAACCTTGACTGTGAATATTAGAATGAGACCATAGCACTTAAGATGTGAAAGGGGTATGCTGAAAGGAGGACAAGGGGGAAATAAAGAAAAAGAAGAGTTGGTGCCAAAAAATCAAGTTCTATAATTCAGCACTAGACATCAAGGCACCGAGTTTTGACCAAACGCAGGCATTGCCGGAGGCCATCTCGCCTTTGTAAATATATCCAAAAACTTTAGAAAACAAAAAGGTTTACAGAAAGTTCACAAAACAGACTGGAAAAGTACCATGCCATCAAGCGACACAGTTGTGACCAAAAAACTATACACCAAGTGAAAGGGTGCCAACAGGCTGAACAGGAGCTGACATTACACGCCAGCTCTGCTCAATTTATGCCTTAATTAAAGTAGGTAACTGGAATATTACATTTCCTGTTAGTGCATGTGCGAGAAGAAATGTTATGGGGATTTCTAAAATTTTACACACCTTGCAACAGTAAACAGAACAAGAATGACAACTTTATTGAAGTTAGTTCAATGGGTCAGTATTCATTCAGACATTTACCGGTCCCACTCATTTTTCTGGGCCGAGGGCCGCTGTGGCCTATCCCAACAGCATCAATCAGAAGGCAGGAGATCGAACCCCAGGCCATCACACCCAAACTCAATCATGCACGGCCAGTTCATTCTACTTAATGGATCTAACATGCATCTTTGAGACCCCTAGGAAACAGGAGGAGAACACATAAAACACATAAAAGATGGTGGCCTTGTGGGGATCTGAACCCGAATCATTGGATCAGTGAGGCAACAGCACTAACTCCCCCACTCCTTGCCACAGTGCTGTCCACCACAAATCCCAACTTGTTAAAACTTCAGACAAAGACAGCAACAAAGCATAAAAGAAGATGAAGATAAATTGAAAACAGAATCACCTCCAGCCATCCTGAAGGTTTTCATGTAGGATGCGCCTTATGGTGTACCCACCACGCTTTACATTCTTTTTAATATCAATTATGAAACCAAGAAATTATTCACTCCATCATTCGATAAATGGAAGCAGATGGAAGTGAATGGTTACATCAGTGATTATAAATGCTTCCAGGAAAATATAAAAAAAAGCAGTAAGACTTGAAATAGGTCCCCAGACGCCAAGGAGAGTGCAAAGTCAAAACTAAAACATTTGTCTGGTTTTTTTCGTAAGTATTTTCCCAGGACAAGAGGTCGCAAGAGCTTTGAACCGACATCTGCAGTGCACCAAGGAGGAAATGACGACTCGACTGAGAAATGGCCACATAGGAAACTGGGGCAATCTGAAGTGGCACGGCTTGATCAGATGATGGGAGACAAAAGACATCTGCATCTGTTATTACCTGAGCAAGGGGGAATGTTAGCAGCTGTTACCCAGGAATTGTTTTATCTGGCTTATCCTACATGAGCTCGCTAGGAGCTGGAGGTCTGGCATAAGCAGGTACAGACTACAAAACCAACCTGGTTGGGACGTTAGTTTAACAAAGCAAAAAAAAACAAAAACATGAAATGTCCAATGAATGATCTGGAGGTGGTCAAAATGTTCAGGAGAACACAAGGGGACATCCTGAAAGTGCTCAAACTAAAAGTGAACCATTGAGCAACCACACTGAAATGCAATATTCACAAAATCAAGACTGTGATTTAACCTTTTCAACAAAGAGGTGCTGGCCTAACATCAAACATTCAGACACAGCAAACCCCAAAAAGGGAATCCCAAATGCATGAGCAATATTTATGTGCCCTATACACTGTAACTCCAAAGAACAGAAGAAAACTGACAAACGAAGGAGACCATTCAGTCCATCAAGCTTGTTTATTTAACTAATGGCTACGCTCTCCCAATATCTCATCCTGATTCTTCCTAAAGGCTATTAAGGTTGCTGCTTCAACTAAGTGTCTCATCCATTTGTTTCAGAGTTTCACTAGTCTTTCTGTAAAAAAAGTGCTTCCTGGCTTCAGTCCTAAATGCACTTCCCATTAATTTCCATCATTGACCTCAAGCACGTGATTCACCGTTAAGTTCAAAAGAACTATTCTCGATTTGCTTCATCAATGCCTTTGAGAAACCCACACTGTGCCAAGATAATAAGACCAGTCAAGAGCCCACTAATACACTATAAGAGAGGAACAGGGTCTGCCAGTGTCTGTAATCATCTTGATACATTTGGCTAACATTTCTGAAGATTAGTAATTTGTTTAATGAATTTATCTTAGACTCATTAATTTAAAACTAGGCATAATATAATGGTATGGTGGCACTGTGATTAGGGCTGCTGCCTAAATGATCCAATTCAGGGTCACAGTGTGCAAGAGCAAATCATGGAGGCACACATCAGATAACAGCCACAGACATTCAAGGTCCACTCACTCAAACACGACCAATTTAGAATTGCCACTGATGTTCAGAATGTGAAATACTTGAAAACTCATGCAGACACGGGGAGCAGTGAAAACCCCATATCGAGAACCACCAGACACAGGATTAAAGGATCCGAGAATATGCAGCATGACCCACTGTGCCACATTAAGATAGTTCTGAATGCTGCAGTGCACGGCACTTCTGAGCCGGTGGCTATCAGCTTACACAAGACTCGGCGGGCACAGTCCATTTCACAGATGCACTGTACGCTCCAGTGGCTGGCAAATCATTTGTTTAGACCCTCCTGGCTGTGGCCCAGACTCACTGTCAGACCACTTGGCAGTAACTGCTCCTATTAAAATGTCCATAGCACATCCAGCACATAAAAAGTTGCCTAGGCTGTGCCACTGTCTAATTCTCAAATGTAATGTATGTTAGATTACAGCTGTGTACTGTTAAGGCTAGGCCTGTCACCTTTATATAGTGACTTTAAAGGTGATAAATAAAATGTGAAGGTCAATGTTTCTTAAAGCTTTTATTCACAACCTACAGTAAGATATACATCCATATATGTGCCGGACATTTACTGTTGGATTTCACAATGGAGTACCTGCTCTAAACCAATCCAGTGCTGCATGAAGGCAGAGCTCATAGTGGTGGGCAGGGATTTAAACAGTACAGAGTAACACCAAACTCATTGATAAAGTTGTATGGCTGAAAAATCTCCAAAAAGGCCTCTGTTATAAATGTGTGTCATGTGTGCAGAGAACATTTTACATGTGTGAAAAATAAACATAACCTGCTGCAAAGGAAAATCTCTCTGTAAAACCAAATTATACTTTGGCACTCAAAGACTTCACTGGGCTGCCAGGTCTACATGTGTCTGTCGCTCTCAGCTATGATGATACTGCTGCAGTCAAAATGGGCTTAAAGAAATGGCAGCTAAGTGATGGTGCACCATCACTCCCTAAAGGAGGTTAAAAGAACTGCTTGTGATTAAAGAAGAGTCTTATTTGTGATGGACAGCAGGCATGGGCTGTCATCACTGCCAAAATAGTATAGGATTCCTTACCTGTCCAGGAGGCCAAGGTATTGAGTAGCCACGAGGATGATAGGAGATACCAGTATAAAAGTGGGTACGCTGCCATCCCGGTGGGGACAGACCGAAGAACCTTATTTAGCCAGGAGGGCACTATAATAGAGGAACAGGGAGAGATAACCTAAAGAGACAACCTACACTCCTGAGAGACTATATTCCAGCATTCCTACTCCTAGGTACCCGTACATATTCCCACAGGGCATGCTGGGAACTGTAGTCCCATAGTGCAGCCCTGCTGGGTTCTGGAGTGCTGCAGGAATCCGCAATCCTCATTTTGTGGGACTTCTCAATAACACGGAAATACTTCCTATGGTCATATCCTAGCACCGGAAGTCCTCCCAGGTCATAGATAAAAAGAACCCTACTGCCTCATCCCAGGCGAGTGGGAGTCAGGAGTGGATGATGGGCAAATCTCACCTGGAAGGAAGAGAGAGAGAGAACAGAGAATTGCATTTTGTTTGTTCACCTGTGAGAAGAAGCCTTGTTGTAATAAACCTCTTATTTGAGCTTGGGACTTGTGTCTAAAGTTTGGGGTGCTGCAGCGCCCCCTAGATGTCAAACAATATATTGTATATATACTAGCTGTTCTAGATGTACAAGTCAGGTTGAAATCTAATTAATCAACACAGACCTTAGTGCTAACGTTTACAGTTCACCATTTATTGAAATGTATTTTGTAATGCATGTAGTAATAAAATGCACTGCAATTGGTATACCAACAGATGGTGCATCAAAAAAATGTGCAATAATATAATGCATTGCTATAAATGTTTGTGATGTACCATACATTTTACTTATACAAATGTTTCTGAATGACAAAAGACACAGCAACCAGGCAGACACAAAGACACACTGAGACTTGTCCTTTTATTAAGGTGACTATACATAGACCAAAATGCTTCTCTAAACACTGTTTGCTGCTGGTGTGCCATGTGGTAATGTAATAGTCAAAATGAATCATTAAGCTTCAGGTAAGGAACTCTTGAATTGACAACAGACATTTGACTTCTTTTTCTCTCAGTGTCAAGTATTTTCTTTGGTTTCTTTTTCTCTCTCCCTCTCTCCATATTTATTGTACGCATTTGTCTAATACATGGGTAGAAATCGAACCCTGCAATCTCAACGATTTAAAGTAAATGGACAGAAGGGGGGAAGGACTGTGGACAGAGCCTCCTTAATGGCGGATCTCATAACTGTTCACAACAAACATTCCAGCGTCTAGCCCTGTGAGAGTGGTGCTTACCTAGGCGGTGATGGGGTTCTATAGAATTTATCTGGGTAAGAATGGCCAAAGACAAAGTCTAAAGGCCTTTTCAGTCAAGTAGATTTAATAGAGATGTCACACTTCACTCCGTCTTCATGAATTAATTGCCCTGGAGGCACAAGGGAGACCACAAAATTGTGATTTAAACTGCAGTTGCCTCAAGACATGTTCTCTTCTCTTTTTATTACTGGGAAACACCACAAGTGCAGCAATAGGAAAGGAAACCAGAGGATGGTACAAGAAGGTCTCAGTGAGCATCTGAGACACACCAAAACAGAAAGCATTTCATTTGATGTTCTTAGTGAAACATGAACTATATCTGATAGACTGCACCAGGTGACCCTGTAGAACAGAAGAGACCAGCTGAGCAGCACAGAGGGGTCATAGATCCGTCTTGAACCACAATGCCTATTCTCAGAGAGCTACTCGAGAGTCACCATACATGTTTCACTGAGGGCTCCCGAGTGGTTACAAGTATGGCCTGTGCTGCTAGAAGGTCAACTAATTTACAGAAGTGACATCTCACCTATTCATGCAAAATCTGACTTTCCTGTTTCGGCAAAATTTGAGCAATGAATCAGAGCACACTACATTGGTAAAAGTAATCAATGAGTTGTGATTAAAATACTGTATGATTTTAAAAAATAGGTACTGCTATAAAAAATACATAAACCCTACAACACTAAACCACCCACAGGCTTCATCAGTGCTAACTTGATGGCTTAATCAAAAGTCTCCTAAACCTTTCTAAAGTTTTGAAAATCAATTTCATCAGATAATGTTCTTCTGAGTGATGACCAGACACTGTCTGCTCTTAGTTACAGTTACAATATTTTCAATTCAACTGCCTTGGAAAACATTCTGCCTCATTAGCAACCTCAGGTAGGGATAATAAAAAGTGTTACACTGACTATGACAACGTAAAACGTTCCAAAACATCTGCAACTTGGATGCCTGCTGGTCTTTTTCCCAAGCCAACTGCTCCAGGTTGACTACTGGTACCATGTGTTAGACAGCATTGCTCTGATCTTAAAAGCAGTTGAACAGGAAATGTACATTTCTGTAAGAAATAACACAAAAGATTTCCTGCTGGAGAAGTAAGAGTATAATTTAAAAACTAGAAGTAAACTTTTCTAAGCACTAAAATTTGTTTTCATTCAATGTAATCATTGTCGGGGAAGAATTACAAAGAGTCGTTCATCAAAATCTAATTAAAGAAACAAAGCCAAAAACAATAACAAGAAAACAGGACTGAGACTAAACTGCAAGGGTCAAAACCACAAAATAGAAAACCAGACTTTGAAATAGCACTTGTATACTGACTGAATCCCTATGAGGAACGGAACACAAACTTCCACAAGACAAAACAAGACAGCAATTATGAGATGATCTGTCACCATAAGTACATTTGAAAGAACTCCGATATTAAAGCGATCGGCCATCACAAACGTCAAAACTCTTACATTCTCTGTGACTGGCAGGTGAGCTTTCACCACTCAAAAAAGCAACGTGACAGGAAGGTGAGCTATCGGCACAAAAATTCAGGACACAAAATGTGTTGTTCTCTGAAGATATTTTACCACAAAATCTAATCTTTCTTAAAGGAGAAATCATGGACAAATGGGTACCTTTTGCTGCACTAGTACTAAACCTTCATGATTCAGGACATCGAGGAAGAGGTTGTTCTTTGCAACCATGATGTGTACCCGAGTAACTCATTTACAAAATACTAAGAATAAAAACCAAAATTCTGACACACTTGCAAGTTAAACAATAAAAAAATAAAATCTTCCTTGGGCGAGAAACATAAAGATGAAATGTATAATTAAAATAAAGCTCAATAATCTATCTTTCAAAACATTAAAACCTAACAAAATTTACCTGAAGCAAAAAATGTTTAAAAACAAGCCAACATTAAAACAAAAAGGAGTGACATTGAAGAGGGATATTATGTTGAAGCAAAATGTAACATCTACACCTTAAACTCAAATTTTGTTTCAAACCAAATGATAAAGCAGAGACAGAAAACGTCAAAGAGCATACAGTATTTGTTGACATTGCTTCAAAAAGGTTGTCATCAAATTCTCAGACAAGAACAATCTGCAGACACACAGGCGACTCTTGGCAGTGAAATGATCTGCATAGTTTAATTAAAAAATTGGTGCATTTATTTAACTGAAAAATGCCCTGTTTTCATAATTCATTTATGCTATTTGTTTAAATGAACAAATTGACTACAATACTCGCCGGTATGACCAGCTACAGTACTGCTAGTATTTTTTTTTTTTGGTAGTTATTCAATGTAAGATAAATGGCCTACTGTCACACCCGTGGTCACGAGAAGTCCAATGATAAGCTACAGCTAAAAACAGGAGGAAAAGTCAAGAAATCAAAAGATCGGGGTCAAATAATTTGACACAGTGCAAAAAAATATAACAAATAATGTAAAAACACAAGAGTAAAATATGACAACTTCAGTCTCAAGAGCGCAAAGCACTCAACAGGAAGAACTCTGAGGGACAGCACTGAAGAAATGGCAAGACCCTCACACCCATAACCTAGAAGAAATGTCACTGGGCCCACCTAAACTGAGAGGCCAGGCTGGACCACCATGTGGACAGAGGTGTGCACAATGAGGAAAGGCATGGTGAGCATGGCAGTATGAAAGGTACCTCGGTAGGCTACTTTACTAAATAGAGACCATTAGAAGCTCAAGAGAAGAACTTCAAAGCAAAACATTTTGTGTTAATCATATTGGTGTCCCAGTCAAGCACGTACACTGAATGTCAAAACCTGCCATAACTGTCACACTAAGCTGTTACAGGACCTCATTAGCCAGGTGAATCTGGCAAATTGTCACTTTTAGGGGGGGAAGCGCTGACATATGGTGCATGTGCCTGGCTGAGGAGTCAATGATGTGAGGCGACCAACTGTGGATTTGAGAGTCAATACTGCCAAAAAATTATTATAGTGCTGGCTTTACATTCCTAATATTATACTCAGTTAGGAAAGAACTGCTGAAAAATGAGCAGTACAAAGTAAGTTACGCTCACTAGGACCACCATACTAAATACTGGGTAGGACCTCCTTTTGCTCTTAAAACAGCCGCAGTTCTTCATGGTTTGGATTCCACAAGATGTTGTAAACATTCCTTTGACTGGCATGACTGCAACTGTAATTTCTGCATGTATGTTTCTATATGTATCCAATATCCCATATACCCTGCTGTTCCTTCTGAGACTCTGTGAATGCCCTTGAGCATGTGAAAGGTGCTAAATGAATAAACTGTATTATTATTATTATCATTAAAAAACACTTTCAGAAAATGAATAGATAGTTGGATAAAATCAAATCTTTTCATTCAGAATGAAGACTGAATGGACTTTGTAATAAATGTATGCTGTTGTATACCTACCAGAATGACACTTCACAAATATTTTCTAGGCATTGAACCCCTTAATCCCACTTTATAGCTGTGGAAAGCAAGAACAGGCGAAAGACAGAAACCAACTCTGGTTAAGGCACCAACACTGAAAGCTGTGAGGCAGAAGTGGTAAAATAACTGTTTTCAAAATACCATATATACTCACGTATACATCGGGTCTTGAAACGTGAAAAATCAATCATAAAATCAGACCCGACTTATACGCCCATTCAAAAATCTGTCTATTGCCTCCTCCAATCTCGCACCAGTTTCTCAGACACATCGGATTTTGTTGCAGCAGAGCAGTTACCAATTTCTTTCACTACTTCAACAACTTTTAATTTAAAACCAGCTTCATATTTTCTTCTGATCGAAAGCTCCATTGTAGATAAGGAATGCACTTATGATAAAGGTGTATGAGGGTGAGAGATACAAAAAACACAAATCAGTGCAAACATTGCTTCGGAATAGTTCAGGATATTACCGTGTGGTGACGTAGTCACAATACGTATGGAAAAAAATGCAGCCTACTCCGTGGTTACTCTCTCAGGTGGGCGTTAGCATATCGTAATCTCTTGGACCAATAGTGTGAGTTTTCCGCCTTCAACTTATACGACCAGCATTATAAAATACCAGACATTATACGATAAAATCAAGCCCCAACTTATCCGTGGGAGAACATATCCACGAGTATATCCAGTAATTATATAACATTACCAAGTCCATTTGACCCAATTCAGGATCTCACAGGACTGGAGCTTTTCCTGATAGGTTCTGGAACAAGGTAGGAACCATTCTTGACTAGTGCTGTAGACCAACACCGTGTCCAATCATGTATACCACCACACTCACTCACGTGGCCCAATCTGGAGTAACCAATGAACCTAACACTTTGTGACTACACCAGACAACACTTTTGGTATATAATTTTATGGACTCTGGTCTGCTGATGACAAAAATCACCTTCACATTTTCTTGTTATGTAACATTTTATTGCAAATGCCTACTTTTGTGATTTTCTCTCATACTGTATGTATATACACACAGCACAGCAACCACAACTGGAACATCTGTGCTAACCTAAAAGTAGTGGCCCTGCTACTAGGAATGTTGCTCTGACACTCAAGTACCGAACCACGCTAAGGAGTTGCATTACCTTAAAAAGAACTGGCTGCTCCATACGCAGAATTGTGTGGCACATAAACCACTTATCAACTTAAAAAAGACATTTAGCCTCTTCTTCATATAAAACTTGAACTGATGAAAAATGCTCTGAAAGCGATGAACCAGAGCGGCGAAGGATTTCAATATCTGAGACAGATAAGATTTGTTGATCCACAAATGAGACACGTCAACAATGACAAGCAGTTTTGAAAATCTGCTAGTGGGGCTGGAGGAAATCACATGGAAGACATTCAAGGGTGTTGTTGAGAATTTTAATGGCAACTACAGAGCAACAAACTACACCATCATGTTTCAAGAATGCAACAAGTTGGCTAAAAATTCATTTTATGCATTCACACTTGGACTTCTTTGCTACTTGTCTTGGTGTACTCTGTCAGTGACCAACATGGTGCAGAAATGTTATCACCAGAACACAACAATGATGGTTAAAGCAGAAACAGGGAAAGTGGAATTCATCACTGCTGTGTAACTTATTGTTGGACACTGAAAAGAGAAGCAGCAGATGCCAAGCAAAAATACAAATCAGCAGCAAAACATTTTAACTACATTGAATTAATGTGATGTGTCAGCTAAAATTGAATAAACTGCAATTTTATGTTTCCATAAATTCCTATGTGACGGAGTCAATCTAAAATTTTGTTTGTGTTCAGCTTGATGCTGTCTATCATAATTACCAAACAATTTTCAGGATGCAAAACATTTGAAAGAATTTGTTGTCCATCATGAGTAAGGCCCTTAACCTTAACCTGCTCCAGGGGTGCTGTACAATTGCTAAACATGCACTACTGACCTCCAAAGGTCACACAAAATGGCAATTTCCCCTCAGGGATTAATAAAGTGTACCCAAAAAAAAACAGGAAATATAGCCCATAGCACAGTATATTACTTTTAAAGTCTGTATATGACGCTGACTATGCAAGCTTTAACATTCTAGCCATTTGGTTAATCAAATTCAGGGTCAAGGGGAGGCCTGTCCTGTCCTGGTAGCATCATACATAAAGGCAAGCACCCAACCTGGACAGGGATAGTCTACCATAGGGTCCACTTAAGCACTGTGACCAGTAGGAGGCATTACAGCACCTCAAACCCCAGACACAACCACACAGAGTCAAGTCCCGGGTGTAAATGAAAGGTTTATTATACAAATATCTTACAAAGGCTTTCTTGGGACAGTGGCACAAGCACAATGCAATTCTTTTCTTTCTCTCTCTTTCATTCTTCTCCTCCACTCCTCCCAGGCAAGCTTTTTCCATCCTCCACACCCAACTCCAACTCACCTGGATGAGGTTGAAAGGCTTGTTTGATTTGGACCCAGCAGTACTTGCAGTGCTAAGGTATAGCCCATTGGAAACACTTCCAGGTCAAATGGAAGTCCTTGAAAGTAGTACTAATTACTAATCACGGCAACTCCACATTGGAACCCAGAAGGACTGCCTCCACGGGACTACAGATCCCAGCATGCTCTGTGGGTGTCAGTAGTCTGAACAGATTACCTCCTGAATTCCACTTTTATATTGGCCATTGGGCAGGCAAGGATCCTAAACTTGTCTTGGTGGGGATGCTAGCGTAAGGTGATGTCTGGCAGGGAACATCTTTCCTTTCTTCCTGCTTTATCCTTCCCTGCCAAGCAATGGACTGGAACCTATACAAGGCAGGGACACCAGCCCATGCATGCTGTCTATTACAGTACCCATGCACATTTACTCCATTTTTTTCTCTACAAGAGTCATGTTTTGGGGAGGGAGTTTTTTTGTTGTCTTCTTAGGGAGTCAAGGCTCGGTGGCTGTCAAAAAACAAGGCCTGTTAAAGCCCATTCGGCATTCCTTGTGTGATTTTGGTCTAGAGAAGAAATAAAATAGTTGTTTTAGTTGTTATTTACACAGGGCCACTTTAGAGTCACCATAACGCACATCTCTGGTCACCATTTAATATAGCATACAGAAAAACGCACACAGACAGTGGCCACACTGGTATAGAAATCCAGCCCTCTGAAATGATAATTGCTGGGCCTCCCTTTTCAAAATAATATGTCTTTTAAGGAAAAAATGACCAATAATGTATGTCCACTGCAGCCTAAAGTGAAACAGAACGTTACCTAGCCACCATTGGATCAAGATGAACATGACGAAGGTTAAAAAGAGCCCGGCTTGCATGGCGCTGTCATCAGCTGAACAAAGCACATGTGACATCACTTAAGGGTTGCCTATCAGGAAGAGCAGCCTGCAGGACTTCATTTTTCATTGCATTTCCTCAATGCTGCTCAAACGGCACCGGCACCAGCACCACCATCAGTAATAATCGTCAAGTTAAGCCAGAAAAAAAAGTAAGAAAAAAATAATAAGATCTGAAGAAATGCTTATTACTCACGTTTGAATTGCTGAGACAACTGAAGCAGATTACACTACGGAGGCAACAACGAGCCTTGGCACTAAATCGTAAGTGTGGGCAAAGCGTGTGGAAATAAAGTCTAATGTGACATGACGAGATTTAGGAAAAATGCCCAGAAATGCAAAAAAAATAGATCTTACCAATTTGGAAGATGTGCTCGGAGAAGCTCAATTTTCAGTAGTTTTTTTTTTTTTTTAAGCAATCTGTTGGTTTTAAAATGCTTGCCAGTCGCACTCCGTAGGCATGATGTGCATTCTATTGTATATTCTTGGTCATGTATGGCACGCACACATTCACTTTCACATGTCATTCTGTGTTATCATGGGACTTATGTGACCAGTGAAAAAGCGAAGGCCACAAGAGCGATAGTGGCCTCCACATTTCACTTCTGCGTTTGTGTTGCCAGGACACACGTTTTATTACTTTCAACTAAGTTCACCAGAGTCTCCTTCTAATGTGAATGTAATCGGGTAAGCTTTGGTGTTTTAGATGGCTAACTACAGCACGTGGGCGCAGCTGGCTGCTGGGGGGGCTCAACTCCATGCTGAATACATGGGCACTGACATCTCATTCATTATCATTGCAGTTTGTTTCACTGGTTCTGTCCCAGGAACCCCCAAATGGATTAAGCAGGCTCGAATATGGACAGATGAATGATTCTGTCTTGTGCTAGTGTGGAACTCCTCCAGCCTAGAAGGACCAGAGAAAAAATATTCACCTCAAGGCCATTTATATGTATAAAGAAGGTGAGCCATTGTGATGGACACTGCCCTTAAACCTGTGATAAATGTCCTCCCTTTGAGCTGCAAGACTACATACAGCACACTCTCATCCTTAGTCTTTGCTTGACTCACATTTCCCATTAATTTTTATATTTCAGAAGCATAAGGATGGGCGGCATGTGCATGTCTTCAAATTGCAGTGCCAGCTGCTCTTGTAGTTTTTTTGGAAAGCCAAGTGGCAAAAGATGGCAAAGCACAGTCTCTGCTGCAGCTTGTGAGTGCTAGTTAGCCTGGGCATGGGAGACGATTCTTAAAATGTGGGCACAGTTAAGAGGGCACATCTGGAGTTTAGAATTTAAAATATCAATCAGCGAGATTTTATAGCAGTTCAATTCTGTTTATTCTGATAAAGAATTCTTCACTTAGTTTGGACTTGGGTTGTTACAGAAATTAGTAAATATAACATGACAATAGTAAAGTACATTTAAAAACACCCAGTACACTAAAAAGTGGAATTTCAAAAGAATTCACATATTTACCTCTAATCTTATTGTATTTGTACTCTTAAAACTAATAAAATCTTCACAAATGGATTTTCACTCAGATGTCACTGCCAGCCCACCTCCACACAGCATCCTGTTTATGATACAATCACAAGCTGCAATAATTCTTTTTATATGTTTACCTCCTGACAATGGTGACCCTTAGGCAGCATCACAAGTCTCCCCATAAAGGCCTATCTCCCTATCGACAGCAGCAACATATTGTTACAGAATGTTCTCCATGTCATGCTACTTCAACACTGTAACACATGCTGCTTTACACTTTATAGGCAAAGGAAAATGTCAAGTCTCAGTATCTTCTCTTATGAACTTTGCTTCTACTGTTGGGGCTTACATCTGTAACACCTCATAAACAAGTAAAGTCAAAAAAATAACTATAATGTGGAAAATGCAAACATAGAGCCCCAGCAATGATGTGTGTACCATAGGGCCCATGGGACTTGTGCAGCCTAAAAAGAGATACAATTAATCACTCGTAAAATGAATGAGCAGCTCTGCAAAAAAATATTTCACTTCACCGTTTTCCAAGGTGACTTACACAATCAAGATGCTTTAAACTGTTCCTACATATAATGAGTGAGGTGTAAGGATTCAACAATTTTAAGGTGTTGGTGGGAATTTATATAGTGACATGGCAGGCTTCAGTGGCTGTGGACAACTGGCTGGTGCCTCATGACCAGTCCAAACTTTGAAATGTTCATGTTTTTGATAGAAACAGATACCTTTGATTATCAAGATACCATTACATTGATTTACAATTACAGCAAAGACATTACTACTGTTGCTAATGGCGATTACTGCTTGAATTATTGAATTGATTGAATTGATTACTGCTTGATTTTTAATTTATTTTTCACAACTGACTGCAAAGTCCTATTTTCAGCTGTCATTCCTTTAGTGTCATAAAGCTCAAATCCCTTAGCTTATCCTTAATTAGTCATGTATAAATAACAATTGATTATTAGATAAACCTTTGTGATTGCATTAGCACTACCAGAACCTTTCTGTTCGCTTGGGTTGGAAGACACTGGAATTCCTTTTAAGTTCTGGGTTCAAAAGTGGCCAAAATAAAACAGCTGTCTCAAGAAACATCTAAGCCTGTTGTTTTTTTAGTAGAATGAAGGTTATTCCATGTGACAGATTGCCAATAAACTGAAGATTTCATACAAAGGTGTCTTTTACTGTCTTGTTTGAAGAGGACAAACTGGATGTGACCAAGATAGAAAAAGCAGTGGAAGGCCAACTGCACAAGAGGATAAGGACATCAGAGTCTGTAGTTTGAGAAATTAATGCCTTACAAGTTTTCAATTGGCATCTTCCTTAAATACACACCAAGTACCACTGTCATCTGCAATAGAGATAAGACAAAGAGGACTGTTTAATTTATGTTAGGTAGAATGCCCAGAGGGGACTGGGTGGTCTCATGGTCTGGAATCCCTACAGATTTTTTTTGTTTGTTTTTTTCTGTCCACCCTGGAACATCGGACCTTACTCTTATTCTATGTTAATTAATGTTGACTTATTTTATTTTCTTACTGTGTCTTTTATTCTTCTATTCTTTATTATGTAAAGCACTTTGAGCTACATTTTGTTGTATGAAAATGTGTGATATAAATAAATGTTGTTGTTGTTGTTGACAACTCCAAGATGCTGGACTATGAGTCAGAGTCTCAAAGAAAAAGCCACATCTGAAACTGCAAAATAAAAAAAAAGGTTAAAATGGGGAAAACAACATAGACATTGGAAGGAAGGTGACTGGAAAATTAATTATGGTCAGAATCCCAGAGTCATCTTTTTCTCTGTTGGACTGGTATTTGGTGTGTACTTAAGGAAGAACCTAACTGAGGACCTACAGACTCTGATGTCCTTGTCCTCTTATGCAGTTGCTTAACTTAGCTTCCCCCTCTTTTTCTGTTCTGGTCACATTCAGTTTGTCCTCTTCTCCCAAGACAGTAATAGACATCTTTGTATGAAATCTTCAATTTGTTGGCAATCTCATCAAATGGAATAGCCTTAATTCTGCAAAAACAAAAAAACAACAATAGACTGACATGTTTCTTGAGAAAGCTGCTACATTTGGCTATTTTTTCCTCCAAACTAACCTTTAGGAATGCCTGTACCTTACAACACAAGTGAATGGAAGAACTGTACCGATTTCAGCAGTGTTAATGTAATTACAAAGGTTTTTCTAACAGACAATTTCCATTTAAAGTTTTACACATAACTAATTAAGGATACGCGAAGAAGAAATGGCTGCTGAACATGGGGCAGTCAAACACATGAGCTTGGGAGAGTCACTCAGGATTTGGCTCATCTTATCTAATGGGGAAGGATTTGGATGCAATACTGCCACTAAGCCCACTTCCACTTGCATTAGAATGGAGGAGCACAATCCGAAGTAACCATGATGTCACTTCTGCCGAGATGACTAGCTCGCCACCACATCCGCTATAAAATCACCTGATGATCGCAGCCCTGTCAGACCACACCACAAAGTCATGAAGAGAAGACCTCCCTGATACTGAGCAACTGAGACCAAATCTATGCCATACTAACCTTGTTTTTTTGCATATTTCACTACCAACCTACCTTGGAAAAACATACGGGACACCCATGGTACCCCAGATTTTCCTCCCGCTTACCTTGTCTTTTTTCAGAGGGCTTTGCAGTCATATGTGAATGAAAAATTAAAAATCAGTCATTTCAAGCAGTAATAGCCATTATCAATTCTAATAATGTCTTGGCTGTAGTTCTAAATCAATTTAATGGCATCGTAATGCAAAAAAAGGTATCAATTTCTATAAAAAAAAAAACTTGAAAATGTCTGTGTCTGTCCAAAATTTTGACTGGCAGTGTGAATTTAAACCAAATCTATACCTGAGGTGCAAAGATTTTTCATTAAATTTAATATACCTCAGTGAGGATGAATTACTTTTCATAATGCTATTTTAAAGTGGTTCGATAAGTTTCAATCTCCTGGTAGTGTGGAGGATGTGTTTGTTAGACCATTGAGAACTCAAAGAACACCAGAATACTGTATATCAAAAGGGTGCGACAGGCTGTAGAGCGGAGCCCTTGGTGTTCAGCATGATATCAGTCTGAAGCATTAAACCTTTTAGACCAGTGACTAAACTGCACTGATGATTTATTTACTTTCTGGACTATTTTATTTCTTCTCTAACTCTATCCAATCACTCATACTATCTTTTCAAAATGGACATTAATATTTGTCATATCCTCATGTCACACTTGTTTTTTTAAAGGGGCTCGGGTAGGTCCAATGAAATACCCCCCATCACGTAGCAATTTGGAGGTCAACAATGAACCAACAGCCTTGTGGTGGTCCACATTAAAAGAAGTTAGCAAAGGAGGCAAATGGCCAGCCTCCCATATACCGATATATTGCATGCTGGTCAGACAGGTTAAAAATTTTATTATGACAATACTACTACTACCAATACTACTATATCCAAAATATTACAGTGGCTGACTTGTTTTGAAGAAATCTGCAGAAATATGCAGATCATATCTATTGTGGCCACCAGGAGAAACACCAGCACCCCAACAACCAACACAGACAGGCTCAGACACAAGTGCTGCAAATGCAAGGCTTCTATGTCGTGTGAAATTCTTCTCTAGAATAGTTTCCCACACCATAAACACAGTACAACAAGCACAGCAATCTCCTGTCTGCCCTTCTTCTCTCTGTTTGTCACTACCTCCTCCAGTCCTCATACAAGGTTTGCCTCTTTCCTCCCAACTTTGGCTCCTGGACTTGTGGCAGACAGCTCCTTTTATTTTATCCCTGGGAGTATTTCCAGTGTTCTAAAGCTTCACCAGGGAGCACTTCCAGGTAAGGCTGGTGACCCATGAAGTAGAGCTCCCCAGTCCCCGTGCACACCCTGGCGGCTCCCACAGAACCCAACAGGGCTGAGTCAAAAAACTTCAGTTCTCATGATGCCCTGTGGGAAACCATGGCACTGCTGCAACCCAGGAGGGCTGCCATCTAGCAGTCGGGGGGAGACAATGCCCCTTGCATGCTGTCTCCCCCTACCCTTCCATGTTGAGTGTATCCCAGCCATGAAAGGGTGCCAATCGTCCCTCACATTATGCAAACTTCAATGTCTAGCATCACCAAATGTAACTGGAAAGGTAACGTCTGATTAAGGCAGATCTACTGTTTACTTAATATAGGTATAAGTCACACAAAACGCAAGTTGAATATCGTTTACATATATAAAAACCTACTGTGACCCAAACCCTAGATAGGAGACTCTGGGATGACACCATAGAAAAATAAGATGGTGACTGGCCTAAAACAAATGTCACATTATGTGTCTTCTTGTCATTGGGTATGTCAGACTTGACGACCTGCTGTTGTTGATCTTGTTGCTGGACCGTGTTAATTTAGTGAATGCATGACATCTTCCGAGCACAGTTGTGCTCAACCCTTTTGGTGACAGCCAATAGCATAATGCCTGACGAAGCTGCCATCTCTGCCCATTTTTTCTCCTCTTCATTCTGTTGTGGTATGTAAAACACAAGACATCAGAGAGATAACTTTCCCTTTCCTTGTAAGATCCAAAACACTCACATCACTTATTCGTCCCTGCCGCATTCTATGAACTGTACTCCTGGATGAGCATTCACTAGTTGTCAGCACTCATACACACAGAGTCCACCTCTATGACTAAAGACAAAATCAAAAGTGGACTCATTACGAGTGTCATTACTGAACTCACGGAAACACACACCGACTGCCGCCTCCGACCCTCCACGATTATGTAATGAAAGCTATGACTGAAAATCACTTAAAAAGTTGTCTAATGTGACTACAATTTCCCTAAGATTTGAGGCATCTACGGGGGGCACTCCAATATATTGTGCAACAATCCAGACCAGCATGGCCTCATTAGGTGCTTTCATCGAGAGGCAATAAGCTCAATATGAACTCTAACAGAGGCACTGCAAATTCACTTTTCATTATGATGCTTTACATTTATTAGATGTAGAAAACTCCAAGAATTTAAATACAGTATGTTTCTAGTCATAATATGACCAAAATATATACTGTACAGCATGACGGAAAATTCTTTCTGCAATAATAATAAACATCAAAACAACTTCTGCAGGTGTCTACACACATACTGTAGAAACATACTGTATTTATTAATAAACACCAAATTTGTGATTTCATACAAAGTCCGAAATGACCATCTGATTTGAAGTATTCTTCAAGTAATCCTAATTTGAAACATGGTCGTCCACTAATAAGTGTATAAGCAAGGGGCCAGTTTGATGAAACCTTATGCAATCTACAATAATCCCAAATGCTTTCTCAATAAATTATTTGTACCAAGACAGAATCTCTGAAGTATCAGCCAATTTAATCAATTCTGAGTATTTTTTCTTTAAAACTAACCAGTCGTGAAACTAGACACAGTGCGAGTGGAGCAGCTGCCCCACCATCCACGGCGACGGATTGGTTGTTATTTCGCAAGGTTTTATTATTTGCCTACTTAACATCAAAATGAAAAGATTAATGGCGTTATCATTCCCACAACTCCATAAATCTTAATTATGACCATTGATCGTTTATGTAGCTTATATGCTTGAGGTACCTCATTGACAGTGGTTATTTTTTAACTGGATTTAATTTAATTTCATGTGAGGGGGGTTTAATTTATTTATATATTGTATTTAGTTACACCACTGAAAGTAACTCAAGTGCAATGTGTAAGCAAAACCTGAAAGAAATTTACATTATTAAATAAAAAGCTCATTTAGAAATATTTTAGTAGTATTTTTTAAAGCACTTCTCTCACTGTTGAAGAAAAGTGTTAATCTCTTTCAACAAAAATGTTTCCCTTTTCTACAGACATGTTATGATGGCATCTTCTCTCCGTATTGTGCTACATTTCTGCCATGATCATCACATGCTGTCTGCTAACATCAAAGTAGAAAACAGCACTAATAAGTTAAATCTTGGCTACATAATGTGACTATCAATGAGATGAGACAGAAATGCCCTAGCGGCGTAGTAGGTATGATCACCTGAGAGATCTCCTGACAATACTGTACTGGTCTGACACATAAATTGCCTTGACTTTTCATTTAACCTTCATATAAATATTCTTTTCCATCATCAATATGTATGACACAGAAGTTTAACTTTACAGTAGGAACTGCACACACACAATGACTACAGCTAGTTTAATGAAACACGATGTGATACATGCTGTTTCTCTAAATGCATTCCATGAGCATGCACTGCATATAACAGCAATGGCACTTCAATAAGTTAGACATGCTTAATTGTTTACCACTTGAGAACATACATTTTATTTCTGCTTTTGATTCAATTCTAGTCTTTTATTTTTAATGGATTTATGTGAATGATTCCACGTTAGGCAGACAATGACTACATACATATTGTAAATGGCCAGGCTGTATATTACAAATGTGGCTGTTTTAGAGAACCACAAGACATAAGACTTCTAGTTCTAATAAAAATGGTGCAAATAGCTTCGTTGAGACCAACCTTGCTCAGTTCTCAACACTGTTGGCCCAACTGCTTCTAGCAAGAAGTAGCTAAATAGTAAGAAGGGAGAGTTCTTTCAATAGTTTGAAAAGTTATGTAGGACAGCTTTTGGATTCCTTCTGCTCTTACAAATCTACTTATTGATCCTGCTTTTTATTAAACCTGAAGCACTGCAGCACAGCTTGCCAATGTTGCTAAAAGCCTTTTCTTCCACATCCTGAAGCTCCCCAGTATGAGTTCTCCTAATGACTGAAACGCCTCAGGGGCCACATGCTGCTAAACCATAGGCACTCAGGAAGGAGGTCAAGTTTTAAGACTATGGATGCAGAATATTTCCCCAGATGTAAGTGACGTGTGCAGGAAATCATCTTTTGTAGAACTCTGAAGGTTGTGGAGCGCATGTGGCTTCTCCATTGTGCCTAAGAGGCCATTGCAGCGAGCTGCTCACTGCAATAAAGTCGGATAAAGAAACGAGGAGAGGGCACAGAGCAATAAAGTTTTTCAGGGGCGTTTCTGGAAACTCAGCCAATATAGAAAGTTAAACTGGAAAAAAAAATATAACATTTCTCTTGAAAAGAATAAAATTTCTGCAATGGTATTTTCCAGTTTCCCATTCCAAACTTGAATACAATGTCCACATTTTTCTTTAAGGAATGTAAGAAATGTAGGCAAAAATGGCATCTGTCAGATTCTGCTCAGTCACACACGACTTACATGACAAACAATAAAAATATGAAACATCTTAATGGAAAGGATATGATGTGCTACGACTTATGAAAAAGTAAAATCAGCTTTTTAAAATATACTATATAATGTAGAGGTCACTTAAAAATATCTGCACGAGATTTTTCTTGTCTGCAATCTATAAATGAAATTTCTTATGCAGCTGAATGAATGTTCTGACAATGAAGATGATGGCATATAATATGACTTTGATCAGAAAGAAAAGTGATGTAGATAAAAATGTGAGGCATCCGGTTCTTGAACAACAAGGTAAGAAACGCTCAAGTGAGCAACCTAAAGCTGATGTCTTCTCATCCTCCATCCAGCCCAGACTGGGCCCCTCCACTTCCTTCAATAACATCATTTATCAGAGAAGTTAATACAAGAAGACATTTTAAAAACAAATCATTATGTACATTATATTGTACTTTAAGTAAGTAACAAATGAATTTATTGCTGAGAAGGTTTTAAAATTGATTTTTACATGTATGCAAATACAGGCTGGCATGGTGACACAAGAGGGAGCACTGCCACCTCACAGCACTGGGGTGCATTCTGTGTGGCATTTGAATGAACCATCCATTTTTTTATCTGTAGTTTGGTTACCTTTTGCAAAACAAAGACCCTATTTAGGGTGACTGGGTCTACTTCCAACAACTACATTTATAAGAGGGCAATCAGAAACGGGCGCCGTGTGAAACAAATATTGTGCTTTGAATGTACTTATGTTAATAAGAATAATACATTAAATGTTGACAGCTGCATTGCCCATCTGTATTAAACATAGGAACGTGAGAAATCCAACAAACAAGAGGAGACCACTCAGTTCATCAAGCTCAACTGTTTTGCTAACAGCTTAGCTGTGCCAAAATCTCACCAAGATACTTCATAAAGGATGTCAAGGATTCCCCTTCAACTACATGGCTCAGTAGGTTGTCCAGATTCCCACAACTCTTTGTGTACAGAAGTGCTTCCTGCGTCAGTCCTAAATGCACTTCACCTTAACTTCCACTGATGTCCTTGAGTATATGATTAACCATTTAGTTGAAAGAATTCCGCTGGATCTGCTTTATCAATGTCTTTGAGAAGTCGAAGGAAATATGGCCAGTCATAAACCCACTAATACCACTGTAAGGGAGGAACTGGGTCAGACAATTTTGTGATACTAATAATAAGTGACACATTCAGTTTTTAATGATAGATAGATAGATAGATAGATAGATAGATAGATAGATAGATAGATAGATAGATAGATAGATAGATAGATAGATAGATATCTATCCATCCTGAAATCAATGTTTTTTAGTATTCTGAAGACCTGAATTAAGTCCCCACGCAGTCCCTTCATTATAAACTAAACTGGTTTAACTCTCTGAGTAGGTCACAGTAGGACATGTCCTTAAGAGGAATGCACTTGGTTGTTCTCCACCATACAGCTTCAAGTGCTGCTCTGTGTTTCTTGTACCGTGGTGACCAGAACTGCAAACAATCCTTCAGATGCAGTCTCTTTAGTGCATCATATAGTTAGAGTATAACCTCCCTCAATTTATTCTCGCCAGTTTTTATGATATAACCTAACATTTTAATTGCTTTTTTGATTGCTTCTGCACAAATTCTTTTGACACACATATCATGTACAAAATTCTTATAAAGTAAATATTATGAACCAAATGTCATAAACTTTAAGAAATGATATTTTCCAGTCATCTATCTCTCCGTTCAGAAAAGTGATGTAGATAAAAATGCGAGGCATCCGATTCTTGAACAACAAGGTAAGAAACGCTCAAGTGAGCAACCCAAAGGCTCAGTTCAGAAATGTATAATGCCTTTGTCCTGCAACAGGTCTGATTTGGGGCTGCCAGGGTGTGCCAGTCACGGCTTCAAATCTCTCACAGCGGTCTTATTAAAGATGACTGAGTTGTCCTTTGTGTGGACCTCAATCACTATTAACAGTAACTTGAGAACATGTCCCTACAGCTCTGATTCCAGCAAGACCCTTGTTTTGAGAAGGATGAAAGCCATTGAATAGAAAGGAGAATATGTGAAAAAGTATAAGGTTATTGAACTACTTGAATAAAATGTACCAAGGAAAAGTAAAGTGTGGAGTGAATGTTACTGAATGATTTATCAAAGTCTGGCATCAGCTAGAGCTGCATTTAAAGAGAGCCTTTAATGGAAGGGTAGGATACTTTTCCAAAATGAGACAAATTCTCAGTAGTAAAGTAAATTACTGGCAGTGCCCAATTTAAACTGGTCTGAAATAAGAGTGTATGAGTGTACACAAGTGTGTGTGTTCCCTAAAAAGAATATGCTTCCCATCCAGGGTTGGTTTGTGCCTTGCATTCATAGTGCAGCCATTTACTCAGGCACCTCACAGCTCTGTACTGGGAATACTGGCTAAGAAAATAGATGGAAGAAACCTTTTTTATTTATATATCTTTATTCAACACACCTGTAACTAATACTAGAAGCTACAAATTGTTTTCATCTTAAACTGTTGCTACCACCTAAATATCGTAAAGTAGCCCATGTGCTGCCATGAAAGTTACAGTAATGGATTACATTAAACACAGAAGTACAGGTCAGTGGACCAGTACTCACAGGTATGAAGACATTATGCACACTTTTCAATTATGTACTTGAATAATTAAACAACAATTCTTTTGACTTATTTGTCACGTCTCTCATTCTGCACAACCTGGAGTACCACTGTGCCAGCTGCCTTTCATTCCAGCCAGTTTGATAATCAGGACACAGTTCTTACTGTTTTTTTATTCATGGTGCCAGAAAGTGGCTACGTGAGGGATGTTGGTCACATACGCAAATAAAAACTTCACTGCACTCCATACACTTGAAAAAACTACTACTACTACTAATAATAATAATATTCTGATTATTTCAATATCAGTTTCTTAAATTATCACACATTATGCAGTCTGGAACTGTCACCTTTCTTGTTTGGTCTTCACTTTACATTTGGGAAAATGTGAACCCACGTCGGCCTTCCTTTCCATTCACACTACAAGTCTCTCATCCTTTTGGCCCAACTATAAATCACATGTGACAAACCGACCTGTCACACTACATTATTTTTCCAGTAATTTTCAGTTGCAGGCTTAATTTGCATAATTTTATCGAGTCAGGGGGCAGTCGTGGCCCCCTGCCATGACTTCAGTTGTGTAGTCTGCCATACCAAGCAACTCCGTCGATCTCATCTGCGGCTCACACTGACCAAATCAAATAGGCCTGATCTTGTCTTAAGTCGCAGGGGTGGACTTTTTGTTTGTGAGAGATGGAAACTAATGAGTTCTCAGCTAGATGTAAAATACATACAACATTGCTACGGGCAATAAGGAGCATAGGTGTTTTAGACCTGACAAACAGAAAACGATGTCTTGTATTTACATACCACGGCAGAACAGAAAATAGAAAACAAAAAAAGGCCAAAATTGCAGCGGAACTCGCCATACTTGTAAGACATTTGGCTCAGGCAGCCGGCACATTACTGGCTGTCAGATAAAGGGCAAAGCCACAAGTCTTTGGAAATGTGAAACTGTCCTAGAAAGTCATTAAAGAGTCGTATAGTCTGTCATGCTCTGCGATTTCTAGCCATGTAATCGGACAGCCTCAGGTAACGAGATCAGCAACTCCAGTCCTCAAGTTTGACATGCCCTTCAACTAAAAGTCATGTAATGCGCTACTTGGTTAAAAAAGAAATTTACACTGCCATTGAGTACAAGCACTGGGTAAATTTCATCTACTATGGCTTGGATTTTGCTGGACTGACACCCCTACAGTTCCAGCCTTGCACTTAATGCTGCCAGGCAGTGTTGTGCAAATTCACACCTCTCAAGAACTAGCTCAAAGTTCAGTTCACACAGATTAAAATGAATAAATTCATGTTCATCGTTCATTGTTTCAATTTTGAACTGGTTCATGTTCAGTTCATTTTGTATTTTTTAAGGAGTGAGAAAAAAATGAACCATGAGTTTACTTTTTTCAATTGTTCATGCCTTATATTAGACTATTACAGTGTTGTTGATTAAAACACAATTATGAATAATTATTTTATTTAAATACACTTTACTGAGTTATACTCTACAACAAACACGTATAACCATATATGCTAATATCCTCCCAGTCAAAAAAGAAATTAAATAGATGCAAGTATACATATAAATTACCGCTCTATTTCCAACCTTGTGACATAAATGATGAATGTGGAACCAGCATGTAGGTGAACTAACCTATTTTGCTGCTGGTCAAAATTCTCGTCACATATTGCATGTCCAATGGGGAAAAACATAAAGTGGCCTCACGAAGTACAACGTTTTCCTAAAAGCAAAAGCAGAGCTTCACCACGTGCTCATGTCAGAGGGGGTGCAGCTTAAGCACAAGCAGGCTGACACAGACAGCGACTATTTTACGTTATTTTTTTCCAAATACAAATAAATTGCAAAATATTCGTACAAAATAAATATTTGTGAAAATACATATTTGTGCTTATCTGAATATCATATTCGGATTCGGCTCCACCTCTACATTACAGGGTAAGACAAAGCATTTTATCTGGACCTAAACCAGATCCAGCATGTCACATAAAACTGAACTAGCTCATGTTCAAGTTCTACAATTGCAAATACGTTATGTTAAGTTCACCGTTCTTAGAAAAATTAGCTTGTTCAATGAACGCACTCTTTTGAACAAGTTCATGCACAACACTGCTGCCAGGGTTGGCTGCAGCAGCCTATTACCCTAAAATCAGATTATTTCCATTCAGCAAATGGATCAATGGGTGGATGGTTCTTGTCTTGTGTCAAAGTGTGCCAGTATCATTAGATATGCTCCAGCACCACAGGATTCTAAGTCCAGCTAATGGATGGGCAGATAGTTACATTTACTTGCCTTCCACATAGGATTAATTTCAGTCTTATACACAGAATGAATGGCTTGAGAAAATTAAATGATGGTTGAATGTTCACATTTGCGCATTTCACACGTTTCTTCGTTCAACATTTTGTGTGATACCAAGATAAAGTGACCTTGACGTTCACTTCCTTTAATTTCAAAAGTTCAATTTAAAAATCATTAGCAAATTTTTTTAATCATCTACCTTTGAACAGTGAAATATTCTAAGCTTGCTCAACTACTTAGTAATTTACTATTTCAAACTTACCTTATTTCGCGATGAGCATTTACAGTATATCTGTCTATTTCATGAAACAAACAAAACCAAAAACGAAAAATGCTAGTAAACTTTGTCCTAAACACTCTCAAATGTTGGGCCCTGGGCACAATTTCTGATACCCTAATTCGTTGCAAAGCTTAGAAATCGCTTTCAGCACTCGTTAAACAACTTCTGAGTAAACATAAAAGATGCCAATATGACTCGTGAATTTTTCCTTGAATAGACTATTTTTGTTTTAGAAATTAATAATGTTTTATAATTTATATATCAACGATGTTGAGATGAAAATAACAGTCGAATTAACTTTGCGGCACTGACCAAAAACAGCACATATATCGATATTTTCTACCTTCAGATTGTTCCGAAAGTGAAAGACGGCAACTGACTTAAACTCCTTCTCCGCAATGTAAATCAAAGCACTGTCCTTGTGTGTGACCACATTAAAGTGCGCTATTGTTCTTAACAGTCGCAGGCGTTGTATATAGCGCTAAGGAAAATTTAACTACTTTTTTTACAATCAAAAATGACAGTTCTACCTAATGTCTTGCATTGCCGAACACTGACATATTGCCAGCTTGTCATTTTCCTGTTTTGTTTCTAATGGGGCGATCATTCAAACTCAGTAAGCCAAACCGATGCACACGACTTCTGAAACCTTAACTCCGCCCCTCTCCCATGCACTGTCATTCCACATCTTACTATGATTGGTCGCTCAGCGCGTCACTCTAGCCCACTTGCTATTCAAAACCTAACACGGACGAATTTTCCAGTCTATTAGCTACAGTAAGGCATGAACGCATGAAATTCGGGGCGCTAAACACGAAAAGCTCTGTAGCGATCCCACGAAAGCATCTTCGTCACGAGTTACGCTGGGATAAATTGCTCACTCTTGTCAGCCTTTCTTGAACTGAAAACGTTACGGGGGCAGCATCTGATTTCGGAAGCAAAGCAGCCCCCTCCGGTCGCAATAAAGCTGCTGCATCACATGGTGTTTGTTAAGTGTGCCTTTAAGGCACAAACCTTGAAAACATTTTTTTTTTAATTCAGTTAACGTATACAACAAAATGTGATAATATTTATAATAATAATAAAGCAATGAGTATCCAGGATGTTTGATGCTTGGCCGCATGACAAAATTGCTTTTGTATCATCAGTTCCTTAAATGCAACAAAGCTGGAAGGGTGGCTAATAAGCTGGATGGTGAAGCATTAAACTGTCAGTTCGTTTAGAGACCCCGAATGAATCACCGAAAATTGCAGTGCTCCTGTTCTTTAAATGTTTACTGTATTTATGCATTAATTAATGTATTTTATTTATGAATGTAATAACTGTCTCTGCCAGCTCATGCTTTCATTTATTTCTGTTAACCTGCTTATAGCTGTGGAAGCTGTGGACAACCCAATGCCATGTAAGCTGCTTACATACATTAGTGTAAAGTTTTCCTTGCAACCAAAAAAATGAAAAAGGACACAGTAAAATGTCATTTATTTTCTGTCGAATTTATTTCACACTGTTACTTGGTAGATGGCTGTATAGTCTGCTCTCTATGTAATCACTGAAAACAAATCAGTAAATGTCACAGCAGAGCACTTGAGAAATGGAAACCAAAAGTAAAAACTTGGGGCCAGTAGACCCCTTGGCTTCTAGGCTGGGGCTGAGGTGTCAGCCTGTAATTTTTTTTAAATTTACTTTCATCTTCATGCAAGACCAGAAATGGAACGCAACAGGGCAACAGTCACATCCACATGTACACAGTCGTGAATCAGGAGATGATTAATGATGTTAGGCAACATAGCCTGGAGCATCTGGTGGATAAAACATCCACAAGTGATTGAACAGGAATCTTTACAAGCAGATCATGTGATTACATGAATACGCTTTTAGTGAAAGTGAAAGTCTCATGAGCAGCACAAGTGCTGTCAATAGGATTTCTTTCTTTCTTTATGTGACAGCTTCCCGGAGGCTGAGTGGCGGAGACAGCAATGGAACTTGTGTTCCATTCCTGGCCTGGTCAGCATGTGTGTGGAGTTTGCCCTTCGTTCCAAGTATGCATGTTTTATTTCTTTTTTAATTTTTTTTTCCTGCATGCGTATTAGATTAATGAGTTTGAATTGGCCTTGTAAGAATGAAGCTGTATGTGTATGTGGTCCCTAAAATGGATCGCTCCAGGGGTTTATATAGCCCTGCACCTAACACTGCCCACTCCAGACCCTGAAGTGGGTTTGAGAATGTTGTGGCATGAGTACACATAAGAAATTCGACAAATGAGAGGAGACCATTCACTCCATTAAGCCTGTTTATTTAGCTAATAGCTAAGCTGTTCCAATATCTCCACCAGATTTTTCTTAAAAGTTGTCCAGGTTTCTGCTTCAAGTCCATGGCTCGATAGTTTGTTTCAGATTCCCACAACTCTCTGAGTAAAGAAGGGCTCTCTAGCTTAAGTCTTAAATGCACTTCCCCTTAAATAGGGGACCCCTTCTCTTTTTCATTTTGTTTTGCCTTGTGGTAAAATTGTTTAAATTCATTTTTTTCTTACCATAGAACACTGAACACTCCTGAACAACAAAGTGAAAACAAGATTTCAGATTTTTTGTTAATTTATTCAAAATAAAAAAAAACTGAACTATCCCATTGAGACAATTATTCGACTCTTTGCCAGAAAACATGAAATTTAGCTCAGGTGCACGCCATGTTTATGTTTGGAGTCCAACTGTGGTCAATTCAATTGACTGGGCATGATTAGGAAAGGCACACACCTCTCCATAGAAGGTCCCACTGATGACAACGTGGATCAGAGCAAAAACTAAGCCATTAAGAATTGCCTGCAAAGCTTAGAGACAGGACTGTGTTGAGGCAAAGATCTGGGTGGGGAAGCCAGCCCTGAAGGTCCTTAAGAGCACAATGGCTTCCATAATTGTCAAAAGGAAGACATTTGGAGCAACCATGACTCTTCCTAAAGCCACCCATTCAGCCAAAGTGTGCAAACAGGAGAGGAGGTGACCAACAACATGATGCTCACCCTGACCGAGCACCAGAGGACCTGTGTGGAGATGGGAGAGCCTTCCTAAAAGGAAAACCAACACTGCAGCACTTCACCAATCTGGGATTTATGACAGAATGGCCAGGTGGAAGCCTCTCCCCAGTAAAAGGCGGACTGGTAGCTCTGTGGCTTAGAATCTGCGCTGGTATCTGGATGATTGCCAATTCAAATTCCATTACTACCAGAAGGGATCCTACTTTGTTGGGCCCTTAAGCTGGGACCTTAGCTTGAAAATTGCTCCAGGGGTGCAGTACAGTGGCTGACCCTGCACTCTGACCATCAAAGGTCAAGTGAAGAAAAGACCATCCTCAGTGATTAACAAAATATCAGAAAATGGAACATGAAAGCCTACTTGGAGTTTACAAAAAGACACCTAAAGGACTATCAGAGTGTGAGAAACAAGATTCTTCAGTTTGATGAAACCAGGCACCACTCATCACCTACACAATACCATTGCAGCTGTGAAGCATAGTGGTGACAGACTCATGGCTGTGGGGAAAGAGACTTGGAGACCAGTCATAGTGGAAGGAAAGCTGAATGGAGCCAAGCTGAGACATACCTATAACGAAAACCTGCTCCGGATGCTCAGGACCTCAGACTGGGCAGACAACAAGAAAATGACTCTAAGCACAAAGCAAAGACAACACAGGAATGGCTCAGGGTCAATTCTGGGAATGTTCTTATGTGGCCCAGCCAGAGTCCGGACTTGAACCCAATCAAACATTTCTGGAGAGACCTAAAAACAACTGCCCACTGATGGTCTCCATCCAACCAGACAGAGCCTTACAGGATCTGCCAAAAAATGGAAGGAAATCTCCAAATCCTTGCTTGTCCTTGCAATGCTTGTTGTGTCAAACCCACGAAGACTCTGATCACCTTCTAAATGCACTTGTATGTATTTGTATAGATTGAGCCAACCGGTCACTCCAAATTTGCACACATGTGCGAGTGGGCCCTGTGATGGACTGGTGAGAGTTTTACATTTCTGTGCACCCAACACCATAAGGAGGGGCTACAGTTGACCCTGCTGAACCTGGAAAGGACTGAGCAGGCTTATGAAGGTGGTGTGCTTTGGTAAATTGTAGTACTAAATCACTACCCATGGGCATGTGCACCCTGCAATGTACTGGAGCGCCAATTAAAGGTGGTTCCTGCAATGCGCCCCGTGCAGTTACAGTAAACATCTCATGACCATGCGAATTAAAAACAAGGTTCAGAAAATGGATAGACAGCTTTCATTGTAAAAGATAGGCACCCTCCACTAAAGCTCATCCTACCACAACTTCAGTCATTGTCCAACCCGCTATATCCTAACACAGGGTCACGGGGGTCTGCTGGACAAAATCCCAGCCAAAACAGGGCACAAGGCTGGAACAAATCCCGGGCAGGGAGCCAGACCACCATAGGACACCCTACCACAACCTCATCCTGGTTATTCTGCAGCATCTTTTAGATGGGTTTCAAATCTTGGCATACATTCTAAAAATGCTTCCTGGGGTAATATCAGTAGCGGGCGCTGGTTAAGACTCCTGGTGTGGGACAGTCACGCTGTGCTTTCAGGACGTCCATTCATGCCACTCTACAACCCCAGAGAATGTCTAAAGCTTGTATCTGCAACTGATAGCAGCATTAGCTGATTAATCTGCTGTGTAAAAAGCAGCAAATTAAATTACACTTTCACAAATGATCCTTTTGCTTAGCAGGCTAAACCACTGGCATGCAGGATGAGTCGTAAATGGTCTGCAAAAGCAAAGCTTCAATAGAGTATCCCACTAGGGCTGAGTAAATTAAAGGAACTCCTATCCGGTCTCAGAGCAACACTCAATAGTAGACATGCTCTAGAGGCGTGTAAGGAGTGGACCACAAGGTGGGTGCCAAGTGGAGCTGGCGTTGGCACGGGCTGGGTATTCTGTGATAGAACACACATTGGCAAAATGTACGACAGCAAATCAAAGGGTCTTTCAAATAAGCAGGTGAATACGCTGTTGTACGGGAGGAGACACGAGTCCAGCACAGGTGTTATGCCAAAAAAATATAAGGCACTAAAAAGGGTTTTTCATTACTGAGTCAGAGCAACTGCGTCTGAATGTCAGCTGCAGAGTCCTGAATTTCACTGCCTGTGTGTGGCCACTCCAGCAACGGCTGGATTTAACACCATGGTAAATGACTTTCACCGATTATATGAAACATGACATATCCTTCTGAAACACTGAACTCCTGTCGGGACTGCTTACCCCTTACAAACTTGCAAAACCATAGACTTGACAATGCCAGCCTTTTTACAGTCTTAAAGCACTATGGCACAACTCACAACGAAAAGGTCTACACAGCTTATAGCGCCTTCTGTATGGCAGTGGTGTCCGTCCACAAAGCTCCATCAGCCCAGACATTCAGCTCACTCAAAAGGCCACTGCTTACATTTGAGATGTGCCTCCTTAGGACCCACCGAGATCCAAGCCTTTGGCAGCTGCCACTCCAGCCAACATCCACCGCATCTTCACTCAGCTTCACGCTTCCATATTTGGACTTAATGGTAAAGAATTTCTAAAGCGCCTTTTGATGATGCTTGCTGGGAAAAGCTCTGAAAAAGGACTCATGCTCACGGATTTAAAAAGAAGGTCCTGTGACGAAAAGAATGAATTTTAGAAAAAAAAAAAAGAACCCAGCAGTAGCAGAGCATTTCAGGTTCTACAATCCTTCAACCTTCACAAGCACTTTGAGTGCAGTGTTATCGGAAGATGGAGCCAAACCTGGCAGCACCTAATGCAAGGCAGAAACCAACCTAAGGTGGGATGCTCCTGTGTCACCGCACACGCTCACACACCCACCACACTGTCACAAATTAACTGAACCACTGGACCGTTAGACCAATTAGGACATCCCGGGGAAACCAAACAGCAGCAATGGAAACCTGCAAACTCCACAGAGGAGGCACCTTGTCGGAGAGACAATCCAGGAGCCACTGCAGGCATCATGTTAAGGCAGCACTGGTATTACACTGTCTAGAAGACCAAAATACACAATAACATCACACGTGACATTTACTACAGACAATTTCAAACTACTTTTTTTTTTTTTTTAATTAGAAAAAGAATGAAAATGAGATTCATAGATAAGATGCTCATTTATGACCCCCTTTTGCTTAGCTTGAATCTACTACAGCATACCGGGATTGTTCATAATTACACGTTTACTCAATGGTGCTTTAAGCTGAATCTGGCTAATGTAATATCTTCCATGCTGATTAATTCTGGATATGAGTTTTGGGACTCAGTAGCAGAGACCATACGCAATTATTACAGTCATCATTAGTCTGTGATACTGACTGAAAATGTTACACACAAACACACACACACACGGGTGGCATGGTGGTGGCACTGCTGCCACACTCTGGAGTGGGTTAAGAAGAGGGGTGGATGGATATACACACACAGACACACATAAATTAATACTGCATACACCCGCATACATATATTAATACTGTATACACCCACATATATTTTAATACTGTATACACACACACACATGCAATGTACGTATAAAAAGAGGATTCAAAATGTATGCAGATCCCTTCACTTTCTGCACACTTTATTGTGCTGTAGAAGTAATTCTAAATGGATACATTTGCCATTTTTGCCAATTAGTCTACACTCAACAACCCATAATGACAAAGTGAAAACCTGTTCCCAGAAAGGGTTGCAAATTTATTCAAATCAAAAACTGAAATCTCTCGCTCATATTATGTGTTCAGACCATTTGCTGTGGCACCAAACTGTGATCAGATGCCCCCTCTTTGCTTGAATTCTCCTTGAGATGTGTCCAGATCTTGATTGGGGTCCCACCTGTGGCAAACTAAACTGACTGGACAGCATTCAGAGAGTCACATGTGTACCTGTGTATATAAAGTCCAACAATTCTCACTTGAGGAGCTGACAAAGAACCCAGTGGACACAGAGCTTCAGATGTCCTCTGCTGAGATGGGAGAACCTGTCGAAAGGAAGACCATCTCAGCAAAATCCCATTGATCAGGTGTTTATGGTAAAGTGCCTAGACAGAACCCACTACTAAGTAAAAGGCACATGACAGCCCAACTGGAGTTTGTTAAACGGCATTTAAAGGACTCTGAGAGCTTTAAGAAAAAGATTATCTGGTCTGATGACACAAAAACTGAACTCCTAGGGTAGAACACCAAGCAATATATCTGGTCAAAAACCTAACACTGCTCATCGCCTGCCTAATACCACCAAGCTATGGAGGTGCTTCTTAGTGGCAGGGCAGGGAGACGGGTCAGAATTGAGGGAAAGACAAATGCTGCCAAATATAAACAGGTCCTTGACGATAACCTGCTCCAGAGTGCATGTGACCTCAGGCTGGGGACAACAGTTCAGTTTTCAGCATGACAATAACCTGAAGCATACAGTCAAGACAACACTGGATTGGCCAAAGCCCAGACTTAAACCCCAAAAGAGACATAAAGATGGCAGTTTACAGACGATTCTCATTCAATCTAACAAAGCCTGAGGGGATCTGCAAGGGAGAATGCAATAAACTCCCCAAATTCAGGTATGCAAAGCTGGGACAGCCCGATCCAAGAAGACTTGTAACTGCTGTCAAATGGTCTTCTATAAAGTACTGAATTATTATATGAATTAAAAAATCACTTTTTGATTTTTAATAAATGTATTAACCATTTTGAAAACATTTTCACTTTGTCATTACCAAGTGCAGACTGATTGGCAAAAATGGCAAACATATCCATTTAAAATGAAATCTACAATACAATAAAATGTGCAGAAGGTGAAAGGTTTGAATATCTTTTGAATCCACTATGTATGAAAGTATGTGCATATTGCTGCAAAAAATGTTTGTGAGCCCTTTGGAATTCTGCAATTAATTACACATAAAAATGGGGTCTGACTTATATATATATATATATATATATATATATATATATATTCTGTTGACGGATAGAATAAACAGAATATAAAGTCAAGTTCTCAATTTCATTATCACTCTTTGATGCTAATAATTAACAGCAGCATATTGTGATTAGACAATGCTATTTAGTCAAATATACCTTTTTGAGATCTGCTCTGTCTAAGGCTGTCGCCACTGCACATTACTTCAGGTATGCATACTAAAATCACTTTCTGATTGAATTTGGCAGTCACTGTGACCAACAGTGCTCTTGCTGTAAAGTGTCTCCTGGTGACACTATTTTGCAGTTACACTTTTTGGGGCTTATGTATTTTCACAGTACTGTACACCAAGGTTTTAAAAGTGCCAACAAGACCCTCTGCACTCATGGCTACTGTTAAAGTATCAGATGTGTGAGTCTATCAATTTCAGTACCTTGTAGGAATGATCCCTTGAAGAAATGTAAAGAATTTTCCTGAGAACTTTAAGACCCTTTATATTTATATATGCCTAAATGCACACAGTATATAAACATATATACACAGATTTACTTGCACAAATTGTTATATTTGTATGTATATATAGTGTATATGTATATATACCTAGCATTACCCGAGTAAAGTTAGAAACTCATATGTCATTGCAGCTTTACACGGGTAATGCTAAGTTTATCCAATTTTCCGGTTTTACGGTAACATATACATAAGTTATCTATCTATCTATATATATATATATATATATATCTATCTATATACATATATCTATATATATCTATATACAGTATATATATATACGTTTATTAAATTATTACTACTAATTTACAAGGTGTGTTCTTTAATAATCAAGTCATTGGCAATGTACAGATCTGATCAGCTGTTATGCTGTTTTACAGTTACATATTGAAGGTAGCACAGCGACGAATTGATGACACATGGAGAAACACTTTCGATGAATGCAAAGGGTCCCTTAGAGCTCTGCAAACCCGCCCTCGGACTGTTCTGAACAGTGTCACTGTTAGGCGCTATACAGCACTAACTATATCGTTTTAATGAGGTTCCTGAAAATGCTGATTTTATTTTAATGTGGCAGTCCGAGTCTTCTTCCCGTTACAAACCGCTGCCTTCCCATTAATCACTTATCTCGACCGCAGATTACCCGGCACGGGACGGGACGTCAGTCCGACACAAGGCACCCTGTCCCACACAAGCCCATTCACTCATGTTGGGAAATTATGGGGTCGCGCGCTTCGTTGCTTGTGTTTGTCCGGGCAAGTATTTATTAAGGAAACACATTGGTTTAAAATGCCGAACTCTGCAATGATTACTTTCTGTGGACCTTGTCTATTTGCCCAAGATTATGTAACTGATACGAGTGACTTCTGCGCTGCTCACTCATAACTTATCTCTCAGTTGTACAACTGCACCTAGAAATCAAATGCACTAATGTTTGTTCGGTTTGTTTTGCCCGCTGTTCTGACGTTTTGCTCTGTTTAAAGCACTCTGTGGTCTTAAAAGGCGCTATATATAAATTACGCTGTACCACAAACACATGTAACGGCACAATAAACCCGTTTTGCAGGTAATCAGTACCATCTCCCGTACCTCGGCACTTTGATATTTTGTTTCGGATTTTTTATAAATAAATAAATCAGACGCACGCGCGCTCCTGACTCGAGATAACGGAAATCACTGACGGCATTTTTTGATTCACCTCGTATGTAGACGTCATCGTCGGCCCTCATAAACCACTCGTACTTGTCCAGGTAGTGGTCGTGCATGTACTTGAGCATCATGAAAGACTTCTTCTGCGGCGGATAGGAATCATCCACTCCAGCCAGCGAGACCACAGGAATGGGCAGGGGCAGGCGGGCTGCCTCCGATCCCTCGCTGGAAAAAAACTCCACCTTGCCGGGAATGGAGCGGGTCCACGTCGCGAAGGCAGCCACGGCCCTCGAGTCCAAGTATTTCTTTGCTGTCATGACCCCCACGTAGAGGAAGTGCTTGGGCTGGGGAGCGGGACCCCCCCAATCCCCGCTGCCGTTGCTAGTCCTGTAGCGAGTGTCATTCTCCTCGTCCTTATCCTCCTGGCTAACCAGGGGACTGTCGCTCTCTTTGGGCCACACGTTGCTGCTGGCGCTGCCTCCGAGCCTTTCGGCCATTCTGCCGATACCCGCCCCGGTGCCATAATATGAGCAGATGGACGATTTTCTCTTTTTGCCACTGATTTCCACTACCCGGGGTACGATGAGCCAGGACGCCGCGGTGAATCCGACAATCAAGCCCAGCACTACGCTCATCCAGGCTCGCTTGGATCTGACAGCCATGGTTTTGGGAGTGAAAGGAACAGGGGAGAAAAACGACTATTGCGGAGGGCGACGGGGCCCCGTGTTGCTGTCACGGCGGGCTGGAGTCAGTCTTCTCTGATCAACGTGGCTTCTTCGTAAAAGTGCATTCTCGAGACGCGCTCCCTGCTATCGGGACATTTCTGGCTAGCGCCTTGTTATAGGTCATGTCCCGCTGTTCTCTAACAAAAAAAAATTAAAAAGCAACAGGAGAAAAAAAAAACAATCCAAAAAGTATCCGCTACGATCCTGACAGGCAGCACATTGCCTCTTTAAATATCCGTTGTGTTAAGCGCGTATATGTGCAGTGCATGAGCTGCGGGGTGCATCGCTTTGTGCGATAGCCCCGAAAAGAGCTGGACAACCGTCACTCATTTCATTTGGAACTGGAAAGAAAAATAATTAAATGCATCAAAAAGGAAGACAAAAAAGTTGCGTCTACTTGTGTCTCTCTTGCTGCATTCCTCGTCCACTATCCAGTTTGCTTCGCTGGCCCAACTCGCATTAAGGACTTCATGCCGACAACTCTTACTGATTACACAAATTAAGAGTGTTCATTTGTGACTTCTCGCTCTTCTTTTTTTCAGTTTGCGCTCCTCCCCGCCTCCCCCAGCCAGCTCGCCATTTTGTTTACTAATTGACGTCAGGATAAATAACTTTTCCGCTGCTCCGTCCCCCTGTCTCTAATTTCTTTGCCGTTTCGGAGCGGTACAGCTCTGCACGCTATACATATTCATTATGAACTGAAACAGGCGGGCGGGCGGTCGGACAGCTGGGGACGGAGGAGGAGTCACGCGTGTGCTGCTAGAGCCGTCAGGGGCGGGGATGTGCGTGAGGCGCTGATATTGGCGTTACCTACCTGGACGATTTGCTTAACTTGGCTCGGCTTTAGCCTCGCTAGCCGGTGACGTGTAAAGATCAGCAGTATACGTAGAGAGGGTTCAGTTCAATACTAAACATTTTACTAAGACCGAAGAATAAGACCATGATAACAGTAATAGTGACACGTTTGTGAAGGTGACGCGCAGTAAACTCTTGCCCGCTGTTATTCAAGTATAGTATGGCAGTGGAAGGATTTGGTGGACGGGAGGCAATTCAGTCCCACGCACGCACATTGGAGTAACGAATACGTAAATGTGTTTATGCAGGTTGGAGAGAACACGCGAACAAGACAGAGGTGGCAACCAAGCTGAAAACATAATTCTGGGTCAGAGCGTGGCGAGACGTAGTCCTGAAATGCCGCTGCGGGTTTCGTGTCTCATTCTGTTGTGATAGAGACTACCATCACAAGGAAGAGCCACTTGTAACTAAACCGCCATTGAAGTTTCTCTTGCTTTGTCGCTTATTTTTTTTAAGGAGGACAGAGAGTCACACACTCCTTTCCCAACTAAAACTGATCTCGCGCTCCAAAGCCAAGTCTTGAAGCTTTCCGGTAAGATCAAGAACGCGACCACTCGCAGGGCTGTGGGAAGTGACTTCCCCGAAATTCATCTGGGACTGTTAATCTCGATTTCTTTACGCTCTTGTTTACTGTAATGAAATTTTTTTTTTACTATACTTTGTATCCTTTTTTCCATTTAAATCTAATTCATTGTTTAATTGATTTTTTCCTCGTTTACTGCTTTGTAAAGCGCAAAGCGATGATGTTCTGCTGCGCAGGCGTTTTTAGACGAATTAATCCATTTCAGAACGTTTCCTTTGCACATGAGCCGAGAATTTTGCAGGCAAGGTGCCAAATCACAAGTTCTATCCAACACGATCGGCGTTTTATTAATAAAGAGAGCGTGGTAGTACAATAGTGAACATGTACTGCCCATCAGACGATTGTTTGGGTGACTTTTGTGTCAAATTAAGCAAAGTCTAGCAAACAAACTGACATTGGGTACAATGTGGGTAGCCAACAACGGCCCAAATGGGATTTGGCACAGTGACAGATAGGGAGTCCCAGTCTTTTTCAAGAACATAAAAAACAGTCCATACATTACTGGTTCATTCAACCATTCCCAACACCTGCTTGAGTGCAGAGAAGCAGAAGCCTAAGTCAACAAGACAAAGATATAAGCAGCAACAACCCTGGGTCAGGGTGAACACACATACACACACACACTGTATGGATTGTGGGAGAAAGCCAGCGCATAGGGAGGAAACCCACAAGACCACAGGGAGAACATGCAGAGTTCACACAGGGATCACCCAGGACAGGAAGCCCAGGCCTCTTGTTGTGAGGAAGCAACACTACCATCATGCTGACCCCCCATTACTGGCCATTTCCTTGAAACTATTTTTAACATTTAGTTGTTTTTTATTAATGAATTCATGAGCAATTATGAAGATTTATAATTTATTAATTAAGAAAATTAATAAACATTAAAAATATAATGTGACTTTAAAGTATTTATTCTTAAATAACACAAAATACCTTTGCATTTATTAATACTAGTCCATCTGTTTTTCTGGTGTTACAACACTGAACAAGAAAACATTACCAATAATGTATTAAAAATTTGAAATTTTAACGAATATAAAAACAACACTTTTTGAAATTGTTCAAATTGTTATGGATTCTTCCACAATAAAAAAAAACACAAAAAATACTAATTACAGCCTCTGTGACAGTATTAACAAGATGGAGACTGTAGGGGTAGTGATTACACTGGCCCAGTGTTACCAAACCATGATTGGGCCAACGAAGGGTTTACTGAACTGAACTTGTACTGCCAGCAATTAACCCATTTTGGGCCACTAGGGGTAATTTGTTAGGGGCTTCTTGTAGTAGCCCTCACACTGGGCCAGAGTGGCATTTAATTGGGTTTTCCCAAACTGACAATGTGGCCACACAGATCCACTGTGTGCATGTCTGCTGGGTAATAAATGATTACCTTATAGTGATATAGAAATGAAGCTATCCATCAATTATATAGTGCATTACATATTTATCACTCTAGCTATCTATTAAATAGTGCCTTACATATCTATCTACCTAACTTTCACATCTTTTATTCTAATATATAGTGTCTTTGGTATCTGTCTTTTTGTTGGGTGGCTTAATATCACAGAGTCAGCAGCCTCCATTCATATCCTTTGAGTGGATATTTGTCTGTGTTGAGTCTGCTTGTTCTCCCAGTGTTTGTGTCAATTGCCCTTAATTTTTCTTCACACATCCCTAAAGAAAAGCAGTTCATTTTAGTTGACAATCTTAAACTGTACATTTGTGTGTGTGTGTGTGTGTGTTTCTTGCAATGGCCTGGCACTCTCTCCATAGTTGCTTCCTTCCATTTACCCAGGTGCTGCTAGTATAAGCCCTGGCCCCTCCTAACCCTGAACTGAGTTAAGCAGGTTCAAGACCTCTATGATTTTCATTTGCAGAATTACTTTAGTAAAGTTTCTGGTGAGTGATTCATTGGAACAGCATGCATAGCACAGCTCGAGGTTGCAGACAGGAGTCATGAATAACGATAGTAGGAAACACTTTGGGGAAAGCTCTGAGCCAGGGCACTGTCCAGATGCTGTGTTGCCAAACTGTATTACTCGGACACTTTTTCCAGTACACACCATAGGAGGCAGAGCCTCTGTTAAGTTGTGTCAGGAAGTGATTTAGCCTACAGACTGGATAAACCATTTAGCAGAGGCCACAATAGGTGCATGTAAATCTCAAAAAGTCACATTGTACAAATCAGTGTCATCTAATAAGCAATTTATTCTTTAAATATTAAAAGTTAGTACCATATATAAACAAGGCACTGGTGGAGTTTTGATTTTGTCTGATCTTTCATAACAGAGGTGACTTAACATTTTTTTTTACGCGATAATTTCAGTTGCTAATAAAATAACATAAGTTAAGGCCTTCACTTATAATCCATTCTTATCGGGCCTACTCTCAATGCACAAGAAGGTATTACACTGAAGTGTTAGGATACTGTGTATTTTTTTAAAATTCCTTTACACTTGTTTCAACTTCTTTTTGTTCAGAGTTGTCCTGTTTTGGGTTTTCTAAAATGCTGCATCATATTTTTTGCTTATTTTTATTATTACTATTTTCTGTTATTACTAAAAATGTGTAGTTTTTGTCACCATTTTGAGTTGCAATTTTTATAACATAGTGTCTCCAGATTTTATATAATTAACATCAGTGGCAGTACATCAAACACATCATTATCTAATTTGTGGATGTTTCTAAAAAGCAACATTTGGTACGCGTGTGTGTGCTTCAAGGGTTTTAGTGTTCCCTGTTCCTGAGTATTTGTTTTTGTTTCCATACACCAATTCTTTGATTAGCATTTTGGTAGAGGTGGACGACTGGAAAGATCTCAGGTTTGACTTTGGCTTTGGTTAGCATTTCCTCTGTCAGTCATCACCATTTCTCAATCAGGCCTATCTTGTGCAGGACATAACAGAAAAGACTTGGCAAGCGTCCTTCACTGAGCAAATATCATAGAGTTTTACCACTGTATACCAGAAAAACATTGTGAAAGAAAGTCATAACCGTGCTGCTTATGTATACATAATTCTGGTTTGCCTGCTTTAAGGAAAAACAATTAATCATATATTGAGCATGGTCTGTAATTTAACACAAATCACTTATAAAATACAACACATCGTGGTACCATCTAATTATGAAATAATTACATGAGAAGGACGGTTTACATGTAATTGTTATGATTTAGCCTTACAGAATAGCAAGAGGAGAGGAGAACCTTCAAAAACCCTGGCCAGACAGTAAAACTTCATTATGATTAAATTAACTGATTAATGATAATGATACGAAGAGTTTAACAATGAAAATCCACAAAGTCAAAAAAAAAACAAAAACAAAATATGAAAGTTACCAACAAACAATAATTTAGAAAATGCTAAACATCAAAAAGTAAAACTCTCTTTCTTGATCGATAGATAGATAGCTAGAGAAAGGCACTATATAAAAGATAGACAGATAGATAGATAGATCTATATTTTAATAGCGATTAATCACAGACAATCACAACAATCACATTGTTATGTGCAGAATTCAATAATGAACTCAAAAGTAGTGTATTGCATGTATTTGGTTTGCAAACACTTTAAACAAATAAGGTGCTTTTTAACAGCAGTATTCCCTTTACATAGCAGCAGTTAAAGTATTTCTTGTAAATCTCAACTTAAACATTAATGTAATCAAATTAAATATAAAGCCAAAGCTATTTGCCACTGCCAGGGCATTAACATTTTATCTTGTTTGTTATAGAAAAACAAGTCACCCTCAGAGTCCAGAGCCATGATCACAACATTATAACAGGCACCTTCCGAGCAACAGCAAGTTAACATTTCTAAATCTGTTTCTCTTTTATCTGAACAGATACCAGCAGAAACATTTTCTTTTATCAGGGAGCAGCATAAACAGTCTATCTATGTTCAGTAGCAACTCTTTGAGGGCTAATATTTTTTCCAAAAACCTCAGTTTTCTGAAAAGCGCACAAAGCAATCATTTCACACATAAACCAACAGAAAACGTCTGTTGCTGCCTGTTGTGCCTGCTGTCGGCGCCTGTTTGCAGTTTGCAGCTGCACGTTCGACGGCCAGCAGGAATGCACAACTAGCGAGACTGAGGTTTTCAAAATAATATTAATAACAAAAAATGTGTTAACGCACGCTAAAATAATTGTTATATATTTATATAAATAGATTGATGTTGTAGTCAGTGAAACTTCTGGGATATTAATCTGGTCAGTTAAGTAGCACAGGGGGTTGTTAATCAGTTTCAGCTGCTTTGCTGTTAATGAAATTAACAACAGCTGCACTAGAGGGGCAACAATGAGATGACCCCAAAACAGGAATGGTTTAACAGGTGGAAGCCACTGACATTTTTCCCTCCTCATCTTTTCTGACTGTTTTCTTCACTAGTTTTGCATTTCGCTACAGTCAGTGTCACTACTGGTAGCATGAGGCGAAACCTGGACCCTACAGAGGTTGCACAGGAAATCCAACTTCTCCAGGATGGCACATCAATGTGTGTCATTGCCAGAAGGTTTGCAGTGTCTCCCAGCACTGTCTCAAGGGCATGGAGGAGATTCCAGGAGACAGGCAGTTAGTCTAGGAGAGCTGGACAGGACCATAGAAGGTCCTTAACCCATCAGCAGGACTGGTATCTGCTCCTTTGGACAAGGACAAACAGAATGAGCATTTCCAGAGCTCTACAAAATGACCTCCAGCAGGCCACTGGTGTGAATGTCTCTGACCAAACAATCAGAAACAGACTTCTTGAGGGTGGTCTGAGGGCCCAACGTCCTCTAGTGGGCCCTGTGCTCACAACCCAGCGCAGTGGAGCTCGATCGGCATTTACCATAGAATACCAGAATTGGCAGGTCCACCAATGGCACCCTGTGCTTTTCACAGATGAGAGCAGGTTCACCCTGAGCACATGTGACAGACGTTGAAGGGTCTGCAGAAGCCATGGAGAATGTTATGCTGTCTGTAACATCATTCGGCATGACCAGTTTGGTGGTGGGTCAGTGATGGTCTGGGGAGGCATATCCATGGAGGGACGCACAGACTTCTACAAGCTAGACAAAGACACCTTTACTGCCATTAGGTATCAGGATGAAATCCTTGGACCCATTGTCAGACCCTACGCTGGTGCAGTAGGTCCTGGTTTCCTCCTAATGCACGACAATGCCCGGCCTCATGTGGCAAGAGTATGCAGGCAGTACCTGGAGGATGAAGGAATTGAAACAATTGAATGGCCTTCACGATCCCCTGACTTAAACCCAATAGAACATCTGTGGGACATTATGTGTCGGTCCATTAGGCGCCAGGTTGCTCCTCAGACTGTACAACAGCTCAGGGATGCCCTCATACAGATCTGGGAGGAAATGCCACAAGACACCATCTGTCGTCTCATTAGGAGCATGCCCTGACGTTGTCAAGCATGCATACAAGCTCGTGGGGCCACACAAGATACTGAAAAGCATTTTGAGTAGCAGAAATTAAGTTTTTGAAAAATGGACTAGCCTGCCACATCTTCATTTCACTCTGATTTTAGGGTGTCTACACAATTGAGCCCTCTGTAGGCAGAAAACTTTTATTTCCATTAAAAGACTTGGCATCCTTTTGTTCCTAAGACATTGCCCTGTCGTTATTTGTATAGATATCCAACTTCATATTGAGATCTGATGTATCTAATGTGTTTCTTTAAAGTGTTCCTTTAATTTTTGTGAGCAGTATATATATATATATATATATATATATATATATATATATATATATATATATATATATATATATATATATATATATATATATATATATATATATATATATATATATATATATAATATCTTTCTATAGACTTAAGTACAAAAATTAAAATCCAGAATAAAAAGCTAAAAGGTTTAAACAGAGCAAGTCAAAACCAAAGGTCAAACAAACAAAAAATGCCAAAAGGATAGAAAGACCAAAGGGGAGCAGAAGAACACAAACCACAGTGAATAACACGGCAGGGGGGCCTGAGAAATATGCATGGGGTGAAAGTGTGTGGTGACAAATACACTAGGAAATGCATGCTGCTAGTAAACTCCCCCATTAGTTTTTTTTTTAACTGGAAAAATATTGTTTTTTATGAAAATAATATCACTGAAGTGAAAATATGTCGAAACAAAACACACAATATGAGGAGAAATACTACATACAAATGAAGAAAAAAAACAACGGAACCTTGTAAATAAAAGTTTATCTGAAATATTTCATTTATTGCACTACACTATGTGCAACGAGTCTAAGAGTGGCACCCGTCCATATGTCAGTAATACCCATTGCAGGTGATGATTATCTTGGTTTGGACTTAGAAGAGTGTGGTACAGCAAAAGATTTATATCACGCTCATGATAAAAAATTCTGACAATTTCACCACATATCTGTATAATTTGTTTCAATTTAATTCAGTTTATTTTTATATAGTTCATCACTCTGAATTGAGCTTTCTCTCCGTAAAGATGAATAAAGTGTCATTGTTGTTTTTTTCCCCTTACATGATCCTTCCCTCACCTCCTACCAGCTGTTAGCTGCATTCTTATGGCATCGATGTGCCATTTTTCTCTGCAGTACCAGATTAAGAGGCAGAGTCCTTTATACTCTCCTCTGTAATTAAAGTGGCAAGAGTTCAGTTTCAACTAGGCCTGCACAGAATGACAGGTTTGGACTGAACTTCATTTCATCAGAAATCTCTCAGAATTTAGCAGCAGAGGTTTATTATTCATCAGGCTGGAATGAGATTTCCACTGTTTGAAATAAGCCTTCCCCGTCCAGGACCCTCATGTGGCTTACTGCTTCTTGCTGATACAGCAAACCATGACCTGCACCACCAGAGTCAAAATCAGACCAATGAAAATCCCAGGACTGGAAGAGACTTTTCCATCAATTCAGGCCACTCAGAAAGACAACTTAAGGCCAGACATATGGAAGGTGTCAAGTAAGCAGCCCGAGAGTCCTGAAGGTTTACCTTGCTGCTCTACAATAAATACCTTCTGCACTTCGACAGGAAGGAGAATGAGCAGCAGTGTGCCCCTGGTCAACATGAACTCTTCCATTTATTACATGAGGAGCCCATTTATGAAAGCATCACCAGACCTAATTAGCACTGATTAAAATTTTAAGAAGTTCCCTTGAACATTTATTATAAGTTCATGTCACATTAGGTGAAGGTGCCTGGGCACTCTAACAGGCTGCCGAGTAGTTCAAGTAACATGGAGTGCTGTTAATGGGCTGTCACATTATGAAAGAGAAGAGAGAGGACGGGTGCAGGCTGGAATTTCAGCGAATTCTCTAAACATGTTGGTGTGTCTGCTCATGGAATAGCAGGAGTTAAATGTGTCTACAGGCTCGTGGCCACATTCCTGGCTAGAATGTCTTTCACTGAGATGGAATCTATTTCCTAAATGTGGAAGTGATGCCACAGATTACCTCCCAACAAATTATATTTTGTATTCAGTGGTGAGCTCTAAACAGAGGTGCCCACAGAAAATGGCATGTGGTTAAGCAAACTATACAGTAGGACTGGGTGTGACGTGCAAGTTCTCAAGTGAATGTGGCCTGTGTGCAGCCCGTTTCAAAACCCGACACGTACTCTTTGGTCAATTCTGAGGCCTTTTGCACTTTTCACATTTCAGGATTATCAGCCTGCATACACTGGGAGAGGCTGGGGTTTCAATGACAGATTACGCTTGGATTTATTCACATAGCAGTTGCTTTTATCCAAATCGACTTACAAAAGTGGTCAACGTAATTGAGCACGCATCAGTGTGGGGGGCTGTTCTGAAGCAAGTGCTACAGGAGATGGTTACAACGTTGACCCTCCAAGTGTGGAGCTCTAAACCAAAGAGAAAGCTAGCAGGAGCCTTGCATCAAGACCATTAACAAATAAGAAGATACTCACAGGACTACAGGGTCTTCAAACACTTCTTAAAGGAGGCAGTAGTTTGGATGGAGGTGGGCCACTCATTGCACCAGCTGGGAACTACACGTGAAAAGAGTTTTGGATGGAGATTTGATTCCACATAGAGGTGGTATCACCAGAACTGAGTGGGCAAGAAGGAGTGCAGGAGCTCACAGGTGTCTCTGTATAAAGAGGTGCTGACAGATCAAAATGAGTGCAGCTACTGGAAGCCCATGGAGTGACATGTGCCCACACTGATTGGCTGCACACAGGACATGCCGCTGCATTTTGAACCATTGGCAGCAGCTTGGTGACGCCTGCCGATGCTCCTGCCAATAGAGATTTAAAGCAGTCCAGCCATAATAAGACCTAATGTTCTGCTGCATACACCATTAGATACGACCTGAACTTGTAGATGTTATACAAAGGGAGTCTCCATCTATGCGGGACAACTGCAATGTGATCACTGAAGGATGGCTGGTGATCAATCAAGGAGCTCGGTCTTTGAGCTGGAGATGGTGTTCTTTCTTTCAAGTTATATTTATTATGATCTTTATAACTCCAGCAACAATGATAAGGCAGTTATGTCTCCATATTTCTACCACCAGTCGAGTCTTTACTGGGGACTGAACTGAACTGTCCTGCCTGTGGCTAAGTGTCCTGAACACCAGACCTCACTGCCACCTGTGAGAAGATGCTTTAGGTTTTCCCACTGAGCCTGAAGTTCACTCATTGGCCTTACTAGACCTTGGGGGGTGAGAATGTGCGTGAATCCTAATTCTGTCGATGATCCATCAGTTGGAAATGTCATAAAATACACTGACTGAGTAAATAAATAGGAACACCTGCTTATCCACACAGCAACAACTACATTTATCTGTAAAGCACACTTCCATACAATACAATACAGTTTATTTTTGTATAGCCCAAAATCACACAGGAAGTGCCGCAATGGGCATACAACCACTGGAGCTCCAAGTGCCTTACAAGGAGCTTTACAAGAAGTCAAATAGAAAGTTACAAGAAAAGGAAAAACAAGTAAGGTCAGAAGAAAAATGTAACAAAGAAAACAAACAAAGCCATATGATCTTATAAAATGTGGATAAATAATTAGTAGGAGAGTATTAGTTATCTAATTGGCCAATCATGTGGCAGCGCTGTGATGCATAAAACATGCAGATTCAGGTCAGCAGCTTCAGTTAATGTTCACATCAATCGCCAGGATCGAGTTACCCATCTTCCAACATGATACCACACCAGGTCACAAAACAAAAGTCATCTCAGACCACTTTCATGAACATGACAGTCAGTCCAGTGTTCTTCAGTGGCCTCCCCAGTCACCAGATCTGATTCCGTTCAGAACACCTTTGAGATGTTGGAGAACATGAGATTTGCCACTGACAAATTGCATGATACGGTCATGTCAACATGGAGCAGAGTCTCAAAGGAATGTTTCCAACATCTTGTGGAATCCCAGCCATGCAGGACTGAGGCTGTTTTGAGAACAAATGGAGATTCTGCACAATATTACTATAGCAGCCCTATATTTGTTCAGTGAATGTGTATTCTGTGGTAGGTTCAAACACGAAATACCCAACGATAACACATGCTTCTTCCTTTTGGTTACTTGGATATGCAGCATAAGCAGGACAACTCAGTGTTGATATGACCTAAAACTTTTACTAATTTTCATTGGGTGGGTAGGAGACTCTTTTGGGTGGTCGCTGCCCAGATGAAGCAACACCTTTGCTTCCATATCAAAGAACACACATAATGTTTCCTGCAGAGCTGCAATGTAACTTTCGCAGGTTTCTCTCTCTCTCCCTCTACGCATTTCATGAACTCAGCTTTTTTATTTTTTATTACAAACTCAGCAGGAGTCTCAAGTCCATCCTGGGAACACTTGGTGCAGAGTACATAGCAGCCCTGGATGGGACACCTGCCATTCCAGGGCACAGTCAAGATCACAGCCAATAACTCTCAAATCAACATCACTGAATGAAAATTGGAGCCCCCGGATTCGACAGGCTCGGCATCCAGCAAATAGTGTGGAGAACTTGACATTTGTCCATAAGAAATTACCTTTTTATGATTCCATTTTGGATCTACGCGGCACGAACTTATTTGGTTTAGTTTGTATTTTATTTTCATGAGAATACTGCTAATGTGGAGCTTGTGCGCATCAAGTAGCTGAGACCCCGCACTTCTCCCCAAAACCGAGATGTATGGACCTGCAGAGCCACAGCCCAATACGTCACCACATCACTGCACGTCTAGGCCAGCACTTTGGTAATAAACCTTTATAGGTCGTCACAAATAATATTGATTGCCATGCTAACCACACCAACCTTAACTTTTATTTATCCTACACGCTAACCACACCAAACCCTAACCTTAACTTCCGTCCTAGACCTGCAGTTATAGTAGCCCTGCGGTGACGTAGGTGCTCTGGCTCTGCACTTGGATATTACTGGGCCAAAAGCCGTCCGGAATATCGCGAGAATGGAGCGAAGTGGGAGGACGAGTGCGAAGATATCCGACAATTTCCATGTGCGGCAATGAAACGCTAAAGTGGGCTTAAGCTGCGGGTTTGCAATATTTACTCGGTTAAGTTATTCTGACAAGAAGGAGAGACAGCGTGTGAACAAGCTCCCCGTGGATATTAGTGGGCCAGTATCTGCTCCACAGACTGCTGCCGACTGCCCCTCGGCTCAGCGGGCCGACGTTTGGAGGACGAGACACGCGGCTCATTGAGCCCGTTAGTCGGTGCCAATGAAAGTCACCCCAGCCGGCGTGCGAGACAGAATGACTTACAGCGCTCCTAACACACCGTGAGCGTCCGTTAGATCTGTTACGTCGCACAGCACAGTCGACATAGTTTCCATTACAGACGTGTCGCAAGCGATTAAACAAACAATACTTTCACATTTATTTTAAAACCTGATAGAGCGAAGTAAGGCGTGAGGTGAATGTTGTGTGTCGCATGTGACAAGTGCGCCCCCTTGTGGCGACAGCGCAGCACAGCGAGGTAGGTGAAGATTTTAGGCAGGTTTATTTGAATTGAAATTTAATGAAGTTAACAATAAGAAACGGGTACCTCTAAAATAAAAATAGGCAGGGATAACGTGAATCTGTCTTCAAATACAGGCTCTAATGCCATTGCCATCAAATTCATTGACTCGCTTTCTTTGTTGTTTGTGCCTCAATACGATTCAAATTTTAGATAAACACTTCTAAGTGTAAAATTAAGATTGTTCCAGTTTGAGCTCTCTTATCTAATTGTCAAAAATCCAAATGAGAGTTTCAGGGGGCAGGGCCTTTTCTGAAAGCACTTGGGTACAAGACGGAATGTCCATACAGGCATACACCCACCCGGCCAAATCTCCAGTGTAAAATGGACACCTGAAGGTGCTCATGGAGCTTCTCTTTCAATATGTGCACTTTTAGGGAGTCTCCCACTCCAGCCAGTTTGGAATTGCTCAGTTTAACTAACCTGCCTGTCTTTGAAGAGGTGGGAGATCCTGCAGGCACCTCGCAGACGACCTCACAGGATTAGAGCCCAGGGTGCCAGGTCTGTGAGCAGGTGGTGCCAGCCATTGCCCCAGCATGCCACCCAAATCCAGATGGTGGTTTCTTTGTTTGGTACAGTGCTCATAAAAAATAATCACACGTGTGGAAGTGTTTGCATTTCATTATTATTATACAACACTGAATCGCAGAGGATTTCATTTGGCTTTTTTGACACAGATTATCAATGCTGTATGGCACAACAGAGTGCAGGTACAGTGAACAAATATCAGTTAGACTACAAGAATAAATTATACTAATTACTAAATACAGAAGTGGTACACATGTAAATAAATGCACATTTCATAAAACACACAAAGAACAAGGTGGAACTGATTAAACATAAATGGAAACCATCAACATCTATCCATTAATTAATTGATAAATTATGACCAATTGGCAATGGAGGAGAGAAACACCCCTGAATGTAAAAGTTACAACAGATCTCTGCAATGTGGGCTAAACAAGTTCTAAATATAAAACACAAAAGTATTCAGCTCCAGTATTTAGTGGGCACCCCTTCGGCAGCCATGACAGCCTTGGGTTTGTGTGCACAGACGTCTCTCTGTCAGCTTCGCACATCTTCTTACTGCCGTTTTATAGAACTGCTCAGTCGTGGTTAGGGTGTCATGGAGGTGGTGAGTGAACTGCCTTTGTCACAAATCAGCCACAAATCCTCGACTGAAGTGAGATCTGGACACTTGCTCGGCCAGTTCAGGACTCTCACACTGTAGTTTTGAAGCCATTCCTGTGTAGCTCTGACTTTATGCTTGATGTCGTTTGTCTTGCTAAAATCACATCTTCTCCCAAGGTGCAGGTTTCTCGCAGACGGCAGTGAGTTTTGGTTACTCTGTATTTTGCCGTGTTTATTTTGCCCTCACAAGCCTTCCAGGGCCTGCTGCAGAAAAGCATCGCCACAGCCTGACACGGCCACCATCCTGCTCCTTTAGATAACATGTGCTGTTCAAACATGGTGTTTAGTCCGATGGCCAAACAGACCATAGAAACTTCTTCCAGCTGACTTCAGAGTCTTCCACATACCTTCTTACAAACTCTAGCCAGGATACTGTGCACATTTCTTTATAAGTGGCTTTCTCTATGCCATTCCTTGTGACTGGTGAAGCACCCGAGTAGTAGTCATGGTCTGCACTCTCCTGCAAAACTGAGCCACTGTAGCTTGTAACTCCTTCACGGTTCTCATGGGTCTCTTGATGGCGTCCCACCCTCGTCTTCTCCTCACACAATCACTCAGTTTTTGTGTACAGCCTGCTCTAGCAGATTTACAGCTGTGCCATTGTTCTTCCATGTCCTAATGACTGATCAACTTGATTTCAAGGGGTATTCAGTGACTTGGACATTTTCTTGTCTCCATCCCCTGACATGTGCTTTTCATGGAGGTCCTTCTTTTGTTGACTGAAACCCCAGACAGGTGGTCTACACTGAACTAATTCTGGGACTTTTAAATCCAATTGGCTGCACCAGTGAGAATTTAGAGCTGTCATATTGAAAGACTGTTTAATGGAATCTTGGAAAATGAGAAGATGCCTGAGGAGTGGAGAAGAAGTGTACTGGTGCCGATATTTAAGAATAAGGGGGATGTGCAGGACTGTAGTAACTACAGGGGGATAAAATTAATGAGCCACAGCATGAAGTTATGGGAAAGAGTAGTGGAAGCTAGGTTAAGAAGTGAGGTGATGATTAGTGAGCAGCAGTATGGTTTCATGCCAAGAAAGAGCACCACAGATGCAATGTTTGTTGGATGTTGATGGAGAAGTTTAGAGAAGGCCAGAAGGCGTTGCATTGCGTCTTTGTGGACCCGGAGAAAGCATATGACAGGGTGCCTCGAGAGGAGCTGTGGTATTGTATGGGGAAATCAGGAGTGGCAGAGAAGTACGTAAGAGTTGTACAAGATATGTAGGAGGGAAGTGTGACTGTGGTGAGGTCTGCAGTAGGAGTGATGGATGCATTCAAGATGGAGAAGGGATTACATCAGGTATCGGCTCGGAGCCCTTTCTTATTTGCATTGGTGATGGGCAGGTTGACAGACGAGATTAGACTGGAATTCCCATGGACTATGATGTTTGCTGATGACATTGTGATCTGTAGCGATAGTAGGGAGCAGGTTGAGGAGACCCTGGAGAGGTGGAGATATGCTCTAGAGAGAAGAGGAATGAAGGTAAGTACGAACAAGACAAAATACATGTGTGTAAATGAGAGGGTGGTTAGTGGAATGGTGAGGATGTAAGGAGTAGACTTGGCGAAGGTGGATGAGTTTAAATACTTGGGATCAACAGTACAGAGTAATGGGGATTGTGGAAGAGAGATGAAGAAGAGAGTGCAGGCAGGGTGGAGAAGAGTGTCAGGAGTGATTTGTGACAGATGGGTATCAGCAAGAGTGAAAGGGAAGGTCTACAGGACGGTAGTGAGACCAGCTATGTTATATGGGCTGGAGACGGTGGCACTGACCAAAAAGCAGGAGACAGAGCTGGAGGTGGCAGAGTTAAAGATGTTAAGATTTGCATTGGGCGTGACGAGGATGGACAGGATTAGAAATGAGGAAATTAGAGGGTCAGCTCAAGTTGGACGGTTGGGAGACAAAGTCAGAGAGGCAAGACTGCGTTGGTTTGGACATGTGCAGAGGAGAGATGCTGAGTATATTGGGAGAAGGATGCTATGGATAGAGCTACCAGGGAAGAGGAAAAGAGGAAGACCTAAGAGAAGGTTTATGGATGTGGTGAGAGAGGACATGCAGGCGATGGGTGTAACAGAACAAGATGCAGAGGACATAAAGATACGGAAGAAGATGATCTGCTGTGGCGACCCCTAACGGGAGCAGCCGAAAGAAGAAGAAGATATTAAAATGGGGAATATTTATGTGATTGATTATTTTGTATTTTATATTTGTAATGAATTTAGACCACTTTTCAGAGATCTGTTTCCACTTTGACATTAAAGAGTCTTTTCTGTTGGTTAGTGTCAAATAAGCCAAATTAAAAAACACACTGTGATTCAATGCTGTAAAAGAATAAAATGAGAAAACCTCTAAGGAGGTAGACTATGTACAGTATTATTTGAATCTTACCAGTAGAGAATTCTCCTAATCCAAATCAATGATGTTTGTGAAGATGGCCAGGAGAAGAGTGGAACTGGCATCAAGCACCAACCTGGCAGGGCTGCAGGTCCATTGCTGTGAATGTTCGCTCAGATGTCCACTCACATCCATTTTATTTTGAGTCGCCATATTTTGGGTGTGAGAGGAAAACCGGAGTACTTCTGGTCAAAAACATGGAGACCAGGGGAAAAGGCAGACTCCACACATTATCTGACCCTGGAGCTGTAAGTAAAGTCAGTGAACGTGTATTTAGATACAGCAGCACATTTAAAACAACTGGAGTTGACCAAAGTGCTGAACAGATTAAAAATAAAACACATGTGAAAACAGAGTATCCATAGCCAGCCAAGATAGATAGACAATATCAGAATATAAAATATGATCAAAACACACCACCAGAGGCATCAGCAATAACATTTATGAATAGGGGATATACAAAGTGGGGTTATGTAGTACAGCTTTAAAAACTTGAACAGATGAAAGAGATCTAAAGTCCAAGGGCAATGAAATTCATGACTTGAGTGCTATAAGTGCACCTTTTGATTTCCGTCTGGAGTGTGGAGCCCCAAGCAGATGTTGGTCAGATGACCTCAGTGATCTACCAGGACAGACCAGGGGTTTGGCTGTGGGGCACATTATAAACAAACAATGAGACCAAAAACAGGACTCGGTAATCCACAGGAAGCCAATGACGAGAAGCCAGGACTGGTGTAATGTGGTCTCTTTTCTTTTTATCTATGAGCAGCTTAGCTGCACCAGTCTGGGCCCGTGGCAAACTAGCTAAAGACGTTAGACTTAAACCAGTATAGAGAGAGAGACGGATAATAATTGAATGGTGAGGTAACAAAGGCATGGATAACCATCTCCAAGTTATTAAAAGTAAACAACGACTTTATTATGGAGATCGTTCGGGCTGTTACCACAGAGCTGACTTGCATATCAAATTTGAGGTCAGTGTCAAAAATGACACCCCGATTTTTAGTATGTGGTTTGACAAACAGTGAGAGCTGACCAGAGTCATTTGAATTCAGGTCAAGACATCAAGTGGAACGACTGACAACAGCCTCTCTTTGCTTATCGTTTAATTGTAGGCAGCATTGCTGACCACGAGTACCACTCTGTGTTTTTGATTTGATAAATTGGCACATATTCATATATGCTTATTCATTTACACACCATTTTAAACTTAATACGCACACAGGTCTCCTAATCACGCTATGCATTATTTTCTAGGAATGCCAGTATCTCTGCTGATTTTCTTTGAAGGCACCCATCTAAAGTAAATCCATGTGTGCAAACGGATATGGCAGACCCCATAGAACGCCCTGGAGTGACTCGAAGGGCAGGAAATATCAAAGCTTGGGTTGTGCTGTCTTACTGAGGGCATGGAGCTCAGCCGCCTGCAAGAAAGGACTCGGCCAGTCCATCATTATTACTAATTCACTGAAGAGAGACACTTCGCTAAGTCACTTCTGACTTTTCTCTTTCCACTGGCCATTTGTTACTTTTCAGTTTGTGTTAAAGCTCTGTCATGTCTCTTGGCTGTTAAACATTGAAGAGTTGAAGGTCGTCTGTTTCTCTCCTTAGAGCTCCCTCTGCAAAATGAGATTTGACATTGAGATGCATATGGCAGCGCATGAAGTGCCCTTAAGATGCGCCATCACCCTTTTATTACAAGGGTCTCTAAATCCTGTGGTCAGGCTGGCTGGTTGCTCAGGGATATTCGTCGTCTTTATGTCTTTTATTATCATTGCACTTAGGTGGTCTTACTTGTGTATACGCTGCATAGAATGGTGAAGGTCGTCATAGCGGTTAGTGCGGCTGCCTCTCATCTTCAGAGATGTGGTTGAATTCCTAAACCAGTCATACTAAGCGTGGAGTTTGCCCGTTCTTTGGGTTTTCTCCCGCAGTGCACATTGTGTGTGAGAGTGTGCTCCATGATGGAGGAGCGTCCAGTCTGTGATTTATTCGTCAATCCTACCCATTGCTGCCTCAAAAGACTCAGATTCCACTGTGTTGGAATGGAAAGAATTAGAAAATAGGTGGATTGATAATGTGGTGAAACCGCAGGTCCTCTGACACCATTCTGATGTTGGAATGGATTCCAGTTCTTACAGTTCTCTCCATAACGGGCCAGTTGAGAAGGTCCAGGCACTACAGAATAACTCAAGAGCCGACATTGCAAGCGTGCTGGTCTTTTGGTTCTATGGTGGAAACACCTGAACAGCTGATCCATTTGTTCATTTCACAAACCCACCTTTAGCAGTTCACGATTGCAGCAAACCTTTCCAGGTAATAATAGACAAGACACATGACAGGAGTTGCAGTTAAGGTTCACAGCAAATACCAGAAGGGGGACAAAATGTATCTCAGTGATTTGGACCGTGGCATGACTGTTGGTGCCAGATGGGCTGGTTTGAGTTATTCTGTCACTGCTGATCTCCGGGGATTTTCATGCTTAACAGTTTCTCATGTTTACTCAGAATGGTGCAAAACAAAAACAAATCGATGTGGATGGAAATACCTCATTGATGATGGAGGTCAGAGGTGAATGGCCAGACTGGTTTGAGATGAAAGAAAGGCTGTGATAACACAGTGGTGAACAGACTAGCATCTCCGAATGAACAACACGTCAGGCCCTGGGGTAGATGGGCTACAACAGCAGAAGACCACCTTAGGTTCCACTCCTGTCAGCCAAGAACAGAACACCAAGGCTGCACTGGGCACAGGCTCACCAGAACTGGACAGCTGAAGAATGGAAAAACGTAGCCTGGTCTGACGAATCTCAAGTTCTGCGGAGGCACACAGATGGTAGGGTCAGAATTTGGTGCCAACAGCAGGAATCCATACACCCAGCCTGCTTGTGCAGGCTGGTGGTGGTGTAATGGTTTAGGGAATGTTATCTTGGCATGCTTTGGGCCCATTAATACCAATCAATCATCACTTGAATGCCACTGCTTATTTGAATATTGTAGCTGACCATGCGGATCCATTCATGGCCAAAATGTACCCACCTTGTAATGGCACCCTTTTACAAAGCTAGCTGGCATGATGAACATGACAGGAGTTCAGTGTTCTTTAGCTGCCTTGCCACTCGTTGGATCGGATCCCAACAGAACAACTTTGGGATGTCGACAACAGGAGGTTCACAGGAGGGATGTGCAGCTGGCAAACTGCGTGATGCAATCATGTCAACATGGACCAGAATCTCAGGAATGTTTGCAACATCTTGTGAAATTCAGGCCATGAAGAACTGAGGCTCCGGTGAGAGAAAAAAAAGAAGGTGGCCCCGGCCAGTATTAGTAGAGCGCTCCTAATAATATGGTCACTGAGTGTGCATTTAATTCAAATTCGATACGATTTCAATAGCATCTTTGGTGACGCACACACAGCCCCAGTCTGCTTTTGTATACAACTTCAATAATCTAAAATACACGTGAGATCCAGTGTCTAGTGATCTTGTCAATTTATCCTTACAGATGCAGAGGGATAATGGAGTTGGTCGTGTTCAACGCCCACAGAAATGAGGGATGGAAGAGAGCCCAGAATAGGGTAACCAAACGCATGGGGCCCTAAGTCAGTGGCGAGGGGGAAGAAAACTTACTGAGACTGGCGTCCATCTGGCATGATTCCCAACCCCCCTTAGCATTGTTGAGCCCCGGGGTCTTGACAGTAACGATTGTTTGTTGCTGGGTTCAATGGACATCAAGGGCACCAGTCGTGCGGCCAGCTGGGTTGGAGACAAGGTAAGGAGTGAGCGACTCACAAGCAGTGCAGAGGAGGCTGATTCACCTGAGGAAGGGGGCAGAGGTCCACAGATCTCATTGTATATAGTTGCAATTATTGATTGTTATTTAACTGCTTAATATTAAAGAGTGTATAGATTTATTCATCTATTTACCTATTTATTTATTTAAAGACCTTATGTAAAAAGCCAAATTTCCCCCTGGGGACAAGTAAAGTTCTCTCTCGGTATCTCTCCATTATATAATGCTTTTCATATCTAATGGTGAGATGCGACTGGGCCTAAGAAGTCCTGACCGTTGCTATCACTGTTGCCTCTGGTGAGAGATGTTTCCATCTTTAAAGCTGTTTAAATATTTCTTGAGATCGTTCAAACAGCGATTTTGAAAGTTACGTTAATACAAGTCTTTTTATTTACGTATCTTTTTGTTTTTTCATTTTCTATGAAGTGCAGTTTTTTTTTTTTTTAATATTATAATATGCAATTTGTATTTATTTTTAATACCATGTTCATCTTATATTTATTTGCATTGCATTTACTTTTTCATTTATTTATGGCTTATGTTGCTTAATAGTTAACCCAGCCCTAGTCTCCACCCTCATATATGAGGGACGTTCAAAAAGTATCCGCACTTTTATATTTTCGTTGGAAACGGTGAAGGAGGGAGGAGTTGTAATTGGGCATTAAAAAGTTGGTACGACGCTGGGGAAATTACATCGCAAACGAAGGTGATTATGTAAAAAAGTGATGTCATTTGTTTTTGAAACTCTTAATAGAGTTAAAAAAAAAGTGAGGAAACTTTTTTGAACGTCCCTCATGTATATGTATTTGTTTTATGTCTGCTCGCATCTCTATAAAACGTTTTGTTTTAAATCCAGCGAATGTAACGCAGCGTTGCATTGATGCGCACACCCAGCGCCGATCTGACGTCCTCGATCTCTTTACTTCTCGTCTGAATTCGGATCCTTAATCGGACAGATCAGTGCGATAACAGACGGACTGTTTCACTTTGAATAGGAGTTTGACTTTGGTAAGAAATGAATGCTAACGTGTCAACTTTACACAAAAGACCCTCACACCGGAGACGAAGGTGTTATACTACGTATCTCACGTTACGTTACATATTTAACCCTAATTATTAAAAGAAAAAGTTCGATTTGATACCAGTGGTAAAGTGACGAGCTGAAACGTTTGCTGTAATACCGGAATTCATTTGGCCCCCACCATCACTCGTCCCTAAACGGCTTCACTGAAGGCAACCCAAAATGAAGAAGCGACAATCAAACAGCGCTAACCGATCAGCGGCAGCCTTCCTTCCGATGAGATCTGATTTGAGGCGCGGTTACTTCTTACTTTCCTGTAGCTCAATAAAACGATTTAGTGCCAGCTGAGCACAGGCATTACCCCCGGCGGTGGATTCGTACACGCAGGAAGCCGCTCGGGCCGTTTTATCAGTGCGGCCCAAAGTCAGCAGGTGACCTGGGCGAACGTTTAACGGCCCGGGGATTGAGGAGAGGAGTCCTAAAACAGGAGGAGATGTTTGAATGAACACCTTGGGCTGTCGGAAGGTGGCCGATGGGACACAAAATGACGGCTTGGGCAGATAGTCGCGATGAGGTCGCAGGGCTTTATTTTTGTTATTTTTTCTCCCTTGGCTCGTTCGTCCCTGTCATTAGTTTTAAATGAACGGCTTATTTCGATCCTTTCACCCCTTTCGGTTCTTTATTAAAGATTGCAGTGACCCCTGGTGGAGCTTCCTTTCAACAAGTGATTTAAAAGAAGAAGAAAAAAAAAACTAACTGGGCATTTAAATTCACTTTGTAAAGTCAATTATGGGATTCAAATCAAGCGAAGAGCCTCAGAAATAACGTTAGGATGAACTCGGACGCTATTCTCCCCATCTTCTAAGTGTTGTCGCACCCTGCACAAAAATAATACAGCTGCATTTCTGTTTTCCTTACCTTACCATTTTAGTGGAAATTAGAATCGTTTGTCCAAGTTGAGCCTAAAAGTATAGACATCTAGTCCATGATGGACGAGCTACACATCAGCGAAGGCACCTCCTGACAGGAATAATGGAAGGCCTGTTCTTGAAGCCACACTCTTAACTGCTGACTCCTTAAGGACACTTAACTTTCACATAAGCTTTCCTCTGTTGAACCTGTGCTTGACAAAGAAGCAATTAATTATATGAAGAGTTTCTTGTGCATGAAATTGGTCCTTGGGGCTTTGAAAAGACCCCTAACGTGGAAAAACCACACATCTTTAATGTATAGAAGGCTAGCTAGCAGGATACGGAGAGATGAAGAAAACCTGAACTGAGCCAGTGTGATTGTATGAAACAAGAGTCCTTCTCAAATCAGGAACTCAGGCTCAGGAACTCAGCCTGTTATGGATCTAAATAAATAAACCATCTTTCCAGAACTTTCATGCTGGTGGTCCTTTTAAGGTCTCCTGTGGCAGGGATCTTCACTTAGATTCATGGAGGGCTGCAGTGGTTTTCATTCCAACCAGCTCCCTAATTAGAAGGTAGCCCTAACTCATAATGAAGTTAGGTATTTAACTCTATATCTTCTTAGTGCTTTCATTCATCCAAAAGTGAATCTCGATTGCATTGTGGAGTTTACTTTTCAGAGCACATCATCCATACACTTTGTGGACTGGAACAGATTTGCATTTCACGATCCCCCCCTCTTCGTTCTCATTTATTTATAAGCAATTTATTAACACAGATATGTCATGATGCCCATTCTCCATTGCAAATGGAACCAAGTTAGCTACATGGCTGGCAGTTTCTTTACTGTTTGAATGTTGTTGTTAATTGATGTCTTGTTAAGGAAACAAGCAACAGTTAAAACCTAAATGCGGCCATTTAAAACTGAAATAGGCAAGCATAAAAAGTGATTTAGCTAAAATTAAGCCCCATAAACACGTTGCTTCAGCAGTAAATACATGGGTTCTAATTAAGAAATTGTTTGAGGTGAAAACCTGCAGCCTCTGCCGCCCCCCAGAACCCCAAGTGAAGATCACTGCCCTCCAATGTAATGTTAATGTGTTCTGAGTGAATGACGGCATCAGGAAGCCACAGAGGTAAACACCCAATTCTCTTTATCAGCAAATGCTGTCCTCACTTAGGAAACTGATGGGAATGAAAACCTGCAGCCACCGCGGCCCCCCAGGACCCTGAGTGCTGATCCCTGTGGTGTGGCACCCTTAATTCTAAATTAGCACATTGGAGCCTTTATGTGCTGCAGGTTTTCTACTAGTTGATTTATAGGACGGTGGGCAGCCGCTCGGTGTAATTTGATGCCCATCTTCTGGGTTTGATGGCTGCTACTCCCAGCACAGGGCGAAGACAAAAAGCTGGTTAGCTTAGGGGGCCTGTAAGTGAAGAAAAGCAAACCGATGGTTAGTGAGGAATGAAATGATTCCTGCAAGTTGAATTTTCAACAAAATTCCGTATTGCTTCATTAAAATATCTGTGAAATACTTAGCATTTCGCATCCAGCTATTTTTATATTGTTGACTCAGGAAGAAAGGCATTTAGTTCTTGTCTGGGTGTATTTTCACTCATTAATTTCACAAGTGTCTGCCTGTCATTTAGTGTGTAATAATGTTCTCTAGTGAGAGAAAAGAGAAATCACTGGAATTTTGCATCTCTTTAGTTAGGATAAGACCGTCGGCAGGTAAAGGCAGGGCAGGCAGCTTTGGCAACAGCGATTCTTTTGGGAATGGAAAAGGTGCTATATAAATAATAATAATAATAATAATCATATTACTAGGGGGCTCTGATCGCTCCCCCCGTGGGCGGATGCTGGGTGCCTGTTATCTCGTGGCTGAGCCGCTCCGTTAGAGAATGCGATTGTATTTAAAGAGATGGTATATAGAAGAGTATGCCGGGCGCAGGAAGAAGACGGGTTGGTCCTTAGTTATTATAGAAAGAAAATCAGTTACTTGAGTGTTTCACTACAGCTGTCTATTTTAAATACCAATGAATAATAAAAACGTAGTAAAAAGTAAATAAAAAAAACACCTCGTCAAAAACAATATTATGAATTATTTGATCCTCTAACTTACATTCTGTACACGTTGCTTTTTTGCATTTTTGCTCACATATTTTTCAGGATATTTTTCTCTTTCTCATTTATTGGACGACTCTCTTTGTTCTTGATTTTTATTATATGTAGTTCTTTTTTTTAACGTTCATTATCAAGTCTTGCCACTGTTTTTCTATCGTATTCTGAAGTTCAACGTTCCTGAAGAGATAATTTGCTTTTCTGCCTTGCCACTTATTATAAGCGACTGCGCTGATGAGTGAGTTAGCAGCACTGAGAGTGTCATGGGGTGGGACGGAGAGAGGGTGTGTGCAGTAGGAGTAATGATTGGGCGAGCGGCGTGGAGGGGCGTGGTCAAAGCTGAATATAATACAGACACGGTGGAAACTATTTTGAAATAATGGACGTTATTATTATTCATTTAGAGAAAACAGTAGTGTGCATAATGGTGTGTTTTAGTGTGTCTTCATATGGAAAATATGGAGCCTGTCACATTTTTAAAAAACACACCATACTCCTCTACATTAATGCGAACGAGTGGAATAAAGAGATTTCTTTATACCTCTATGGTACAGACTACCTGCATAAAATAACACAGAAGTATAAGCATGACTTTAGGGAGCTCTATTCCTTGTTTTTTGCCAATAGGAAATGCTTTAAAAATTCTTTAGTGAGTTTTGTGTTTCACAATTGGAAAATTGGCTGCAAAGCTAATTTTGGTGTCAGTTTTCTGAATGTAAACTTGTCTGTTTCGCTCATCACTACTGATGACCAGTAACACCAATGGCTTCAACATTGATATCAAAGTCAATGGCCAGACACCTAATGGTCTCTGCTGATGGCTCAAAGCCTGCCTGGCCAGGACAGCAGCACTCACGTGACTCAAGTCCATCTGGAATGAGAAGAGCATCACCCTTAGTCCTAAAACGAGTCAGATGCATTCCCTTTCTCATGACAATTTACTTGCAGGCATGGAAACATGGACCCTCATAGCTGAGCTGCAGATAAGAGTTCAAGCCATGGAAATGAGGCACAATCTGAAGAGCTTGAATATTTCACACACCAGAATGTCACAAATAAGAAAATCCACACAGGCCTTTGGAATTCACAATCTGTTCGCTGTTATCAAACAATAGAAACTGATATGGTATGGGAACATCTCCAGATCATCACGCCTACCAAAGACCATCTTACAAGACCCAGTGCCAGGAAGGAGGAAGCAATGCTGCCAGCTGAAGAAATGGGAGTGTAACATCAAAGTGTGGACGGGCCTGCGCCTCAGAGACTGCCAAGTAGTGATGATGAACAGGCAGAGGTGGTGAGGAGAAGAGAGGAGTCATGAGGACATTACCAGTGGGGCCCCAACAAACCCCCCCATGGGTTAAGGAACATGGGACCTGTCATGTGACTCTAACATCTTGCTTGGTAGGTCAGCTCAGGAGTTCAGAGGTCACCAGCCTCTTGTCTGCTCATACGACCTTTCACGCTCCCCATTTTCCTGAATTTATAAGCCATGCCTGTCTCATATTTTCCAGTAAAGCCCTCCTTTAAATTTTATATTTTTTGTTTACTGAAGGAAGAAATGTAGGATTTAAAAAAAAATCAATGCAGTATTTTTACACTAATGGAAGTGGGAATAACGGAAGAATAATTCTTCAGCAGCTACCATGAGTTTGTAATGAAAATAAATATTCATTGCGAGAATTTAACCTTTCTTATAGTAAATCTTGAGTTAAAAACCAATCCCAGGAGTAATATGTTTACTGCTTCCAGGACAGTAAATGTTGCTCCACCTTATTTTTTTATAGCACCTTTCAAAGACAGTTTCCTTTAGCAGTGAGAGTGGGCGCAGTGTCCATAAAAGAATTTGCCATTTCGGTCACCACCTGCACTGCTTCCTGTCCTACCGGCTAAGACACCAAACTGTGTGATCCTGCCCAATCACTTTACTGGACTAGCACTATAAACATACACTCTTGTCACTCCCTTTCAAACACACCACAGACATGGCGTGCTGGCACAGCGGTGGGTATGAATCCTGCACCCAGCCGTTGTCTACGTATGCTTGTCTGCTGTCTCCCATGGCCGTGTGGGTTGTTTTTCTGCAGTTGCTCCTGTCCTCTTCTCATGTCCCCTTAGATATGTGTGTTGTTAATTTTAAATTGGCGTGAGTGTGAGTATAATGGTGGGTGTGTGCGACGGGCTCAGCGTTACCTAATGGTGCCAGCTGGGCTCTCAGCCCCTACTTAGCATTCAGCGGGTACCAGAAGAGTTCAAGTGGGACGGTGGTGAGCAGACAAGGATGCTGCACAAGAACACAATGGGCACTACTGCTAGAGATGAAAAAGCATGGAAAGAAGAAGTAAAAGGCAGAAATCCTGTAATCTCTCTGTCACTTATAAATGTCAAAGTGGATTCCACTCTCGGCCTTCCAGTTTACTTTAGAAACTACACTCACCTAAAGGATTATTAGGAACAACTGTTCAATTTCTCATTAATGCAATTATCTAATCAACCAATCACATGGCAGTTGCTTCAATGCATTTAGGGGTGTGGTCCTGGTCAAGACAATCTCCTGAACTCCAAACTGAATGTCAGAATGGGAAAGAAAGGTGATTTAAGCAATTTTGAGCGTGGCATGGTTGTTGGTGCCAGACGGGCCGGTCTGAGTATTTCACAATCTGCTCAGTTACTGGGATTTTCATGCATGGCCCTTTCTAGGGTTTACAAAGAATGGTGTAAAAAGGGAAAAACATCTAGTATGCGGCAGTCCTGTGGGCGAAAATGCCTTGTTGCTTGAGGTCAGAGGAGAATGGGCCAACTGATTTAAGCTGATAGAAGAGCAACTTTGACTGAAATAACCACTCGTTACAACCGAGGTATGCAGCAAAGCATTTGTGAAGCCACAACACGCACAACCTTGAGGCGGATGGGCTACAACAGCAGAAGACCCCCCGGGTACCACTCATCTCCACTATAAATAAGAAAAAGAGGCTACAATTTGCACAAGCTCACCAAAATTGGACAGTTGAAGACTGGAAAAATGTTGCCTGGTCTGATGAGTCTCGATTTCTGTTGAGACATTGAAATGGTAGGGTCAGAATTTGGCGTAAACAGAATGAGAACATGGATCCATCATGCCTTGTTACCACTGTGCAGGCTGGTGGTGGTGGTGTAATGGTGTGGGGGATGTTTTCTTGGCACACTTTAGGCCCCTTAGTGCCAATTGGGCATCGTTTAAATGCCACGGGCTACCTGAGCATTGTTTCTGACCATGTCCATCCCTTCATGACCACCATGTACCCATCCTCTGATGGCTACTTCCAGCAGGATAATGCACCATGTCACAAAGCTCGAATCATTTCAAATTGGCTTCTTGAACATGACAAGGAGTTCACTGTACTAAAATGGCCCCCACAGTCACCAGATCTCAACCTAATAGAGCATCTTTGGGATGTGGTGGAACGGGAGCTTCATGCCCTGGATGTGCATCCCACAAATCTCCATCAACTGCAAGATGCTATTATTCAATATGGGCCAACATTTCTAAAGAATGCTTTCAGCACTTTGTTGAATCAATGCCACGTAGAATTAAGGCAGTTCTGAAGGCGAAAGGGGGTCAAACACCGTATTAGTATGGTGTTCCTAATAATCCTTTAGGTGAGTGTAAGATCCAAGGAGCTCAGCAACTGGAATTTAAGCAAAATTAAACCGAACTGGTCAATGGGACTCAGGGGCATCTGAACAGCATTAGGTTGACAGGTTGATGGATGGAAATGGCCAGGCCTCTACTAGGCATCTCCTTACATGGCAAATTCAACACCATGGCCCACATTTTAGTACCCTCAGTCCAGTTGTGTCCCTTTGTGTTGTCACAGATTTAAATTTATTTGTCACAAACACAGTTGTGCAATACAATGGCAGTGAAATATCACTGTGGCAGAAGACAAAAAATAAAAAAGGAGAACAAAACAGGGGCCAGTATAGACAAATATAATAGGTAAGAGTGTATACTGTATTGTCTAAGTGAAATGTAAACGTCACAGTACAGTGCAGATACAGTAATCCTTTACAGTTCTGAGAGGTTAGGGGCACAGGACCCCCACAAATACATTTTTAGCACATGATTGTCTCATATTCTAAGTTTACTGCACTAAATACAATGAAAAAAGTTGCAAGAAAGACAAGACAGAATGATCAGTGCACAGTCAAATCACACGAGGACCACCAGCTGCCGAGACAAAGATGCGTAGTTCAGCAGATCTTTAGTGAAACTGTAAGCGTTTACAAAACTGAACTTGTTATAATAAATTTGTGTACACATTTATGGCTGCGAATGACAAAAATGATTAATATTACAGATACGTAAGAAATCTAACAAAGCACATAACTATCAACAAACACCAATGAACTCCAGGGGTTGCTGGGATTTGTAGTCCATTTAAGTAGCCGGGCTACAACATTGTCTGCGGTTTTGCACAACAGGTTGCAAAACAATTTCCGTTTTTCATGCAAATAGAAGACGGATCCGCAAGTCCTAAATCCGTAAATCACAAGGGCCGAAGTGTATAAAGGAATTGTAAAGTGTAAGTGTAGTAACATAATTAGCAAACTTTAAAGTCCGTATAGCCTGAGCAGCAAAGATGCAGAATAAAATGACAATGATAAATTTTAAAATAATTAAGCAGAGTTTAAAATTCATATGGCCTGTTGCTTCTCCTTAGCCTCTCAGTCCGGGCCTGAATGCAGCCACTGAAAAGTTTATAGCTTGGGTGAAATGTGTCTGCAGTTCTCCATTTTACCCTGGACATGCACTGATAGGTATAGACATCCTGCAGGCTTGGCGGTGTTGTGATGAACATCCGTTCAGCACATTGTATCACTCTCACCAAAGCAGACAGCACAGTAAACACAGACTCTAGAGTAACACTGTTAAGTACTTTCATTATGGCAGGGGAGATTTTGAATTTTCTTAGTTGCATGATGTGATACAGGCACTGACTTGCTTGCTGCACCAGCATGTAGGTATGATTAGTCCATGGGAAGTCCTCAGAAATACGCACACTAAGATACCGATAGCTGCTAACTTTCTGAACCAGAAACCCATGGATCCTAAGTCAGGTGTAGTTCCTCTGCTGCTTCCTTCCTGAAGTCAACAATCCTCTCCATGATCTTTGAGATGTTCAGGTCCAAGTTGTTAGACTGATGACACTGTCTCCACCTTGTCCAAGCAGACAGACTCATCATCATTGTGGAACAACCCTACTATCACCGTGTCATCTGCAAATTTCAAGATGGTGTTGGAAATGTGCATAGATGTTCAATCATGAGTGAAAACGGAATACGGCAGAGGACCCAGGATGTAACCTTGGGGAGCACCAGTTTTAAGGATGAAGGCGTTGGGGATGATGCAGCCAGGTCTCACCATCTGTGGTCTGTCAGTCCGGAATTTCAAGACCCTGTCACAGAGGGAGGGACACAGGGGTGGTGCCCAGCCTAGTATTGGAGTGTCAGACAGGAGCATGGAGAATGGAGCAACAACTAGTGATGCAAGTTCACACAGAACAATGACTTCATAATTTCAAATGTTTGGTTCATAAACACACCAGTGTGCCAGAAGAGGAGATGGAGAGAAGGATATTGATGCTTGTTGACAGCCATCTGTGACAGTCAGTGGTAGCTCTTGTCATGATCTGAGGGGTCATCTCAGCCAACAGTGTTGGGAATCTCGTTAAAAGTGATGAAATGATCCATCCATCCATTAACCAACCCGCTATATCCTAACTACAGGGTCACGGGGGTCTGCTGGAGCCAATCCCAGCCAAAACAGAGCACAAGGCAGGAAACAAAACCCGGGCAGGGTGCCAGCCCACCACAGGGCACACACACACACCAAGCACAATTTAGAATCGCCAATGCACCTAACCTGCACATCTTTGGACTGTAGGAGGAAACCGGAGCACCTGGGGAGAACATGCAAACTCCACGCAGGGAGGACCTGGGAATCGAACCCGGGTGTCCTAACTGCGAGGCAGCAGCGCTACCCACTGCACCACCATGCTGCCCATGCTGGAATGATGACTTCTGAAATGTAATTAGATTTTTATTTATCATGATGTACTTTTCAGAAGGGGACGTATTGGAAAAAAAGTCTTCTACTACAATAATGATCTAAAACGCGCAGAGTTAAGCCCTATTTGAAATGGAAGTGTACAGATTGAGCACTAAAAGTGTTAGGTTGCCCACTTCAGATCCTTAACTTCATCATATTTAGAGCTGTGTGGCATTACTTATACAGGAAAATAAATAGAACGATCAATAGATTTATGTCACATCCTGCAAGAAGCTTTGAAAAATTTGCCACAAAGCTACTTTGAAAAAATAACACAATGTGACGTTTCACTGTATAATTTTATTTATAAATCTCATAATGAAAGTCATCCAATATCCCATGGTGAAGCTCATAAGTCATTTTACAAGTACGGTACTATTTGCCCTGTACAGTATTTCTACAACTGGAGCGCCAGCATGTGAAGTGAATCGCTCAGGGTCACACAAGGAGTCTGCTTGATCGAGTGCCTTAGGACACACTAACCTTATTTTATGTAATGGCCTTCCCACACCACACCAAGGTTAGTTTATCATATGCACTCAGTGGTCAGCTTATCAGGTCAATTAGCCTGCTCCTCTACACAGCCAATCAAAGAGCTTCAACTCAATATGTAGCATTCAGACATGGACAAGGGGTTTAGTTGTCATCTTACCAAAAAATCAGAATGGCGAGGATGTGTGAATAACTGAGGCCAGACATAGTGGATCCAGCATCTCAGAAACATGTCATGCACTGCAGTCTCTATGGTTTGCAGAGAATGGAGCAAAAGACAAATCAAAGTTCAGTAAATGGCGATCACTTTTGTGAAAACAGCTTGATAAGGAGAATGGACAGACTCACTGAAGCTGTCAGGCAGTCATTTTCAAACCTGCTTATTCCTGAAGAGGGTTGTGGGGGTCTGCTGGAGCCTATCCAGAAAGGTCAAACACTCAACAACATCCCATTGCATCAGGGGTGTGCAGAACAGTCTGACTGTCAGACTATGATGCACTTTGGTTCACATTGGCTTCAGAAGACCAGGTCTGTCAGCTGAGAATAGGAAGATGAGGCTACAGTGGGCAAATGATCAACATAACTGGCCATTTGAATATCGGAAAAATGTCACCTGGTCTTGATTTGTGCTGCAACTTGCAGGTGGGGAGGCGTGAGATTAGCATAAACTACATAAATCCATGGATCCACGTAGCCTTGTGTCAATGGTGCAGGCTGGTGGTGGTACTGAGATAATGTGTGGAATGTTGTCCTGGCACATTTTTGGCCTCTTAAAACCAAATGAGCATCATTTGAATGCCACAGTCCACCAAAGCACTTTATAGCCCCAGTCTTCTGTTTCTTAAATGGGTCCAGCCAGCAGGATAATGAAACACATCAAAGAACTGTGCATCATCACAAGCTTGATCAATGAGCACCACGACACCTTTCATTTAGCTCAGTTTCCTGCGCAGACACAGACCTCAATCCAACACGGCACATTCAGGACGGGTGATCAAAACAAAAAAAACATCACACAGTCAGCATGGACCAAAACCCCAAAGCTCCTTGTTAAATGCTCGGAGGCCATCTTATTAACAGGTGAACCCAATAAAGTGTCAAGTGAGCATATCACGGAGGGTCAGACAGTGAGACCCTGGTGAGGACTGAACATGCAGTTTGATGCTGTAGCCACTGGTCGGTACTACGTCTATGAACTTTACGCTATATAGCACCTTTTCTAAACGGTCCCATTTCAGGTTACAGGTCTGATGTGGAAATGTCACAAATAAGGTGAATCACTCAGGATCAGAGACCAAGTTCGTGGTGGGGACTGAACCAGCATCCATCTGCTTTGCAGTCTAAAGCCTTAGCCACGGTTTCCCATGCAGTTTCTGTTCAACATTGTTGTTCACATCTTAAAAATGGTTCCCTCTTGTCCGCTACTTGGTAGGGCGGCCTTTCATGAAAATGTGCCACCACCTCATCTTTAAAAACAGTAAATTGCTTTTAATTTTTTACATTTCCAGGATCATAACACTAACTGCAAGCTCATGTGTGACAGACTGGTGTTGTCCGAACCGAGATTAAAACTGGAGAACCTCTGCTTAATTAACATAAAATCATTGTCTGTGGAGCGTGACAAGAACAGAAACAGTGATGATAACAATCAAAATGAGGACAAGTCCTGAGGCCACGGCTACACATTTACAGATTTGTGCTCGCCTCGCTTCCATCTCCTTCTTTTTCAGTAAGGAGTCATAGCCAGGTGTATAAGGGTCTTCCATCCAAAAGCGCAGCTCGTTTGGGTCTTCCTGAAGAAAAAGAAAGAAAGAGGTCCGTCACCATATGCTGTCCTGTTCTCCTTCGGCCAAGCATGCATGCCGTTATATCGCTCCCATTCATCTGCTGCTGCTCAGCTGGAGACCTGCAAGTAAAAGTGCACAGCTTCTCATGTCAGCCCGGCGTTGCTCTTACTAGCCATAATGAAGCTCATCAAAGCAACTGTGGTCCTCTTTGCCCTTTAGCCTTTAATTTTCTAGCCCACTAGGCCCAATGTATGCCTCGTTTAGATCATTTTGACCTTTTCACGATGAATGTTTTACCTTTGAGCTAAGTATGGGTTTGGAATTGGTGACCCTGAGTCAGCAGACCACACTTTTGCTACCTGTTAATAATTTTCCAGTGAACTTCTTCTCCTTGATGCCCTGGAAATAAGAAAATGAAGTGACTTTGGTCTTGCAGGGATCTATTTTTGACCCCATTAAAGAATATAACAATTCCCCTTTTTCATGTTCTACAAAATATTTAGTTCCCAATGGAAACACCAACTTATGAGCTGATGAGTGTGACATAACTAAGAGCCACACGTGCTCAACGTTTGGATTGCTTCTGTGAAAAGCGTGAATGGCGCTATAATACAGTAAGTGACAGCGGACCTTGTTGTGGTGTTGAAATTGTGTGCTATAAGGATTAGATCACTTGCATGATACATTCATTTTGATGTTTTATTGTTGCAATTAATATTTTATTAATAACACTGCACACGGCCATGTTGTCTCACATGTTGATTCTGGTGTAACCAAATAAGCTCCAAGCCCCAAGTCCCTAACCCAAAAACAAAGATTGTTTTTCAAACCAAAACAAAATCAATTGTATTTTCATCTTCCTAAATTGTTATTTCAAGAAGCAGCAGCTTCTACAAATATACCAGGCAAGCAATTCTAGTCGGCCATATACTGTACATACATACAGTACAGTATATTGATATTTGTTAGGTGCTTGCTGACCAGGCGCACCTACAGAAGTGTCAGTGGACACCAGGCAGCCCCTTCTCTAAAGAAAGTTGTCTTCATCAGTATTTAAGGAATTTTCAAAAAGATTGGTCAAAATATAAGATCAAAGGTCAGTACATAAGAAGCTACTGTACTGTACAACGATCATCCACGTTCAAAGCATTAGGTAAAAGTCAAAGCCGAATCAAAATCAAAGTACAAATCAAATGCTCCCTAAATTGTTTCAATTTCTTAAGGCAAGCATTTTGTAAGGTCACTCACTTTAAAGTTTTTCATTTTAAAGTGTACAGTAGATGTAACTCACTGTGTGTGCCTACCGTTTATCAGTTCACAGGCTCACTGCTACCTTGTGTATCGTGTACAGGGAACTTCTTAAGGGCCTGCGCTCATCAACGTGCAACACTCTCTGGCGCCGTGATGTGTTTGTATATCTGGCTTACGTTGAAATTCTGTCTTCCTTACCTGCAAATTCTCAGAACACAGTTTATAATGCTATTTATGCCACATCAAAGGGCTAGCAGTAGAGATGAGCCAGTAAGCCAGTCCAAAGTCTTAACCCCCAAATCAATTCTAACACCAATACCCAAAAGCCATGATCAAAAGAAAATGTAGAAAAAAACTCTGTATATACACTGCTCAAAAGATTAAGGGAACACGTTATCGCCATCGTCTACTGTAATACCAAATCAATTAAACTTCAGGGATATCAATCTGTCCAGTTAGGAAGCACAAGCGATTGTTATTCAAGTTCACCTGCTTTGGTGCAAATAAAAGTGACACCAGTGCACTGACACCCCCCAGAAAGGGAATGGTTTTCCAGGTGATGGCCACAGACAACTGCTCTCTAGTTTTGCACTTTGCTAGTGTCCTTGTCACTACTGCTAGCATGAGGCAGTACCTGCAGCAGATTCAGGTGGCACAGGAAGTCCAGCTCATCCAGGATGGCACGTCCATATATGCCGTCACTAGGAGGTTTGCTGCGTCTTCCAGCACAGCCTCAACGGCATGGAGGAGATACCAGGAGACAGGCCGTTGACTGCTGTTAGGTACTGGGATGAAATCCTCAGAACCATTGTCAGACCTTATGCTGGTGCAGTGGGCCCTGGCTTCCTCCTAGTGCAGGACAATGTTCGTCCTCATGTGGCCAGAGTGTGTAGGCAGTTCCCAGATGATGAAGGCATTGATTGGCCCCACACCTTCCACAGACACGAATCTAACTGAGATCCTCTGGGACGTTATATATCGGTGCATCCAACGCCGCTAAGTAGCACCAAAGACTGTCCAGGAACTCACTGATGCCTTAATCCAGGTCTGGGAGGAGATTCCCCAGGACACCATCCACTATCCCATCAGGCGAATGCCCATGCTCCTATTGTCAGTAGTGCATACAGGCACGTGGGGCTGTAATGGAAGGATTTTTCTAAAGAGACGGGGGGATCAAGAGAGCAGATGGGCGTTGGTCGCTCAGCGCGAAACCCAGCTGCATTACTAATGTTTTGGGAGAAACGGCCGGGAACGTTCTAAAGATACAGCCATGGCTATGTAAGGAGTTGTTTTCACTTCGAGAAGCTTTTTCACATGTAAGCATATTACTGTGTCTTCTGGTATCAAGCACTAGTCTCAAGGCCGAGTAGAAGAAAAACATAGCGCCGTGTCCCGTGGAAGGAGGGGGTGTGAGAAACTGATCACTTCTGCATACACTGCTTCCACATAGGCCGCTTTTGGGCAAGGACACCTAATTAGTATATAAGGGAAGGTTCCGCCCGCAGTTTCTTTGGAGGCTCAACCGTGGGGACAGCATGCACCGCCCGGTATTTGAAAGGCAAAAATGAGTTGGTCCTATGACGGCCTGACAAGCGGGCCCCCTCAGTCTACTGGTCTGGGATGATGGCTCTGTGTCTTTTTATATGTCTGTAAGTGTTGTTTTGTTTTGTATGTCTGCATCATATTGCATTATATATGTGTTTGATTATTATAATTGATTAAGTAATTAAAATAGAAGTATTGGACCTCTTCTCTCTGATTCTTTGCCTACTTATGTTCTAATCCCTTGAACCATTTTCCCAAATCAAAACAGGGGCTCATACACACTACTGAGTCACATTATGAGATGCTGTGATGAAATTCATGCAAGTTGGATGAGACTGTGATTTCAATTTTTGAGTTTGATTTTTGGTGTGATGTTGAATCCAGGCCTCACTGGGTTGGTGATTTTGGATTCCATTGACCATTGTTACATCAATGTGTTCTGAACGAATTACATAGTATCACTCAGTGAAGATATTCCAATTAAATTATTTGTTCATTGAAACCTGATGTGTGATTTGAGTGTTCCCTTCATTTTTCTGTGCAGTGTATTTTAAATCAACACAAAGCAATGAATTAACTTTTTATCCACAATCTCAGATAAGCAGTCATCCACACCTAGCAATGCTATAGTAACAGGAGACAAATTGCAGAGTCCATACAACTACAAACATGGTGTCACGATAAAAAGCGAAATATCTAGCTGTAGAACAGGGCTGGGCAAACCTTTTGGCTCAGGGGCCACATTGACTTTTAAAATTTGACAGATGGGCCGGGCCAGCACTAGATACACACATATCAAACATAAACATAGAAAAGGCATTACAGTGGTAATATTTACATTCACTTTTAGTGGGAACAGTAGCCAAGTTTCCACCCAGTTTTTTGCGACGTTTTGTTATCGACAAACAGAATATACGTAAAAAAAAATGTGCGAAATTTGCTGTCTCCAGCCTGTTTCCATTCAACTGGCTTTTTATCGATAAAATGGTGTGTGTGATGACGTCATCCCCCCGAAACGAACTGTCGCATAAGTTTTGTTGTATCGCGAAAAAAAAATCTGCCCTTGAGCCGTTTCCATACATAATTTTGTGTATGTCGCAAATTATCTACCTTTTGTTTTCCACGTTACACCCCCTCCACTAAACAAAGAAACAAAGAAATGGAGAGATTATTCAGACAGTTTTTTGAAATTTGCCAGCTTACTGTTATTTCAGTTTCACAAATAATTGGAATTGTACATAATATCCGAAGACGACAGCAGAATGAAGCAGTTGCTTGTCCGATAGCCCTTGAGCTCGAAGAAAGTACCCCAGTGCGGGTATGGGAGAGACGATGGAATAAGACCTTCTGAGAGGAGGTGGTGGAGAGACACTTCACAGAAAATCTCTGACTGCAACATTTTAGAATGACACGGCCGACGTTTGAAATGTTGTGTGGATTCATCAGTCCTGATGTTGCGCCCATCACAGGTTGCCACCGACCACCGGTTCCAACCCAAAAGCGGATTGCCATCGCCCTTTACAAGCTGGCAACCTGCGCCAAGTATAGAGTAGTTGGAGAAACTTCCGTGGTTAGTAAAACTACCGTCCATCGATGTGTATATGCTGTGTGCACCGCTATTAAAGAAAAATTAACGCAGCGTTATATCTGACTTCCGACTGTAGCGGAGGCCAATGAAATTGCATACCGCAATTCCTTGGTGCATCTTTTGCCACAGATTTACGTGCGCTGGATGGCACGCATGTGCCTATTCTTCCCCCGACGGAAGGCTACCGCGATTACATTAATCGCAAAGGGTGGCCATCTATTGTTCTCCAGGCCCTTGTTGATGACAGGTGCATGATACGAGACATTTGTGTTGGCACTCCTGGAAGTGCCCATGATGCAGCTGTGTTTGCAGCATCGGATCTGTACAGGTGAGCCTACCTTTCAACATCCGTTCTCAGTGCGATAACTGAATTAGTACTGTAACCTGCTTCCCTTAAGGTTTTCAATTAAAACTGAAATTTGAATTAATACAAAATAACGACGTTTAATCAAAAAAAAAAACTAAAGTTTATATTAATTAGAGAATTTCTCATATATGCTAAAACATCTGCCATTTAATAATAAGAAAAAAATGTTTAGATAATGAAACACACGGTTTATTCAATATTTTGACTGGCACAGTAAATTACCTTTGCGGTTTTTATATTATTTAGACATCCTGAGAGACACCCCCAGGCTACAGTTGATGTGGAGGGAGTTCAGGTACCCCTTTTAGTAGCAGGAGACCCAGCCTATCCGCTACTGCATTGGCTCATCACGAGAAATAACGAGTCTCTTCATCGGACCATGCGAACCTCTCCGCTATTCTCGTTTTGATTGCACGTGATGAAAATGTATCATGTGACACATTTATTTGCGTTAAAGCCCTTTTTTCCAACAAAAGTGTTTCCAATGTAGTTTTTGCAACATCTGAAGTATCGATATGGAATTTATGCGCTAAAGTTAAACGGAAAAATATTATGTCGACATGTACAACATTTTATCAATAATTACCATTTCCATCAGCAAAAATTTGAAGCGCTAAATATTTTTTCGCAAAAACTCCTTGAATGGAAACCTGGTTTGTGTTGTTGATCACCCTTTTTTTGCCAGTGCATCGAAGTCTGGTGTTAGTTTAGTTGTGGCAATCTCAGAACAGATCTGAGGTGTTCATCGCTCAACTGGGATCTGTGCGGTGCTTTGTTGGTGTTCATCACACTAAAAGTCTGTTCACACACACACACACACACACACAACACCAGCATCCACTGTGCCATCTTCTGGATGTTTGGAAATTTGGCTGCGCTTAATCTATACTAATAAAAGGCAAAGCCCTCACTCACTCACTCACTCACTCACTGACTCATCACTAATTCTCCAACTTCCCGTGTGGGTGGAAGGCTGAAATTTGGCAGGTTCATTCCTTACAGCTTCCTTACAAAAGTTGGGCAGGTTTTATATCGAAATTCTACGTGTAATGGTCATAACTGGAAGCTGTTTTTCTCCATTTACTGTAATGGAGATGAGCTTCAACGCCGTGGGGGCGGAGTTTCGTGTGACATCATCACGCCTCCCGTAATCACGCAGTACATAGAAAACCAGGAAGACCTCAAAAGCGCTAAGAAAACATGCATTATATAATTGAGAAGGCAGCGAAACAATAAGAAGCGAGCGAGTGACATATACAACCATATTCATGAGTTCTGCTACTTGGAAACAAAGCGATGTAAACCTACACTTTAAATTAAGTTCATAGACAGGCTGCGCTGGCGTTTGTAATTTAGTGCCTGCCCATATAAGGCCGTCCGTCAGCGGCAATCCAATAGCAAACTCCCACTAAATATTCACGGGTGAAGGACTGTGCTTATGGAGAGGAAGATGAGATGGTCAGGGTGGTGTTTGACACAAACTCAGCGAAACTGCGAGAGAAAGTTTTAAGTGCCAGGACTAAGGTAACATTAAATACAGCCATGGACATAGCACGAGATGGCACCAGCACAGCTGGGAACCTTCGATGCATGTACACGAGCGGCTCCGTGAACTGGCGCAGTGCACAGATAAAAGCAACAGTTCCAAAGAGCTGAACAAAACCGAATTACACAATTGAAAAGGCAGCAAAAAATATGAAGCGTCTGATAAGCATATTCATAAATCCAACTACTGCGGAAACAAAGCACACGTTGGAAAAAGTCAATGTCCGCTAAAGGAAGACAGTGTAAAAAACCGTGCATGCAGTGTGTCAGGTCTCAGATAAAGAAGAAGACGAGCTGTTTATTGATGCAGTAAGAAGCGAATCGATGAATGAAACCTGTCATCTTTACAGCGATTGACAAACACGGAATGTAACTTGAACACAACACATCCTACAAACACGAACCTGATTGAAAGAAATAATGATAATCAAATCCTTGATGACAGCAACACTCAGTAACACTCACAAAACAAATACTGTATATTGACAGTCATGTTACGTTATTTTCTTTTTCATAGCTTTTTTAACACACTACTTCTCCGCTGCAATACGCGGGTATATATATATATGTATATATATATATCCCGATCTACATACTCGAATAATGGATACTTTATTAGCCATCAATGATTGTTTTGGTAAAGCCATACTCAGTGTATTCATTAGATGAGCGGTAAAAAGTAAGAGCGAGGGAGGATGACTTATTGAGGCATGCAGGCTGTAGTGCGCGTCAACTCGATCTGAATTGCACGATCACATTTGAAAAAATATATCTTTTCAAGTTCTATTTAGTCCATATGTGTCAAACTCAAGGGCGCGGGCCACATCCGCCAGTGTAATTATATCCGCCCGAGATCATTTTATATACTGTATTATTGTTATTAAAGCCCGGGTATATGAAGCGCTGATAACACAATAAACTACAGGTCCCATAATGCAGCGCTTCAGCTGCCTTGCCGAACACTTACCGCGTTAATCAAGTCTAGCTTATGATGCTGCAAGTTATTGCGAAGCTAGCTCACACGATGCTGAAGAGAAAAGTTGATTCTGAAAATAGAGCCTTTAAAACCGATGGGAGGCTGAGTATATGTTTACTGAACCCGTGTGTCTCATTTGTGGAGCTAATGTGGCTGTAATTACAGAATTTAATCTAAGACGGCACTATGAGACAAAACATCAGGGTAACCTGAATACAATGCAGAAGATACAGAAAGCAGAAGAATTAAATAAGAATCTGACACTTCAGCTGACGTTTTTACCCGTGCACGATCACAAAGTGATTTCAAGTGAAGTTGCTTTTATGGGAGACACAAATGCAACTTTCCCTGTTGCCAAGTAATGTTGAACCAAGTCATCACTACGGTGTTCCCAAATACGCACTTTGCTGATAAACTGGCGCACTGAGTTTGCACGGCGCTTTGGTGACTTTGAAGAACAAAAAAAGTCCGTCTACATGCGGCTCGAACCTTGTGCATGTTTGGTAGCACATATCTGTGTGAGAAGCTCTTCTCAGTGATAAAGACTAACAAAACAGCACACAGGAGTCGCCTCACTGATGAGCACCTGCAATCCATCCTGAGAATCTCCACAACACAGAACCTCACACCAAACATAAACGAACCTGTGGCCAAAAAAAGATGCCAGGCGTCCAGCTCTAAAATGACATATGAGCAAAGACAACTGAATGATTTGATTTGTTATTGCTGAAAGGAACACATTTTATTTATATTTCCAGGTTTTGTTATGCAGCATGTTCATATTTGAATTTGTATAATTTTGACAGGATATATTTTTATGGAGAGCAAAATCTTTTGGGATATTTAAAATCTAAGTTTATTTTTATATAAATTTACATAAGAGTAAAGAAATTTGAATGTTTGTTCTTTTAAGTTATTTAAGGTTTGAGTTGATTTATTCACGAATAATATTCCTGTCTGTTTTTAACATTCCTACCAAAGATATTTCTGTCGACTAAATAAAAATTCCTTCTATTTAAAATTTAAATAGAACTTGAACAAATCGATAGTTCATAATATCCACGCAGACTTGCACGTAAGAGTGGGAGTCATCCGTTTTAACAAGCAGCGTATTGCACTGATACGAAATAGCTGTGTGTGCATATGTGTAGATATGTATGTATATGTATATATATGTTTATATATGTGTGTGTGTATGTATATATATATATATGTGTGTGTATATATGTGTGTGTATGTATATGTATGTGTATATATGTGTATATGTATAGATATGTATATATATATGTTTATGTGTGTGTGTGTAAATATATATATATATATATATATATATATATATATATATATATATATATATATATATATATATATATATATATATATATATATATATGACAACAACACTCATCACTCACAACAGTGACAAAACAATTACATTGACAATCATGTTACGTTATTTTCAAAATGTTTCCTTTTCTTTTTCATTGCTTCTTTAACACACTACTTCTCCGCTGCAAAGCGCGGGTATTTTGCTAGTGAAGAATAAAACTCATCCAGTTTAAGAGAGTTGAACTTCTCCTTTAAGACGATGTCACATTGGAGATCAATCAGTTCCAACTAAAACTCCTGTGGTGCCGTTTCAGGGTCCTCTGTGAAGGGACATGACATCAGCTGAAGTGACTTGTAAATTTTTCCAAAATCAGAGAACCGACGGCAGAATTCTCCATGCAGGTCGTCCAGTGATTTCCTGTATTTTTTCACAAGTCGAGGGGCCTCTTTCAGCGTAGCCAGTGTGGGGAAATGAACAAATGAGTAGTTTGACATTTGCTTTGAGAATAAAGCTAGCTTGGTTTTGAAGGCTCTGACGTTTGCGTACATTTCATGCACAAACTGGTCATTCCCTTGTAGCTTCATGTTCAGCTCATTCATGTGTGTCAGTATGTCCACAGGAAAAGCTAAATCACAAAGCCAATAATCTGTGTCACTCAGCTCAGGAAAATCGTCAGCTTTCTCAAGTAGCTCCAAAAATGAGATCATCTCCTGTTTGAGCTCCCACACTCGTCGACATACTTGTCCCCAACCTTAACCAGCGAACACTGCAGTGGCAAAGCAAGTCCTGGTGATCAGCGTCAATTTCTTCAAGAAACTTAATAAACTGACGATGCTGAAGTCCCCTCGCTCGAATAAAGTTAACGTGTTTTACAACTGGCTTCACTACGCAGTCAAACTGCAATACGGATTTACACAGTGCTTCCTGGTGGATTAGGCAGTGTAAGAAAATTACCTTCTGCTCAGGGATGTCCTCCTTCACCCTCTTCTGGATTCTATTGAGCAACCCAACGTTTTTTTCAGTCAGATTTGGCGACCCATCTGCGGTAACGTTGGCGAGCGTACTCCAAGGTAGCTTGTGCCTATTGATGACCCCTGACACGCTGTCATACAAGTCCTCTCCCCGCGTTTTCTCCTTTAGGGATTCCATGGCCAAAAACTCCTCCGTTATCTCAAAATTGTCATTAATCCCTCTGATAAAAATTAAAAGCTGTCCTTTATGTCATTACTTTCGTCCAGTGCCAAGAAATAAAATGTAAATGTCTCCGCTTTTTTGTTTAACTAGATAGCTAAGTCTTCGTCAATTGGCTCAACACGGCGAGTCACTGTCCTGCGTGATAAGCTAATTTTTTCAAATTTGTTCTTGCTCCCAGGACACAAGATACCTGCTGTCTCCACCATGCACTCTTTGAGAAACTCCCCTTCGGAAAAAGGCTTGCTGCTCTTTGCTAATTTGAATGCCAACACATAACTTGTTTTCGTGCTTGATTCTTGGATGGCAGTTTGTCGGATAAAGGTGTTTTGCTGAGCCTGCAAACTAGCTGCCAACCTCTGAGCGGTAGCTGTCCGTTCTTGTGTTGACTGGTTGTTAGCGTAATTGGCATGCTTGGTGGAAAAGTGACGGCTGATGTTGTATTCCTTTAAAAACGCAATGGTTTCTTGGCAAATAAGACATACAGCCTTTGACCGGACTTCAGTGAAAAAGTATTTAGTTGTCCATTCCTTATTAAACACTCGGCACTCACTGTCGACTTTTCTTTTCTTTGGCTCACTCATTGTTGCAGGTGGGTTCAGAACAGTAGCAGAATAATAACAGAGAGTAACCCGGGCTCCGCAAAATCAAGTCAATGTATCACTGCGCCTAATGCGCCACCTGGTGGAACGCCAGGCATTACAGGACAAGGTCAAATGAATACAGTCATAATTATGATATGATTTGATTTGGGCAATTTTGTAACAATCTTCGGCGGGGCAGATTAAACAGACCAAAGGGCCGGATGTGGCCCGCGGGCCATAGTTTGCCCACCCCTGCTGTAGAACATAAATTTGTTACCTGAAATACATAACATGATTGCACTCTACACGTCAAAAAACACTAAAGGTAGGGACAAATTATCTTATGTATAAATGTCTACATGTGGGAGTGTGTGTGTCTGTCCATCCCGGAAGTGAGAGGTGGAGTCGGGGTAAGGGATCCACCACCGAGGATACTCAAGCGAGGCAAGCACATCGGCAAAACGAAACCTCTGAAGAAAGACAGTTGCTTAGCTACTAAAGCACAAGTGAGGTGAGCACGCTGGCAAAATGAATCTTCCTTGGACAGAGACGCCCAGAGTAGTTCCTTTCATGTCTACGTTTCAGTGTTTTTCTGATAATCTCAGTAGTTTCTACGACCCCAGGCTTTTTACAGCATGGGCTTACACAGCTAGTATAATATAAAATAATGTCAGAAAAAAATAAAAACAAACACAGTTCACAGCAAGACAATGTGAAACATTCTCAATATAAAAACAGTGGTTCCAGTGAAAAACAAGCACACAAGACATTGATATAATGGCATCACAGAAGCAACAGCAAAACTACAATTAACAAGAAATAATAATTGCCATTTCATAAAAAGAAAAGCCAGTTACATTAACAAAGTAACAATGCTTTCCTGACATCATCATAAGAAGGCGGCACAAACAGCATGTCTAGTTATCTGATTTTACTAGGAAGGCACAAACGAAATCTGCAGACACTTTGGAAGCCAGAACTTTGACTCTGGGGGTCCCCGTGAGTTTTTTTTTCTCTCCAATGTGCTACAGTGTGCACACTATTGCCACCTGCTGGCTCAGAGTAAGTGAAACAACTTATAGACTGAAGCCTGGCTAGCAGACTAAATGACAAGTACTTAATATTACTTACCCTAGTAATGCTGTGTGCTATTTCAACCTGCTGTGATATAAAAAGGTGTACTGAGCGCTTTTGCAGGAGTGTTGGATGAGGGTTGATCGAGAGGGGAAGTGTACCTCAACACAAAGGAGAATCATTAAAGGGTTGTTGTTTATCTTCTGCTTTGTCGCCATTTCTTCATAATTGAAGCACTATGAACTGTCCTCCATGAACTAAGAGGATAAGTCAAACATGGCAGCATTCATGGTTTCAACCCAGCAAGGAGTTACCACAATTTAGAGATCCAATTGGGCCCAAAAAGAACATACTTTTGACTTACAAGAGAGAGACACTGATAGAGAGGCAGTGTAGATGATGGATGTGTAGGCTAGCAATAATAACAGGGTCACCATTTAAAAAAAAAACATGTAGGCCTTTTTTTCTTTTCTTAGCCCATTTTTAAAAATGCAACTGGGCAACACTGTGTACTTTGGCAAATACAAAATAAAAAACAAAATCCAAAAGATGCCCAAAATAAATAAAAATGATAGTAATGAAGGATGGAAACTGTATGAAAACTGGTCTGAAACAATAAAAATAGAGCTTTATTTATCCGACCCTAGTGTCTAATTTCAGTTCTTTAATGGTAAGGAAAAGATGAACTTGGTGATTACGCAGATATATGGATCTACTAGAGCAGCGATTCTTGACCTTTTTCTCCTTGTTGAACCCCTTCAAAAAAACGGAATAAATTGGCGAACCCCCTGTGTAGTCATTACAAAAGGTTTATCCTTGTACGTTGGATGTTTTGTTTCAATGTGTCTACGAAGAAGTGATGGCTATAAACTGCTGTTGGCCAGGACTTGATTACAAATTACACAAAGGGGTTTAGGTTCTGACTCAATCCCCGGTAAAATAAAAACCTATTCGTAAATAGTTGCTGTCATATTATCGTTTCTTCTCTTTTGTCTTACTATGTTCGCCTATTTTTTCCTTGCTTTCAGTCTGGAGAGAAGATAGCTCACTACAACTTTCACTATCGTCACCCTGTGTTGATACCAAATCAGGGACTGAAGTCGAAGAAGAAGCAATTGATTGCTCATCCAGCTTTTTGTCAGACTTGATAAAACTACCCGTTTTTAACCATCAATCCATAATAACATTACGGAGTAATAATTATTCACTTTCATATTCGACGTGTGCACGTTTAAGTAAAAAGTCTTTATCGTAATTTATTTACACACACTATGCACTTCCAATTTATCTTATTAAAATCACTCGTGGGTTTTAAGCACCTCGTACAATTCAATTCGACTCTACTCTCCCTTGTCTGATCACAGTGTTTTTATATCGGCAGACGTTATTCTCGTTCTTTCGAGCGCATTCGGGGTTCTCGGTTCGCTGAATGCGTAGTTTCCAGATCATACGAGAATGTACATGCATCGCCAGCAGCGTAGCGTCTCATTGCGTTACAGATTGTTGCGACTCAACAATTTTACGGAACCTTCCATTGCAATGCGTAAGTGACTGAGATAATAGTCATGAATTTGACATTTATTTGATTTGTTGAACCATTTTTATTATTGTATTATTAATAGTACTGTGAATATATTTGCCTACATTTAATATTTAATTATATTTTTTACCTTTGGGATTTCAAATTTTTTTTTCGCAAACCATCAGTTGGGAATCACTGTACTAGAGTACTGTTCTTAAGAAATACAGACAGAGGCAGAAAATGCTGTTATGACAGGAGACCTGCAGATAAGTGTTATCAAAGTCAAATACTGGGCCAAACTTGTACTCAGGAAGCCCAACAGGACTGTGACGCATGAACATGGTCCAAGTTATTGCCAGAAAGAAATGTTGAGAAAATCTTAACTAGAATTGCTAACTAGACACATGTGATATCACATAGACACCCATCCACATCTCAAAAAGGTATGAGATGCAAAACAGTTGCTCCCATGACATCACACACAGTGCACTCATTGGTCCTTGTGTAAAGGTCACCATGACAACAACAAACGTGAAAGTACACAAAATGGAGCCACTATCAACAATATATATAGTAATCCCTCCTCGATTGCAGGGGTTGCGTTCCAGGACCCCCCGCGATAGATGAAAATCTGCGAAGTAGAAACCATATGTTTGTGTAGTTATTTTTATATATTTTAAGCCCTTATAAACTCTCCCACACTGTTAACATTATTAGAGCCCTTTAGACATGAAATAACACCCTTTAGTCAAATGTTTAAACTGTGCTCCATGACAAGACAGAGATGACAGTTCTTTCTCACAGTTAAAAGAATGCAAACATATCTTCCTCTTCAAAGAATGCGTGTCAGGAGCAGAGAATGTCAGAGAGAGAGAGAGAAAAGCAAACAATCAAAAAATCAATACGTGCTTTTAAGTATGCCGAAGCATCGCGATAAAGCAGCATTTTTTAGAAGAGCGTCCGTATCCCCTAGGCAAACAGCCTCTGTGCAAACAGTCCCTCTGCTCACACCCCCTCTGTCAGGCAGAGAGAGTGAGAGAGACAGAGAAAAGCAAACAATCAAGCACCGCGCAGGAAGCACATCGTATATAATTGAGGAGTTTTAGTTAATATGTAATACTGATACATGCTCTGATTGGGTAGCTTCTCAGCCTTCTGCCAATAGCGTCCCTTGTATGAAATCAACTGAGCAAACCAACTGAGGAAGCGTGTACCATAAATTAAAAGACCCAATGTCCGCAGAAATCCGCAAACCAGCGAAAAATCCATGATATATATTTAGATACGCTTACATTTAAAATCCGCAATAGAGTGAAGCCGCGAAAGTCGAAGCGCGATATAGTGAGGGATCTCTGTAATGGTAAATAAAATTTCAAGTCTGTACTGAGACCTTCTAGGACAAAATGAATGTTAACATTGAATTTACTGGGTAAGAAAACCACAATTTGTTGTAGGACTTTAATAAAAAGACTTCAAATTAAAGACATCAACAGACCATAATAACTAACGCCTGCGTGTATATTCAGTTCGCTCTCACTAGCTTTTTTAGTAGCTTATTACGATTATCAGAAGTTCCCCATTTTCAAATTATTCCAGATTTATAAAATACCAGTTTTTCTAAGAGCACAGCATTTTCTTTCTATTATCGTGGGCATAGCAGCCAAGTAAAACAGGAGGATCCACCTGTGGATGTGTGTGTTTGCCTGTGATAAGTGGTGCGTGGCACTGTGCTAATTTTCAATAAATAATCACGCCCTGTGAGGTGCAGGCACCAGTCGGGTGCAGGTGTGTGCGAATGCGCTTCGCTCTGGGGACGGCTGGGGTGCCTGGCTGATTATTGCATGTACACATGACAATTTGAGCATCAGTAGGTGCCTTATTATTGTGTCAGAGGGAGGAGTGCATTACACTTGTGTCCATTTAGCAAAGGGGCCTACACGGCAGTAGGGGGAACAAAGAGAGCAGACAGAGAAAAAACAGAAGAGAAATGATGCAGGTTAAAAGATGAAGAGAATCGCAGGAACGGGAGTAGGCCGGTGCAGGCAGGCAGCTGGCAGGAGAGCCCCTAGGGAAATGTGAGGTTGAAGTTTAGGGGCTGAAGAGGGCCACACTGGCTCAGCGGTTTGGAGTAGCTGAAGTAACCTGGAGCTATGTCCGCAGAGAGGCAGAGCGAGAAGAGGCTTGGATAGGGAGCCCTAATGGGAGGCATGGACTGCAGGGACCCTGGCCTGGAAATGAAGGTTGGCTGTGCCTATCAGCAGGGCGTCTCCTCTACTGCAAGGTTCTGTGCATTGTAAGCAGAGGGGATGTTAGTTTTTAAGGGATGCAAGAGGGACTCAGATTTTTAGAAACGTTTCCTGCTCTTGGAGTTTAACCTTGTTTTCAATGGAACTATTTATTGACTTGACTTTAACCTCCACAACCCTTTTCTTGGATGACTTATTTATTACATATGGAGTGCTGCAATTTGGAACACTGCTTTTTTGTTTGATTGTTTTTAATAAAAGCATTAATCCTTTCTGCACCTACCCTTTGCTGCACATGCATCCTCATTTGCCCGGCTCCTCTCGGTTATGACTATCAACAGTTCAAGAGTCTCCCAAATAGAAGTGGGAGCATGGAGCCCACCTGCACTGTCACACTGTCTTCAGAGTGGCCAATTTCAGAGTCAGGTTGGCCTAAGGTTTCAAATGTGAGAGTACCAACCAGGCCTCCTCGAGTTGCATCACAAGGGCTTGAGTGTGGGCTTCAAATTCAAGGCTGTGAAGGACTTTTTAGACAGATGACAGCTTATGAAGATAAGGTTACAAGTCCCCTGAGAGTAGGAAAATGTTTTTCAATGCTAATAAGTGAAATGTGTAAGGCAAATGATTTAATTAAAAGAGAAAGGCATCCTCATGGGCACTGAAAATGGAAAACTGTTCCTGCGTACTTTAGGTCTTTTAGGCCCCGGTACTGAAAGTGATTTTCTAATGTGAAGTTTCCTTTCATTTGTTTGAGGTGCACTCAGTCCATCTCTTTGCAGGTTTAACTCTCACCTCGCTCCCCTTAACTCACCTTCAAGTAGTTTACCAGATTCGAATGCACTGAATGGCGGTCATATTCTTGAATTGTCCATGAAGGCTTTGTCTTCCTCGTGTCCAACTCGTCTGTTGTCCTCATATCTGAGTAAAGTGGATTCCTCTTGATTTTCGAGTTCAGGGTGATGGGTGTGATGTGTTTCCCAAGAAACTTGTCCAGCAGTACTGGGCTGCTTTCTGGTGACCCGTTTCCATGGTCCTTGTCTGTATTTTTCCTTTCTCTCTATAAGAAATTAAGAGAGCAAATCATGTCAGCAACTGAGACAGCCTTACTCTATTACTGCTTGGAGTGATCATCAGTTAATTGGAAAAAACGAAGAAACCAGAAAACAAGTCTGCTCACACAATACTCATCAAAATTCCCCAAGCGTGTGTTACCTTTCTTTGAGAACGGATGTCAAATTGCTGCTGAAGGGACTTCAGGAGGCAAAAGTAAAATGCTCCCTGTGAGCACTGAGGCTGTTTAGCTGCGAATCAAGCAGTGTCGACTGCTGCACGTAGCTTTCTGTTTGACAGGCTGTCAAGCACTTTATGCTCCACTTGTCACCAGAATCCATCACACATGGTGTTATGCAGCCATCAGTCCACATTATTTACTTGTTTTTGCTTGGCCAGGGTCACAAAGAGCAATAAACAGTGCATGACAGGAACCAACCCTGGGCAGAATGGCAGTCATCGCAAGGGGCGCTCACTAGTGGCAAGTGATAAGCATTCACAATGAAATCAGCAAGAAATGAAGTGGAAAGTTTTACTTGGAGAGACACGTTTTTCAGACTTTTGTATACAAATTGGGGTCCAAGAAGTTCTGAACCCCCTTACGTTTGACGCATCATAGCAATGTGTTGTACAAAGTACCCAACAGCCTTACTGATACCTTTTAGCCAAAGTCAATGTAACATTTGCTCCTAAGAAAACTACAGAAGTAGAAGTTTAAAAGTATCTGATATTAAGTGCACTTAAGTATCAAAATACAACTAACTGTAGGATCTTTCCCTATTTCATACATAGCCAAATAAAGTCCTAAAAATATAAATATATATAAAAAATAAAATAGACCAGCTACTGTTTGCATGACCCAAGTACCTGCAATTTGAAGCAATGACATTCAGTAAAAGCAGACATCTTAATGATTGTATTTTAATTCAGGAGGATGGCATAAATAGGAGAGGCTGTGCAGGAAAACCCCTTCGTAAAATACATTTTTGATTTAAATAATTTTTTAAGCACTCCCTGGCCTCAAAGATGACCCCCATTTTTTTCAAAGAATGGCGAACAGCGTGAAAATTGACAGAAATTCTTTACTAATAGCGTTAGTCAACTAAATCAACTCAAATGATTGTGTTTCACGTATTCAATAATTTTTCATAAACTGTTTTACCTAAACTTCTAGTTTCACACTCAACGGAGTGACTTCCAACTAGTTCACAATCTGTGTGAGCTGTGATGCCCAGGATAATGTGACCAGCACACGAGACAGTGCCAATGAAGCACAGCCTGCTGGTCAGCCCACCCCATCCAGCAGGTTGACGTGAGGAGAGCGTCTGACACGAAGCATCAGCTGTGGAAGTAACTGAGACAGGAGACGTCTGGTCTACTCCCATATGCCGGGCTGCAGCGAGGTGGATTTGGAACGACTGTGTAGATCAGCGGTTCTCAACCTTTCTAGTGCCGTGACCCTTTAATACAACTTCCCACGCTGTGGCGACCCCAACCGTAAAACTATTTTCGTTGCTACTTCATAACTGTAATTTTGCTACTGTTATGAATCATACTGTATATCTGATATGCAGAATGTATTTTCATTGTTACAAATTGAACATAATTAAAGCGTAGTGATTAATAACAAAAACAATATGTAATTATATATTGTAAAATATTTATTTCTAATTACAAATAAATGAAATTTTGTCTTTATAACTTATGTTTATTTGTTTTTCTTCATTGTGTATTGAACTGTATTTACTCTATTCATGTTGTATACTTACGTGAAAATGTGAAAAGCATGGCGTAGTATGTGTAACAGTCTTAATATAACAACAGTAAACTACATTGCTACAAAATTGTTGCGACAGTACGCGTAAAAAGCCAACGACAGTGCGATGGTTGAGGCTGCTTCTTTCTCACCAGATCAGAAATTCTCGGGGCAGTCTTTGTAAGAGCACAACAAAGATCATCTGCTGCAACAAGTCTACTTCTGTATTTAGACTTGACAAGCTGGAAAACTGTCTTTCCAAAGATATGTTGTTGGAAATGTAAGAAGAAGTGCGTAAATCCCCACGTTGAGTAACGTCACGCTGTTCGATGTACAGTAATGTAAACAGTTAAAAATAAGAAAGTGAAGACAATTAAAACGTTTGAAATTATTCTGATTCAATTGTCTATCCTCGAATGACAATTATAGTAAAAAACTAGTAACTACCAATAGAAAAATTTCTACAATAACAAGTTTTACACATTAGAATAGACAAAACCCATAGTTCCTATGGTCTTAGGCGACCCCTGGCAAATCGTCATTCGACCACTGATGGGGTCGCGACCCACAGGATGAGAACTGCTGGTGTAGATGATCAAGTAGTAGGGTCAGGTAGCGTGAATTTGAAAACCTTCCCCGATTCTTCATATATGAAATTTTTCCTAAAGCATGGAAAACCTATAGTTTAGACAATCGAGTAAAACACTGTGTCTATCTGTGCAGCCCTTTGCTTTCTGGTTTAATATTGCAGTATCCAGCATCCGAATGAAAGTAACCATTTCCATTTAAAAATGTAGTGAAAGCATGCATATTCAAGTCAAATAGAAACAAATATTCTCAAGTACAGTAACTTAAAACATGTAGTATTTCTACTGTGGATATTTGCAAAGTGACTGTCCCACCATTGGTACCGTGTGTGATTGTTTTATCAATGCAGCACCATAGATGGCTTCGTTGTTAAAGAGTTGAACTGGAAATGTGTTGTGGAGAATCCCAGTCTTAGCACTATATGTAATTATTTAATCTATGCAGGATTACTGCAGGCGTATTTGGTAAAGAGTTAAAATTTACTATTAGTATTATTGTTAAAGAATTGAACTGGTAACCTTTACACAAGAATCCCACTTCTAACACCATGCGTGACTATATTGTGTGTGTTGACGTCAGGCTGGTTTAATTGCTGAAGAGCTGAACTGGAAATTTGCAATGTGAGAATCCCACTACTGACACCATGTGCCCCTGTTTCATCTGTGCAGGAGTATCACATACTTATTGGCTAAAGAAATTAACAGGATACTTGCTGTGGAGAATTCCCCCTACTATCACCTAGTATGACTGATTCAATTATGCTGTATTACAGCAAGCTTTTTTTATTTTGGCTGTAGAATTGTACTTAAAAATTGCAATGCAGGTTTCCACTGCTGGCAATATATGATTGTTTCAAGTATTTGGGGTTATGACAGGTGATATACAGTAAGTGAGTGTCCACAAAACAATGCTTTTTTTTTGTTTGTTTTTTTTTAAGAAAGAAAATCAAGGAGGGCTTCATAAACAAAGAAATCTTTCAAAATCCCTATCTCAGAAACTTTAAAATAAAAAAAGAAAACCTTCAAAAAGCACAACAAAGCCTTTACATTTACTTTGATTTTAGTTCCCTATTGTTTTACTTTTGCTTTCCTAAGGATGAATTTCACAACAGTTTGAATCTTTTTTTAACCCTAATATCAGACACGTGCTTTCTTGTGCAGCCACGTTTTATAAAGTGCATGTCACGTACAACATACTGACATCACTTAAATTGTATTGCAGCAACATGAGACATCAACAACCACAAAACGCCATGAGTCATGCAACAAAATGGTGACAAAAGACAAAAAATAAGGTTACAAATTGTCAGTTGCTAAGAAATTGAAGTGGAGAATCCCACATACGAAACCCTGTGTAAACCTCAACATCTCATAAGGAGCAATATGCATCATGAGTCATATGTAAAGCACTTCCCTAGGAGTACGCAAGGTGCTAGGCGTGATAATAAAAATGGAGTAAATGTTAGAAAATTCTCCAAACAATGGTGGCCTTTTCTGCATAAACGCTCGCCTCTCCTTGACTTTTATGAAACTGCACTGCGCGCCCCACCTTTTATATTGTTCTGGCTCACTGGAAAGACTTTCTGCAGCCAACTTAGTCTCTGAATTTAAAGAGCTTAATGGCCTCCGGCCGTGGCAAGCCGTATGTCAAAGCTGAAACTTTAGGATGAGCACAATGGCCCTAAGTTGTCCATATCTCTTTCCGACACATCATTCGGAAGCTTTGCACACAATGGAAATGTAAAATGAGTCTGGAGAGGTTTCTGTGAAATAAAGCGGGAGTCTTGATGCATATAAAATGAATGCACCAATTGCAAATTCTCAAGCAGTGGATGAATTATTAATTAAGTTCAATTTAAATGAAGCAGGTGATCTGCGCTGCGCTTGTTTAAAGGCGTTCTGCAACTCAAATGAAGTTGGTTGTATTAAAGAAAAGTTCATGACAAGGTTAGAATGTCTGCCAGAAAATATGTGCAAAGATCAAAGACAGTAACGGCGGACCAGACTTCTTTTTTTAATCACTGGTTTATTGAAATATAATTATCTCAAAATATTCCAATATAGACCAGTAAATCATTTTTTAAGAAATTAGATTCAACCATAACCTCATTTATTTGGAATTCAAAACATCCACATATCCAAAGGGTGACCCTACCAGGCAGAAGTTGGCGTGGCTCTACCTAACTTTTAATTTTATTACTGGGCAGCAAACATACAAGCTATAAAAACCTGGACACAAATAGATGAACTTATACAGGGCTGGTCTGCAATAGAAATAAAGTCCTGCAGTACTTCTTTATATTCCTTGCTTTGCGCCCCATTAAATGCAAGTTATCGCCAATATACTAACAACCCAATTGTGCTTCACTCACTCAGAATATGGAACCAATGTAGGAAGCATTTTAAGATGGAGAATCTTTTATCTGTGGAACCTCTGCACGAGAAGCAACTTTTTCAGCCCTCTCAAACATATGCAGTTTTTAATGTCTGGAAAACATGTGGGATTAAATCACTTAGTGATCTGTACAAAGACAGCGTCTTTGCATCCTACGAACAATTACATTCTAAATTTAACTTTCCAGCAATGCATTTCTTTCACTATCTTCAAGTTAGAAACGTTGTTAAACAGAACCTGCCCAATTCTCCTCACCTCCCACCTCCCTCTATGCTGGAAAATATATTGATCAGTTTCAAGGACTTAGACAGCATCTTTGCAGTTTATTAAACCATTTTACAGTCCCTCCCTTTCAAAGATCCAAGAGGACAGTGGGAAAAGGATCTCTCACTCAACATTTCAGAAAAGGAGTGGAAGGTAGCAATGCAGAGAATTCACTCGAGCTCCATATGCACAAAGCATACGATTATTCAACTCAGAATTATACATCGAGCACATCTCTCTCGTTTAAAATTATCTGAAATGTTTCCAGGGCAAAATCCAACCTGTGAACGCTGCAATCGAGCTCCAGCCTCACTGGGTCACATGTTCTAGGCCTGCACCAAATTAACATCACCCTGGACCAAAATTATTAAATGCCTTTCAGACGGCCTTGGTGTCGCAATCCCTCCTAACCCACTAACAGCTGTGTTTGGTGTTCTTCCAGATGGGCTTAAAGTGGAGAAGGATAAACAAACTGTAATCGCCTTTACTACACTACTGGCATGTAGACTTATCTTGCTCAACTAGAAGAACCCTAACTCTCCTCTTCTACGTCAGTGGGTAACTGATGTTCTATACTATTTGAAACTGGAAAAAATCAAATTCGCACTTAGAGGATCTGTGCAAAACGATTTCAAAACCTGGCAGGATCTGATCGATAATATTATAGAATAAGCAGATTCTCTGCTCTCTTTTTTTACTCTATCTTTATTCATTTATTAATTTATCAATATTACTTATTTTTACTAGTTTAAAGTTTTACTCTGCTGGCCAAGCTCTCTTTCTCAGGGGTAGGGGTTGATTTGTTTCTAACCGATTTTTGTAAAAATTAATCTATTTGTATGGAATATTATTTGATTTTAATAAAATCAATAAAATAAAATAAAAAAGAAATATACATTGTTGAAATGCTATCATTGCTAGCTTTTTATTTTACAATCCTTCTTCTTTATTTTCTTCAGGAAGTCCCTAAGCTTAAGGTAGGGCAGCAGGTTTACAGCGTCGCTCCTAAATCTATCTACTGACCAGTACAGAGCATCACTGCGGAGCCACAGAGTCGACGGCCTGTTAACCAAAGCCTCTCATCATTTTGTTTATGGCAGTGGCGAAACAACAAGGCTGCTGCTGAGTTAATGAAAGAGGAGGCCGCCCTTGGGTGTAGCTGTCAGTCTGCTCCCGACCTCTGGACTCCGTGTCTGCCACCAAGGATGCACTGAGACTGGAGGAGGGAGTGAGAGGAAAACACAAAATGGTACCCCGGACCTCTCTGGGCAGAATGCTTTTACTTCACCCGAGTTCCCAATCTATCACCCTTGTCTGTTTAGGACATTAAAGCCTTTTAGAAATGGTGGATGCGTCATCACACTACATATGCTTTAGTGCTCATTAGTGACGAGTCCGAAATTTGGAACTGATTTTGTAGAACAACACAGAATGTTAAAAATGTTTTAAACAAATGGTGCTTTTTGACCAGCAAAATCTGCAACAATGAAGAGGAGGAGAAATGTGTTTAGTCCCTGCCTAGAAGTCTTGTTTTTTTGTGCTAATTCTGTATCCATCTGCCATTCTTTTAAATAAAGTTCTTTAGTGAAGAACAAAATCAGCACACTCAGTTCTGATCATGGGAAGGCATTTTGCTGGGCCGTGAGACGTGAGTTGTGGTTGTTCTGGTGGTCTGATGCCTGCTTTAGTAATTACGATGACAAACCTGAGCAAATACAATCCTTGAAGTCCTCGTTTGCTCCCCAGTGCTTGAAGCGTGAATATCCTTGGTCTCTTGTGCAGGAATCAAGAAACAGGAAAAGACAATTGATAAAAGTTTACCTGTGGAGGACACACAATGACGGAAATGATGGCACCTCTTGGTGTGTCTTAGTGCAGAAAATATGCAGCACGTCACATTTTTAAAAAGCACACTGTGCTGCCGGCGGTTGTTATGAACGTTCAGGCACAGATAATTGGTAAGGAAGAAATATACTGGGAGATTAATGATAAATAACGAGAAAAACAAGATGAATGTACAAATAAGCAAGCCAGAGTCCATTACAGAGAAACCCCAAAATAATCTTTTGTCTAAGCTAAGTCTTTGAATATGAAATCTTTAAATGTAAACTCTGTAACACGATACTGAGAAAAAGGACAAACAAAATGTGCAATAAATCATCTCATGGGTTTGCTCCAAGTGCCCCAGTTTCCTCCTACAGTCCAAAGACATGCAGGTTAAGCAAAGTGGCAGTCCTAAACTGGCCCAAGTGTGTGGTCGGGGTGTGTGTGTGTGTGTGTGTGTGTCTTCGTCCGGCGATGAACTGGCACCCCTGTCCAGGGTTTATTTCTCCCTTGCGTCCTATGCTAACTGGGATGGGCTCCAGCAGACCCCTGTGACCCTGCACAAGACTAAGGATATTAGAAAATGGCTGACTGGTATAAATCAGCAGCATAAAAAACACAAGTGACACAAACGTGTGAACAGGGATTTAAGAAGGAACAGCCATTGTTTTACACCCCCCAAGGAAACTCTCTTTAGGAAATTTAACTTATTGCAATTATAAAATGACATGTAAGATAGATAGATAGATAGATATGAAAGGCGCTATATGATAGATAGATAGATAGATAGATAGATAGATAGATAGATAGATAGATAGGAAAGGCATATTTGATAGATAGATAGATAGATAGATAGATAGATAGATAGAAAGCTATAAGATAGATAGATAGATAGATATGAAAGGCTTATATGATAGATATGATAGATAGATAGATAGATGAAAGGCTTATATGATAGATAGATAGATAGATATAAAAGGCGCTATATGATAAATAGATAGATAGATAGATAGATAGATAGATAGATAGATAGATAGATAGATAGATAGATAGATAGATGCCAAATGAAAGACGGGTATTTTGCTCACCAGTAAAGCTCACTGTCTTGAGTGCTGATAGCGTGACTGAGTCAAAGTCGTTATGGATTTTCTGTCTGTTCACAGCACCTATGGGGGTGTCAATGATGTCATGGCCGCCATTTTTATTGTATTAGCAGAGGCCTGCTCTCAACGCTTTGTTTAGCTCAGTGTAATTGCTGTGCAGGGTCAAAGGAGAAAAAAATTTGATGCAATGCTACCAAAAGCCATGCTTAGATCATTTCACCAAAATTCTGTCCTGCCTTTCAGAAAAGCCAAAAGTCACAAACAGAAACAGAAAATGAATGAGGAAAGCAGATGAGGACACACATGAATTGTTCAGTCCAGTCCCGTAGACTCCCTGCAGCTGCAGGTTTTTATTCCCATCGATTTCACAGTCGGCATGTTTCCGACGTCCTGACTTTAACTGGCCTCATTGTTTAGTTGTCTGACCTAAACATACGTCTCACATAAATCATAAATATTTGTCTTCTCTGTCATAGCTTTAAATGCTTCCGTGTCGTTTGACGTTTTCTTTTCCATTTACCCCTTCCTGTTTGCTCCGCTGCTCATCTCTAAATGCTGCTGTTCTCTTCTGCTTAGGAGACTCCTGACGTAGAGACCCTCACACACACTCACTACAGCAATTCCAGCCATTTAGAGCTCAGTGACTGCATGCTTATGAGGCATCATGGGGGCCCTGAAACTCAAAGCAGTGTGGACCCTTCTAGTTCATTAACCTTTGTCATTTTAATTGCGTCTTGATGATTAAAGACTTTTCCGACACTAAGCACAGTGATAAACGCTTACTTAATCCAGTTCTGAGTCCGGGGGGTGGCAGATCCTCTCCCAGCAGCAATTTGCACAAGGCAGGACGCTGCTGTTGAGAGGACGCCATTCACTCCAGTGCATTGTGCACATCCTCAGAATCGCCCATCACTATGACCGACACGTCTCTGGGGATGCGAGAAGTAAGCAAGAATTTTACCTGGAATAAAACTTCTGCTGACATGGGAGAACATGGCGACTACACAAGGAATGAGCACGGGGTTTCAACTCTGGGTGCTGATCACTGTGCCACCATGTTGTGCAGTCTTGTCTGTTTGTGGCTAATTAAAACTGACTACCGTATCACCCTACAGACGAACACTTTCATAATACAAGTGGTTGGTTTCAAAACTGGTTAAAAAGCAGACATTTGGCAGGACTGTATATTTAGGTCAGCAGGCATCTGCTAAGAAAGGACATTTCGATATGTCAGAATTTAGGGGTAAACCTAGCCTCTACAAAGAGAAAAACTAAACACCCCAAAATCTCACTTGACTAATGAACTTTGCTCAGCCCATCTCCTCTCTAGATATAAAATCCTAAGCCTAAAAGTGCAACGATTTTAATATGGCGTTTGTATGTCACGTTTGTTGTCACGCTTTAAATCGGGCTTATTTTAAAACCTACATATATATTTTTGGTATCATTCTTTTCAGAATTTATCGAACTTTAATGTGATTTTAACATTATTATTCCATTTTTAAATTATAAAATAAAATATCAAGAACTCACATCCCGCGAGACGAGACTTTGTGCCAAGAGATTTAACCACACCCGGGGCTGGAAATAAAAGACAGAGAGTAGATGACAAAGACAGCAGCTGTACAGGCTTTTAAATGTTCAAAGCGCCGCGCGAGATGCAGATCAGATGGCACAGCAGCAGCAGCGGCTGATCGAGCAAAGAGGAGGTAAAAAAAAAACTGTATTTGTTTCCCATTGTATCACTGTTTAAGAGGGGGTTTCGAAGGAGCAACCGCGTCTCCTTAGGCCCCCCTCTTCACAAAGTGAGTGGCAGAAACGCGAAGTGGCTGGCACATAGCACAGGTTGGTGGGGTTGGCGAGCAATGTGAGTAGGGGGCTAAGCCCCCTAGTAGAAAAATAAAATGAACCAAGTCAGGTTTATTTGTCCATATTTGTTAATACTATGTTACCATACATGGGCTGCTCTGACAGGGGGCTTTGTACAAACGAAGGGTGCAGCACAAGCGAATGACGGGCCAACTGAAGACTGGGAGGTGTCCTGAACAGGAAAAAGAGACGAGATCGCGTTTGGTGTGTACAGTCAGATGAGAAATTGGAGGAGAAAAGCTGACAAAGCTTAAGGAAGATGCAGAGGTTAATGGTTAGCCAGCACGCTGTAAAACTCAACCTCAGTGAGGGTGCCTAGTGCTGTGGTGGTTCATTTTGGTGTTGAGGTCCAAGTGGCATCTTCACATCCAAGACCAGATGGACCTGACAGCCTCAGTTCAAACTCTGAGGCTCGGGATCTGTTTCTGGTTCAAATCCCCATTACTGCCTAAAGAGATCCTACTCTGGTGGGCCCTTGAACAAGGCCCTTCACCTGCACTTGCTCCAAGGGTGCTTGTACGATGGCTGACACTGTGCATTGACCCCAAGGGGTATGTGAAAACAAACAAATTCCTAATGCAAGAAACTGTATAAAGCAAAATTAAAAAAAAAACAAAAACTTAACACCAGTTAAAGCAAAAGAGAAGCCACTAGGAAAGTGCAGATCTAGCGTAGGAATGTTTTGCTCGTGAGCGATCGTACAGCAGGTCCACAGCAGCTCCAGTGACCATCTTATTTCTGTCACTTACGATCTGACTGATGTCGTCACTGAGGCAACTTGGGGCACCGATTCGCTGATGGGCACACAGACTTAGTCGCGGAATTTGAACATACAACCTCACCACTGCGTCATACTGTTATTCAATAATATTACATTTTGGTTATAAAGAAAACAAATTCTGTATACAGCAAATGCTCATTTGGTTGCACAGCACTTGTGATACACCGATGAACCCACGGCGATGTAACTGCCGGCCATTGCCTATGGATATTTTCCCCGGGGGAGGCCGAGTAACCCAGCTCGTGAATTTACAGAATATTTTACTGTTAGCGATGAATAACTACGTGGTCTGCACACGCTGTATGAATAAATGCCTGGACGCGAATTTGTAGACAGAAACAAATAGGCATTTAGCCAAACAAACCGCTAACTTGAGCCCCTTTGGCCTGCTCACCGATCCTCCATTTTAACAGGTGGCAGCGCCGCCCCCCCTCCCTCAGCCTACAAGTGGACGGACGTTTTGGCTCCACGTACACGTTAAACTCTTTTGCTGTCGTTTCAGAGCCGTGAATGGCGATCAGAAGCCTTTCGGGCTCGCCTGCTGTCCTACCTGAAGGTAGACGCGGTTCTGCCAGTTTCGCTGCCCAGATAAAGCCGCCCCCGCTGCAAAGCCCGCCTGCATGAAACTTGGACTTGTCGCCAAGTTCTTCACGTCCAGCTGCAGGAACTTCTCGGGGTGGTTATTATTCGGAAGCACTGACAGATCCATCATCATCTTCTGCTTCTGTTGCTGCCGACGTCCTCGCTGCCTGACACCCAAAGCCAAGAAGGGCACATATCAATTATTAATGATGGCGCGCAGCTCGCCTTGGTGACGACTTGTCACTCGATCTGTCCGATGGGCTCCCGTTCAGGGCAGAGTGCAGGCAGCCCGCTTTATTCATTCCGTTTACTCAGCTGGTGTCTTGACACCCCATAATCTTTTTTTTTCACGTCGTGAAACAGCGGCTGTTGCTTCACCCACTGATCCAATGTACAGAGTTGCAGTTCAAGCCCCGCAGTCCTCTTTGTGCCGCTTTCCTCTCTCACACCCCTAAAGAATTACACGTTAAGTTTGACTTGATTGTATGGAATCCTGTAAGCTTTTAATAAATACAATAAATAAAACTAACAAAAGCTGTACACATTACGTTAAATGGCACGGGGTGGACGTGTGCAGCAGCGAAACAGCGAGGAAATGCCGAGAGAATGGCGTGCACACCAAGGCTGTTTCTTCATTCATTGACGCCCGCAGATGGCCTGTATTGTATTTAGATGACACATTACACGACTTTCCCCAGCTGTACAGTCCCCTTACATAATCTCAGGGAGTCGGAGCTGTGTCGAATGAGCTGATTAATGCGCATGCTCACAGCGCTCTTACGCCGCGGGGTTTACGAAGACGCCCATCAAGTCAAGCGGCGACTGAGAGGTTTACGTAGTCTTAGCGCAGAAGTGTGGCACTTGGATGAAATATTTTGTATTTGTCATTCTTGTTTTCAGATTTTTTTGCTCTTTGGACTAATGCAGGTGGAGCATCATCCTATACTGTACTTCTTTTGTATATTTTTGTGTTAGGTTTTGCATCTTTTTGAAATTTTGGAATCTTCAAAAGGCCATTTTATCCTTATTATTATTAATTATTTATTAGACTCTCTTTATTTTATCTAATAAGCTAAATATTAAAGACGTTTTGATAGGTCAGTTGTTTGCTGATCTCCTAATTCACTTCAGATGTTTCTTCTTTATCCTCACTACCTTCTCTCTCAGGACAGCCAAGGGGGATGAGAGAATAGGGCGCCCCCTGCTGGTAAAGAGTAATTATAAGATATTAGATTGGAGAGCATTCAAATATTTTTTTGCAGAAAGAGCAAGCATTTCTTTTTTTCAGAATGGTTTGGAGTTTTTATATTATTTACATGTGTTGTTTTCTGCAAAGACATTGAAGTAGGACCAATAGCCTCTGGTGGTCCACGGCACAGCGCTGAGACTAAAAACTAAAGGAAAACCTTGGCTGAAATGCATGGCAACAGACTGAAATATGCAGACAAGGGGGCTAAAAGGGGCTCACCAGAGACAAAACATCATTCATGATAGATTAAACATGAATGGATGGGTAGACCCCCAAACAGTACTACTCAGGATTAGATTACATTAGATCAGATAAAAACATAATGTATTCCAAAAGAAGCTGCAACGACATGCAACACACGACTGAAAAAATAAATGCAGGTGAGTATAAAGTGCAAGTAAAGCTAAATGAAATACGCCATGGAATCAGGATTCAAGAGCACCTCGCTGGTCATGGGACCCCTTTATAGAGTGTAAAGGCTCCTGGTAGAAATGAAGAAGGCAGTGTAACAGTGCAGATTGACTATTAATGTCTGGACGGGCACTGCTGCTACTTGATTACAACTGTCTAAGATGTGGATGTACCCCAGAATCAAGTTCAGCGTGAGCAGTAAAGAGCGAAACCTTCATAAGACACAAGAAAACAGTCTCAGTACAGAATGCCTGCCTGGAAATTTACCTTGAATAAACATAGGCTATTCAAAAAGTACAAATAATATTTTAATGGCCAGCATTGTTAGACCCGGGTTCGCTTCCTAGGTCCTCCCTGTGTGGAGTTTGCATGTTCTACCAATTTCTGCGTGGATTTCCTCCATGTGCTCCGGTTTCCTCCCACAGACCAAAGACATGTAGGTTAGGGTGTGTGTGTGTGTGTGTGTGTGTGTGTGTGTGTATGTGACCTGCGGTGGGTTGGCACCCTGCCCAGGGTTTGTTTCCTGCCTTGTGCCCTGTATTGGCTGGGATTGGCTGCAGCAGACCCCCGTGACCCTGTAGTTAGGATATAGCGGGTTAGATAATAGATGGATGGATGGATGGATGGCCAGCATTGTTACTCTAGAGATGGGCGGGCTCTGGACAGGTAAGTGACAGCTGGGTGTTGTAATGGTCAGCATGGTCACTCTAGAGATGGGCGGGCTCTGGCCAGGTGATTGACAGCTGGGTGTTCTCAGGTGTATTGAGAACAGCCTGCCTAGTGAAGCAGCTGATATTTTTTACGGGCGTTTGTGAGTTTGACTGCTGTAAATTACTTTTTGTGGAATAAAAGAGCCCATTATTGGGCTTAAATCCCATTCAGTGTGTGTGTTGATTTTTCCATCTTGGATTTTGTTAGAATAAGAAAAAAGAGAATATATAACATTCAGTTATCAATTTCCTTAGTTATCAAGATGAATTGAAGCATACTAGCTGTGCTATGTGTCTAAGACGAGTTGAAATCTCAGTAACGAGCACAGACCTCAGTGGATATGTCTCTGTTGTATGCCGTTTGGTCTGGAATTCATAAAAGCAGCGTTCAAGTTTGTGATGCACCATCTGTTAGAATGATAAAGAAAGAGCCACCGGATGGACAGGCAGACACACAATTATCCTTTTGTTAAGGTGAATTTATACACAGGGTGTCAAAGAACCACCAAATGCAAAGTCTGTTGAAGAAAGTTCAATAATTACAGGTGGTCTCCTGAAGTATGCAAAAAAGAAACTTTTGGTATGGTATTTCTTATGAACTTGTCCAATCTGCAAGATAAGAAACCATCATCAAGCTGCCAACACGTTTCAAGATACTGTAATGGATGGCATGCAGGGACTGGCATTATGGCCGGGAGGCCAGTATAATGCAAGGAAATGGGGAAGACAAATCATTTGAGTTATTTTGTTCCCCAAATGCTTGGTTGCAGCATCTCTGGGTTACAGTACCTCTACAGATACCCACTGGGCAGAATGGAAACAACAGTTCCATGGAACAGCCCTGTTGGGTAACGTCAGTGCTGCCAGGGGTGCGTGGAGGGCATTCATGGTCCTTACTTTACGAGGCTTCAGCCTAACCCCAAAAGTGCTTTCAAGGGCCGACCTCGTACTCCCAGGTTCTGTATGGTGGAAGAGCATGAAGCTCACCTGGATGAGCGGAGGAGAGAAGGAAAAGAGACGGAGGAATAGTAGCGTGTTTGGGTTGTGGCCTTTGTGTAAGGCAGTCAGAAGATTAAACCTTCAATTTAAAGTGAGACTTGTGTCTGGAGTTTGGGGTGCTGCAATGCCCCCTGGTGGTCACAAAGCAAAAACATTCACTAAACAAACAGCCAGCGACATTTGCAGCCATTATCGCGTATATTTTCACTTCATTTGCAACCTTTGTCTCTTTGTGCAAAAGCTTCAGGAATTTCCAGGGCCAATCAATAGTGTTCACCCCTTGGAAGTTTTCAGCTTTTATTGTTAAACAACATTGAATTTGGCTTATTGTTACTGATCAACAGAAAATGTCAAAGGGAAAACAAATCTCTGCAAAGTGAAATAAATGAATTACAAACATTAAACACAAAATAATTGGTCACTACAGTATTCAGCCCCTTCAAGTTCATATCTAGAGGACGGTCCTTTGTCAGCCATGACAGCCTTGAGTCTGCGTGCCCAGGTCTCTATTAGCTTTGCACATCTGCACTCTTAACGTTTTTTTCCCTCATTTAAGAAAAACGGTGAGTGACCGGCCATTGTCAAGTCCTGCTGCAAATTCTCAACCGGACTGAGATCTGGACTCTGACTCGGCCACTCCAGGACATCAATGTTGTTTTACAGCCATTCCTGTGTTGCTTTGGCTTTAGGCATGGGATCATTGTAAAACAAATCTTTTCCCAAGGTGCAGGTTTTCCTTTTATTTTGGTGCATTCATTTCACCCTCACAAGCCTTCCATGGCCTGCTGCAGAGAAGCTTCAAACGGCCCTCATCATGCATTACAGTGCTCTGTGACGTGGCATTTAATCCCATGGCCAGAAAGCTCAATGTCGGTCTCATCAGGCCACAGAATCTTCTTCCAGGTGACTTCAGAGTCTCTCAGGTGCCTTCTTGAAAATGTGGAAGGAGATGTTGGAGGAAGACAGGAATACAGTAATCCCTCGCTATATCGCGCTTCGACTTATCGCAGATTTTATATGTAAGCATATCTAAATATATAACACAGATTTTTCGCTGGTTCACAGGTTTCTGCTTGGACAATGGGTCTTTTTATTTCTGGTACATGCTTCCTCAGTTGGTTTGCCCAGTTGATTTCATACAAGTGACGCTATTGGCGGATGGTTGAGAAGCTAACCAACCAGAGCATGCGGTTAAGTTCCTGTGTGCTAATTGGCTCAGCGCCGAAGCGCCGAATTCGATTCCGCTGCGTTAACCAGGAAATCTTGTCTCGCTCATTCAGCATCAACGTGTTTCACTGTGTAGAGAGTTAACTGTTGTGTTTATCTTTGTGTGTAGTCAAGCCCTTCATTGTGGCTCCAAAACGATCTGCTCCTGCTACTGCTTCAGGGGCCATGCCCAAGCGCCAATGGAAGATGTTAATGACTGCCAAAAAGGTAAAAGTTTTGGATATGCTGAAGGAAGGGAACAGCTACACCGCTGTAGGATGCCATTACGGCATCAATGAGTCCACAATTCTTTTTATTTAAAAAGGAGGAAAAGAATACAAGATTACGGCCGCATTGCCCTTTTAACCAGGGCGCAAAATGAGTTGTAAGTGGATGTAATAAGGCGGTAGTCCGGATGGAATCTGCTTTAGGGATTTGGATTCGAGGAGGGATTACTGTAGTTCAATCGATTAGTCTTCATTCAGTCACAGATGAGTGCATGGATTCTGCGTTGCAAGGCAGAACAGCAAAGTTCCGCTTTTAGTTCGACATTTTATATTTTCTCCCTCCCCCTTAATTATAAAAAAGCATATTATCGTTTACCTAAGCATTTCATCTTATATTACGCAAATCGGCCAACTGTTTGTGTTTTGTGTGCGTGTCAGAGGTTCCCAAAGAAGGACAGGCCATCTTTCCTGTGTCTAACCGATGCGTTCCTAGAAAAGGAAGTTACCCCAGGTCAGCTTACTTCACCTTGTCTTACGACCGGTGTCGGTATTAATAACCTATTACTATAGCAGAACAGCTTTTAACCCTTTATAGCTTCCAAGTAGTGTTTTTCTTTCACAAAAACTTGGTATGTGTGTTTTTTTAACAGTGACCTTTTCTCTGCCACTCTCCCATAATGCTGCAAATGGTCAGTACGGTGTTTCCAGCCTGAGCCACCTCAGCTTGTAACTCCATCAGAGTTATCACACGTCTCTTGGTGTCGTATTCTTGTACAATCTCTCTGTTTTTATGCCTGGCTTGCACAGCTCTGCCACACTCCTTCCATCTCTTAATGACTGATCTAACTGGACTCCAGGGGATATTCATTGACTTGGACATTTTCTCGTCTCCATTTCTGACTCATGCTATTCATGGAGTTGCCTGCAGTGATCTTTTGTCTTCATTGTGTAGGTTAGGCCACCATACTGACTCACCACCAGATGACTCTCCAGATAAGGGGCATTTACAGCCAGGTCTATAAATATTTGGACAGTGACACAATTTTCATTATTTTGGTTCTGTGTGCCACCTCACTGGAACTGAAGTAAAGCAATCATGAGAACATTAGAAGAATCTCGAGAAGAACAGGCCATTCAGCCCAACAAAGCTCACCAGTCCTATCCACTTAATTCTTCTAAAAAAACATCAAGTCAAGTTTTGAAACTCCCTAAAGTTCTATTGTCTACCACACTACTTGATCATTTATTCCAAGTGTCTATGGTTTTCTGTGTGAAGAAAAATGTCTTAATGTTTGTGTGAAATTTACCCTTAACAAGTTTTCAGCTATGTCCCGGTGTTCTTGATGAACTCATTTTAAAGTAACAGTCTCGATCCACTGGACTAATTCCCTTCATAATTTTAAACACTTCAATCATGTCATCTCTTAATCTTCTTTTGCTTAAAATGAAAAGGCTCAGCTCTTTTAATCTTTCTTCATAACTCATCCACTGTAGCCCTGGAATCAGCCTCGTTGCTCTTCTTCAATCATAACGTCACTAAAGTGTACACGTTCAGCTTTAAATTAAGAGGTTTACAAAACATATTGTAGGAGTCATTTAGGAATGACAGTCATTTTTCTGTACAGCCACCCCTATTTCTAGGGGCTGAAAAGTATATGGACATTTGATTGACAAGCTGTTCCATAGCCAGGTGGGAGCAGGTCCTTCTTTATTTGGAAGGAGCCATGCAAGACTGGGCAGCATATGCTCAGAGACTGGCACTCTGCTCTGATTGTCCCGTGTGATGTATTAGAGCACATTTCCTATTTTCACCCTGGTAGTCCTGATGCTGCATGTAACATTAATATGGCCACTTTATTAGGAACACCTTGCTAGCACCGGGTTGGACCCCCTTTTGCGTTCAGACCTGACATAATTCTTTGTGGCACAAATTCAACAAGGTGCTGGAAACATTCCTCAGGGATTTAGGACCATATTGGTATGACTGCATCACGTAGCTGCTGCAGATTTGTCAGCTGCACATCCATGTTGCGAATCTCCTATTCCACCACATTCCAAAGTGCTCTATTAGATTGAGATCTGATGACTGTGGAGGACATTTGAGTACAGTGAACTCACTGTCACGTTCAAGAAACCAGTTTGGAATGATTTGAGCTTTATGACATGGAGTGTTATCCTGCTGGAAGTAGCCATCAGAAGATGGGTGCACTGCGGTCATAAAGGGATGGACATGATCAGCAACAATACTCAGATAGGCTGTGGCATTTACATGATGCTCAATTGGTACAAAGGAGCCTAAAGTGTGCTAAGAAAATATCCCCCACACCATTACACCACCACCAGCCTGAACCATTGATACAAGGCAGGATAGATCCATGCTTCCATGTTGTTGACACCAAATTCTGACCCTACCATCCTGATATTGCAACAGAAACCAAGACTCAACAGACCAGGCAACATTTCTCCAATCCTCTACTGTCCAATTTTGGTGAGCCCGTGTGAATTGTAGCCTCAGTTGTCTGTTCTTTGGCAGACAGGATTGGCACCACAGGAGCGGTCTCCTGCTGCTGTAGCCCAGCTGCTGCAAGGTTTGACGTGTTGTATGTTCAGAGATGCTCTTCTGCACATCTCGGTCGTAATGAATGGTTATTTGAGATTCTGTCACCTTTCTATCAGCTCAAACCAGTGTGGCCATTCTCCTCCGACCTCAGACATCAACAAGACATTTTCGCTTAGAGAACTGCTGCTCACTGGATATTTTCCCATTTTTGGACCATTCTTTGTAAACTTTATAGATGGTTGTGCATGAAAATCCCAGCAGATCAGCAGTTTGTGAAATACTCAGACCAGCTCGTCTGGCACCAACAACAATGCCATGTTCAAAGTCACTTCAGTCAACTTTTTTCCCCATTCTGATGCTCCATTTAAACTTCAGCAGGTTGTTTTTGACAATGTCTACAGGCCTAAATGCATTCAGTTGCTGCCATGTGATTGGCTGATTAGATATTTGAAATTAACAAGCAGTTGAAGAGGTGTACCTAATAAAGTGGCCATTTAGTGTATTCTCCAATCCAATTAATTCAAATCAGGGCTGTAGGGGGCAGGCGCCAACCATAGTGGCACTGGTTAGAAGAGAGGAAACAACCCCTGAGAGGACACCAGACCTGCACAGGACCCCCATTTGCACCCCCTCCCAATGCAATGGGCCAATTTAGAATTGCTAATCCACCTGACAGATGAAGAAGAATAAACCCACAGAGACACATGAAGACTTCTGGACATTACGATGAATGACCACGTGCAGAATCTAAACACAGGACCCCAAATCCATGATTCAGCAGCACTAACTCTTGTGAGATCCTGCTGCCCTACTGGTACGTCGTACAACTTATTTTAAAGGTCCCTGCTCCATGTAGGACACTCCTCTGATTTTGATGTCATATTCTGGGTGTTATTTACACGGTGTGAGCAAATGGCCTAAGAAGTGGCCTGTAAAGCACAACGCTGCCAAGTCAGTCATTACTAGGATCTCACTGCGTGACCCTGAGGAAATGAACTGAACCTTCAACACTCTGACTGCAGAAATGTGGAAACAATTGTTCTAAGCACAAACAAACTGTGATTCACTATAAACTCTGGGTCAGAATAGGTGTGCTCCAAGATTGGATGGATACTTTGAACAGAGGGAGACTGTTAAGGCACAATGGACACCATGTCAATGCTGACGTAGGCATACACCACAGCAGGAAACGCAAAGGAAAACCACTCAAAAGCACCTGCTGCAGGATCTGATGATGGCATGGAAGACTCCAAATGGAACGGCAGACAACTTTGTATCTTAGTGCAGCAAAACCTATGAATGCCACTCACTAATCCCACCAGCCCCAGTGTTAATCTGAATGGCTGAGGAGATGTGCATTGAGCAAACCCCCAAGCCTCCTTTCTGGACCCCTTTAGACCGTTTAAATTAGTTTGACAGGCACAGCAGTGGCACAGAGGGTAGTGCAGGTTAGATTCATTGTCATTGCCAACTAATGCTCACGTGAGTGGGTCCTGTGATGGAGTAGCTTCCTGCTTTGTAGGCAGAGCTGCTAGGACAGGCTGTAGACCCCCCTCCAGTGACTCTGAATTGGTATTCTCTGGATTTGAGAATGTCCCACCATTTAATTGGAAGGAAGATGTGGCCAGAGGTGCACTGTGACATTGAGGCCAATGTTTTCTGTTCAGTGTAAATATCTTGCTCTGTAATTTAGCAGGTTGCTTCCCTGTCTCGGTTTCTTTAAATAAAACGTTTTGCTTTCTGAAGCGCTGGAGAAGTGGTGGGTGTTTGGGGGGGGGTGGCGATATATGACATATGCAAAAGATGTTCTCATTGATGTATACAGTATGCTTTCCGAGTATCTTCACTGGATGCAAATCAATAAATCATAAATATGAAACAGCGTACTCTCTGATATGCACAAAGCGCCTATTATACCACTGTGATTTCATTCGTTTTACAGACGGTCGTACCTTAATGAGCTCCATTAATAACGCTCAAGATGTTCCAGGCTGCCTGCTGCCCGCACCTGGCCAAGGTCTGGACACTGCAGCTCCACCAGAGACGCCTCTTTTGGCTTTCCACACACACCTGAACGCCATTTCTTATGCACTGTTTAACGGCCACGAGTTTGATTAAGTTTGTTTTGCGCAGAGATCCCCTGCAGAGCAGAAGAATAAAACAGTCCAACAGCCGCTTGGATAAAAAAAACACACACTTTTGCACATTTTAATATAAATAAGGAAATTCATCATAGAGTTCTGTCAGTTTCTGCTGGATGTCAACTTTTTTGCATCATTTTTTGTGCATAAAAGTCTCTACAAGTCTCACAGCAGCGCTGGTACCACCTCATATCCTGACAAAGGTTCTTCTCCCGTACGATTTTGCAGTATATCGGCCACTGGTCCCGGAGACACTTGAAGGTTAAGGCAGCTGGAAAACAAAAAGAAAAGGGCAGTGAACAGCTGACTTTGCGTCACATGTGTCCTTGAACCATGTAGCCATGTAAAGGGAATATGTGGGGAGGTCACAGGTTCTGAAAGATTTCATGAAAATTCCAAAAAGGAATTGAGGCGTCACGTCAAAGCAGGCCTAAAATGTGTTTCAGTGAGAAAAATCCTAATGGGGCAGCACGGTGGCGCAGTGAGTGGGTAGCGCTGCTGCCTCGCAGTTAGGAGACCCGGGTTCTCTTCTCGGGTTCTCCCTGCGTGGAGTCGAGTTTGTATGTTCTCCCCGTGTCTGCGTGGGTTTCCTCCCACAGTCCAAATATATGCAGGTTAGGTGCATTGGCAAACCTAAATTGTCCCTAGTGTGTGCTTGGTGTGTGTGTCCTGCAGTGGGTTGACACCCTGCCGGGGATTTGTTCCTGCCTTGTGCCATGTGTTGGCTGGGATTGGCTCCAGCAGACCCCCATGACCCTGTAGTTAGGATATAGCAGGTTGGATAATGGATGGATGGAAAATCCTAATGCACAGATGCATGTGTCAGTAATTTTTAATTCCAACCATCTTACTTTATTCTAATTGTACACATATGAGAGATCTGAGTCTGCTTCAGCAGCATTGGGTACAAAGCAGGAGCTAACTACGGGTGGGGTGCCAATCCATTGCAGAGAACTCTCATGCAAACATCCACATACGCTGAAAATTTAGTGTCACCCATTAAGGCATCATGCATTTCTAAGGGACAGGAGAGTAAAACCGATAGGAAGGCCAGAAGAACATGCAGACTCCACATGGACATCACATCTGTTTGGCACCCCATCTCCATTCAGCTCAGCCCATTATTGCTAACACCCGCCAAGTGTGTACACAGGTGATCGATGTTCAGCTGCCCTTCACTGACCATGTCGTGATGCTCTCTCAGCCCGTATCTGATGGAGTATGCAGCACAACTCCTGGTCCAGCCCTTAGTCATGTCACATCTGGACTACTGCAACTCTTGGCTGAGAGGAGCACCAGCATGGGGCGGCACATTGGTGTTTAACCAGCCGAGGCAGGCACATGTCACTCCTCTTTTCAGATAATTACATTGACTTTCTCTAGTGGCCCATATTAAGTTCAAATCCTTGACTCTTACTTATGAAGGAGTCAAAGGGTCGGCATCTATATATATGGAGACACACGTGGAGTTCTATGCTCCTTCTCGGCCACTCTGGTCTGCTGTTGAACGCCGTCTTGTGATGACACTTCTGTTTGGCATCAAATCTCAAGCTAGATTTATTTTATGTGAAGCTCCAAGGTGGTAGAACAAGCTGTCCACCTCCATCCGAACTGCTGACTTCCTCAATGTGTTTTTATGAAGCGTTTGAAGACTCTCTTGTTGGTGAATTTCTGTATTAACTGATAATAGCCAATAGGTTTTTGTAACCTAGCAGTTGTAACTCGGATGTATTTTGTTCCACGCTTTTCACTTATGATGATCATCTCCGTAATCTTGTCCTATAACACTTGTTCCTAAACAGTTTCTGAGACTAATGTTTACTCCGTTATTTTGATCTCTTTTGTAAGTCACTGTGGATAAGAGCGTCTGTTAAACAAGTAAATGTAAATGCAAACTGGAATGGAATTTTAAATCAGTCTCCTGGAGCTACGAAGCAGCAGTACAAACAACTGCATCACAATACTACCTTGTCTTTCATCGTGTTCTGTGTAAAAGGTAATGTCAACAAATCTAGGATGGTGCTTACGAAATGTTAAACTGGTTAAAGAAGAGCGTCAAAGAAGTGGCAGTGCTTTCCTATTTATTGACAGTTCACTTCAGCACCTCATACCTGCAGATTCTCTAATACCCCAGCCTCTAAAATATCCCTCAAAGGACACCTGGGATTAGTTCAATTTTACTCAAACCACCAATATTTCTAAATGTATGTTTTAGATCAGTGATCTCCAACTCTGGTCCTGGAGGGTCACTGTGGCTGCAGGTTTTCATTCTAACCCTTTTCTTAATTGGTGACCAGAAACACATTTTCCTTGTTTTTTAAGATTTTTTCCCTTGAATTTCTTCATTGTTCCTCTGAGTTGCTTCAGTTCGTTCCTTAAATGGCACCCAAACAGAACTGAAATGTGAAGTAGGTGAGCCAACAGAACACCAACTAAGTCAGGGCCTCAAACTCCAACTAACTTCACTCCAACCAGTTGTTTAATTAGACGCCGAGTCTTATCATTAATTAAACCCGTTCTTCAATGCCATGGCTTGTTGCTGCTCTCATGGTGCATTAGCAGACATTTCCAAAATTGTTGATTTTCTCTTTTCTAAGAGCACCGTTAAAATGTTTTGGAGACCCGAACAGATCTAACATTCCTGTGACATTCGTCCTTCTTTTTTTTTTTGGATATTCTGTCATGGACAGAGTTTGGTGGTTCTGTTTTGGCTCATTTTGTATCTCATTATTGTTTGGCTGCTAATAAAGGAAAAAGAAACAATTAAGGGGTCTGAGTCTTCAAGAGCAAAACAATTAAAATTCATAAGAAAGAAGTTAATTAGGAGCAAAAACAGGTCACTAATTAAGAAAAGGGTTAGAATGAACACCTGCAGCCAGTGCGGCCCTCCAGGACTGGAGTTGGGGACCCCCATTTTAGGTAGTCTTTACTTATTATTTTACTGGTTTTCTCTAGACTGCAGATACAATAAATAGCAAAATAAACAGTGCAGAATTACATTTTAAAGACTTAAAGATTTAAGAATACTGCTTATGGTTTACAAAGCCTTAAATAATCTCGCTCCATCTTATATTTCAGAATGTCTTTCACCTTACACACCAAATCGTAACCTTAGATCTTCAAATGAGTGTCTCCTTATAATTCCAAAAGCTAAACCTAAAAGAAGTAGTGAGGCGGCCTTCTGCTGGTATGCACCTAAAATCTGGAATGGCTTACCGGTAGAAATTCGCCAGGCTAATACGGTGGAGCACTTTAAAAAACTGCTAAACGCTCATTACTTTAACATGGCTTCCTCACAGCTTTATTTTAGTGTAACCCTGATATTCTGTATATGCATTTACTTATCATTATCATTCTTGGTGGCTCCGAAATCTGTACTAACCCCTACTTTCTCTGCTGTTCTTTTTTCGGTTTTCTGTGGTGGCGACCTGCACCATCACCACCACCCGATCAAAGCACCGTGATGTCCCTACATCGATGGATTAAAGGCCAGAGGTCCACATGACCATCATCATCAATCAAGTTCTTCCATGAGAACCCTGAATACCATGAGGACTGATTGAGGTCATGTATGTTAGGTAGAATGCCTAGAGGGGGCAGGGTGGTCTCGTGGCCTCAGAACCCCTACAGATTTTATTTTTTTTCTCCAGTCGTCTGAAGTGTTTTTTTGGTTTTTTTTTCTGTCCTCCCTGGACATTGGACCTTACTTTTATTCTTTGTTAACTAGTATTGCCTAATTTGTTTTTATAGTTTTGTCTTTTTTCTCTTTCTTCATCCTGTAAAGCACTTTGAGCTCCATCATTTGTATGAAAATGTGCTATAGAAATAAATATTATTGTTGTAAAGAACAACTATACCGAGAAGTGATTTTCATCACCCTCCATAAGAGAGCTTAACTTAATGAACTGTATCCTTGGACGAGTACAGAGAATCGCGATATTGTTTCATTACTGCACCACTGCATCCACACTTAACTTTACTGGGTTGGTCAAAACACAAACTTACCGTATTGCAGTAGTTCCCATAGTGCTACTGGGAGAAGCAAGCTGTGGTTACTGTAGCTCTCACGAGCTGTGAATGTCAGAACGAGTGCCTGAAACATCAATACCATTAGGACCGGTATGGATTCAAAAACAGGGATAGATTACAACAAGAGGGAATTGTACAGAAGAGGGTATTGCATTGTTCTTGACATCTGTCCTCTATGATATTGGAGACAGAAAAGATCCAAACTTTCAAAGCTTGCTTTTCTGGTCAAATCATATATGTGGCCCTGCTATGTCTGTAACCAGTGAGTGAGCATTTCAGTTGCAGGACATGTTGTCACAACAGTGAGGCCTCAGCTTCATGTGCTGAAGACATTCTAATTTTATTTAAAAGAAATACACTATATGGCCAACACTTTGTGGACACTTGATCATCACACCTATACAGTATGAGCTTGCTGGACATTCATTCTAAGAGCATGGGTATTATTATTTAGGTAGCCAGCCTTGGCAGCTTTAACAGCCTCGACTATTCTGGGGTGGCCTTCCACAAGATTTTGGAACATGTCTGAGGTCAGGTACTGATGTCGGACAAGAAGACCTGGCTCATAATCTGTGAGCCAATTCATCCTAAAGGTGTTCAGTAGGGCTGACATGAGGGCTCTGTGCAGGCCAATCGAGTTCCTCCATGTCTTTATGGACCTGGTTTTGTATACAGGGGCACAGTCATGGTAGAACAGAAAAGGGGCTTCCACAAACTGTTAGTATAAAGTTAGAAGTGCATAATTGTCTAAAATGTCTTTGTATGCTGTAGCATTAACAGTACACTCCACTGGAAACGAGGGGCTAAGACCCAAACCCTGACAAACAGCCCAGACATTTATTTCTCTCCCGCTAAGCTTAACAGTAGACACTATGTGTCTGGAAGGTAGCGTTCTCCTGGCATTTGCCAAACCCAGATACGGTACAGGTACATCTGATTGACTGATAGTGATGCGTGATTCATCACTCCAGAGAACCCGTTCCCAGTTCCTCACACCACTCCAACTGAAGCTTGGGATTACGTATAATGATCTTAGGCTTGAGTGCAGCTGCTCAGCCATGGAAACGCATTTCATGAAGCTCCCAATGTCTAGTTCTGGTGCTGATGTTGCATTCAGAGGACATTTGGAGCTCTGGTGTGATGCAACAAAAGATAATTTTTACACACTATATGCTGCAGCACTTGGTGGCCAAAATCTGTTTGTCTGCATAGTCTAACACCTCACTTCAACTTCACAATAATACCACTTACAATTGACTGGAGCAGACATTTCACATACTGAATTGTGGCAAAGCTGGCATCCTGTGACAGTGCTGCATTTGAAGTCACTGAGCTCATCAGGATGACCAATTTTACTGCCAGTGTTTCTCAATAGAGACTGCTGGGCTAAGTGTGTTAACAATGAAACACTGGAACTCAGTAATTTGGAGGGGGTCCACATACTTTTGGCCATATAGTGTATAACATAACTTACAGTCAGTACCCACAGGTCAGGGAGGCGAAATAAAATAATAGCCCTTGGTGGAGCAATTGTTGACATCAATTCACAAAGCAAAATGACAGATTTCAATTTTGATGGTTTTGCACTGCAGATAGCATAGTGTCATTATTTTCACGTGCACAGGGGTCCACATACAGTGTGGTTTTTTGGCCATATAGGGTGTGTACCGTGTCCTCGGGGAACATAATTCGTGATTGCTCCGTGGCTAATGCTAAGCTGTAATGGCCCCTCACGTTTAAAAAGAAGCGCGAGTCGGTTGTGGGGGGAGAAAGAAACGTTCGGGGTAAGAAACGATCGGAGAGAGAAAGGAAAGGAAAGGAGAGGACAGAGGTTCTTACAGTCAGTATGTCGCCCCGCCACAGGTCACTGGCGGAGGCCATTGAAAGGCGAAATAAAATAATAGGCCTTGGTGGAGCAATTGTTGACATCAATTCACAAAGCAAAATGACAGATTTCAATTTTGATGGTTTTGCACTGCAGTAATTTTATTTTCCAAGCTTATAGCATAGTGTCATTATTTTCACGTGCACAGAGTTCAAGTTCAGTCACCTTAGATCTTCAAATGAGTTGCTAAACTTAAAAGAAGTGGTGAGGCGGCCTTCTGCTGCTATGCACCTAAAATCTGGAATAGCCTGCAGTGGAGCACTTTAATGGCCTTTTTATAACTTCACTTTAACTTAATCCTGATACTCTATATGTTCAATTCTTCATAATAACTATTCATGGTGGCTCTAAAATCCGTACTGACCCCTACTCTCTCTTCTGTTTCTTTTTCCGGTTTCTTTGTGGTGGTGGTCTGCGCCACCACCTACTCAAAGCATCATGATGCTCCAACAATGATATATGACCATCATTACATGAAAATATGATGATTTATGTTAGGTAGAATGCAGTTTTTTGTTTTTTCTGTCCATCCTGGCCATCGGACCTTACTTATTCTATGTTAATTAATGTTGACTTATGTTTATTTTTTATTGTGTCTTCTATTTTTCTAATTTTGTAAAGCACTTTGAGCTACATTTTTTTGTATGAATATGTGCTATATAAATAAATGTTGATTGATTGATTGATTGATTGATTGGTAACATTATCGACGGTGTTGGGTTCATGTGCTTCCAACAGCAATGGGAGTGTGGAGCCAGAACCCACATCGTCACAGGGGGGTGCTCCGGGAGTATGGGGTACCGGACCCCCTGATAAGAGCTGTTCGGTCTCTGTACAACCGGTGTCCGAGCTTTCCGCATTGCCGCAGTAAGTCGGACTCGTTTCCAGTGAGAGTTGGACTCCGCCAGGGCTGCCTTTTGTCACCGATTCTGTTCATAACTTTTATGGACAGAATTTCTAGGCGCAGCCAGGGTGTTGAAGGGGTCCGGTTTGGTGGACTCAGGATTGGGTCACTGCTTTTGCAGATGATGTTGTCCTGTTTGCTTCATCAGGCCGTGATCTTCAGCTTTCTCTGGATCGGTTCGCGGCTGGGATGAGAATCAGCACCTCCAAATCCGAGAGCATGGTCCTCAGCCGGAAAAGGGTGGAGTGCCCTCTCAGAGTTGGGGGAGAGATCCTGCCCCAAGTGGAGGAGTTCAAGTATCTCGGGGTCTTGTTCACGAGTGAGGGAAGAATGGAGCGTGAGATTGACAGGCGGATCGGTGTGGCATCCGCAGTGATGTGGGCTCTGCATCGGTCTGTCGTGGTGAAAAAGGAGCTGAGCCGTAAAGCTCTCAATTTACAGTCGATTACGCCCTACCCTCACCTATGGTCATGAGCTATGGGTAGTGACCGAAGAATACAAGCGGCTGAAATGAGTTTTAGGGTGTCTGGGCTTTCCCTTAAAGATAGGGTGAGAAGCTCAGTTATCCGGGAAATAGAGCTCCTCCGCATCGAGAAGAGTCAGATGAGGTGGCTCGGGCATCTGATCAGGATGCCTCCTGGAAGGTGTTCCGGGCACGCCCAACCGGAGGAGGCCCGGGAAGACCCAACACGCTAATTCCCGGCTAGCCTGGGAACGCTTTGGGATTCTCCCGGAAGAGCTGGAAGAAGTGGCGGGAGAGGGAAGTCTGGGCAAAAACATACTGCAGTGAAAAAAACATAAATTAAAACTTGCACACTAATTTTAATTTGATTTTCCAGTGTTTCAATTTATGAATGTTTAATAATAAGTAACACTAAACATATAGGACAATTATTCTATGACAAATTCCTATTGTGAAAGTATTGAACCTTGAAGCCTGAATCACAATATGACTGGTATCATGAGATAAATGTATCATTTCATGCCTACCTAAGAGGGTCGTGTCGAGAAGTGTGTTTAGAAAACGCTGTGATAGTTTTAAGATACTACAAGTGTCTGTAATGGAGGGAGCACAATGTCTGCAGTAGTTGATGGGGAAGCATTTTTGATATCCTGAAGCAGATTTTCACACATTTACATAGGTCACAAAATTATGAACAAAACAATCTTTAAAAGCATAGCTAATTTATCAATGCATCCATCCACTATCCAACCCGCTACACCCTAACTACAGGGTCACGGGGGTCTGCTGAAGCCAATCCCAGCTACCACAGGGCGCAAGGCAGGAAACAAACCCCAGGTAGGGCACCAGCCCACCACAGTGCTAATTTATTAAGCCATATAAAAATGTCCCTGCTGCAATCAGCAAGAAATATTAGTTAGGCATCTGAGGATAGGGAAAGATTCAGCATGACTGAAAGGACTGAAGGGTCTCCACTTCTTTGTCAAATTTCTTTGGTAAATTACCTGCCAAGTGGCTTGTGGTTATTTGCTTTGTACTTTACTGCTAATTATTTACAGAGTGGTCTATGCTTAAGTTATTTTTGACAGCAATGAAATTACATTTTAGATAAAAAAGATATAAAGTTCCCAATTTATTAAGAGACACAAACAGGACACGAGAAGGCAGTGACATGGAGTCAGTTGATAGTTGGGGAGTTGTTAGGATGTAAAGAGACACCCGGAACTCATCCAATTGTGTTTTAGTGTTATTGATGTGCCCATGTAAAACTGGTGGAGCTGCATCTCCACAGTGACACTGATCCCAGTGGTGTCTTTAATGAGTAATTCTCAAAATGCTTTCTTAAACAACAGATTGCCTGCATTTTCCTAATGTAGCCTGAAAAGTCCATTTGTTTTGGTGCCAGGCTGCTTCAGCGGTCTCGTGTATATAAAAGTGTGGTTAAGAGGCCGGTGTGACCATACTGGGATGATTAATGCACTGCACCCACAGCACAGACCGCTTAGTTTATGATGCAGGCCTGAAACTAGTCTCAAACACACCTCCATTACTCTTGACTCAATTCTGAGTGTAAAGCGCTATTAAGCCTAAGGTGTATCCTGCTAATAGAATAGGCAGTTTGGTTTGTTCTTGATAGAAGTGCATTACTTGATGTACCGTTTACTTATCAGTAAGTGCTCGATTATTATTCTGAATAAGCTGGGCTCTGCACATGGTTTGCTAGGGAGTTCCACTCCATGTATTACTGCAGTATAATTGACGCAGGTAATTAAGTCAATGGCACAAAGCCATGTTTATTCTCAAACTGTATGTCTAAAACACCATGAAATAAAACAGAACCCGCAGCACATTCAATAGACCCACAGTTCTCTATCAGGTAGGCATATTTCTTCCAGATTGATTTTGCACTTTATATTTATAAATGCCATACTTGTAAACATTCAACAATGTTCAGTCAATCAGGCACTCATGTATCTGCACATTGTTATCCTTGAGTAATACGCCTGAATTAAATGTTTATTTATTGGACTACACAATCGAGTGAAATATACACTGACATCCAAGGAGCCCATCTTCAGCTGCATAAAGAAAAAATGTTAAACTTCTAAACATTTCCAACTGACTGTTAGGTCAATACAATGACTCACTGTTACACATTGTAAGTGCCATGCGGGATTATCTGGCATCCCATCCAGGAGGAAAGGTGACCCCTTGCCAAGATGGGAGGTCAGAGTTAAAGAACAGATTGTGGGATGGCATCTCTACAAGGTTGGTAATTGATCCCTTGCCAGGAAGAGAGTCCAATATAATGGAAGGACCGGGGCAGTTAGGATTTTCAGAGTATGCACTCCCTTGACATGCTAGAGGGCAGACTTCTTGTGTTACTGCTCCATTGCTCCATACCACATGGCACGCTGGGAATAGTAGTCCTGTGGGCTAGCCCTGCTAGGAACTGCAGGGATGGACCATACCTACTTTATGACACTTTGCCTAACTTGGAAGTACCTCCTTCAGACCTTACTCAAACACTGGAGGATCTTCCAGGATTGGCTTAAAAAGAGCCCTCCATCTCAGGGAGTCGGAGTCGGGAGGCAGAGGACAGCACTTGCGTGGATTAAGAGGAGTCGGGAGAAAGAGGAAGGATTCACCACCTATGTATGAACTGTGCTGTGGAACGGTTCCAGAGGACCTGTAAAGGTATCTGAAGAAATAAAAAAATGTTGCATTTGAAAACCTGTCGCTGTGTTTGTGTCAGCTGTGTCAAGGGCTCAGTGATGCCCATGTTGTCCATAACACTAAACAAATAGCAAAGACATCTGTCATGGGTGGCTTGGCTCCGCTGCTTTTCATTCAGAAGACATCCCATTTTAATTACCAGAAGGGCACATGATTGGAGGGACCTATGAGTGGGGACCCAATCATTCCACGAATCAGTTACTAGCATGGGATTAGGGTGTAACTCTCAATATGTCTCTAGGTATTATATGTCTGTCAGTCTGGTTTATTAGTCCACTGAGTCCATTGAGTGCAGTAGTCAGAAAAGCGCTACATAAATGTATTGAATTATTATTATTTCTGCCACTTATTCTACAACTGAGCATGGAAAAAGCACTATGTAAATAAAATGCATTATTGATATTCATAATGCTGGTGACATTAGTCAATATTTTTTTTTCTCCACCCCATGACATATTTTCAAGAGACTATGATGATCACATTTTTTGACACTGACAGACTTGTTCATAAAGAGTTTATTCCCTGTGAACAAACTCTTAATTGGTTGTGTTACATTGAATTGCTAAGGTGCCTACGGAAACTCATCAGGATAAAAATATTCAGAGTAGTGGTGCATGCAAAAGTGCATCGTGCCCCTTTTTCCAGTGTTGCTCTTTTTTAGCCTGGAGACCAAAACTGCCCACAGTACTCCAGATGTGGCCTCGCCAGTGTGTTATAAAGCTTGAGCATAACCTCCTGGGACTTGTACTCCACACATCAGGGCACTATATATAAAGTCACATTCTGTTAACCTTCTTAATGGCTCCAAACACCGTCTGGCAGTTGATCTTGTCAAGTCCAATATGACTCCTAAATCCTACTCGTAAGGTTAAAGACCTTTCTCATGTTTAATTGTTCTTGAAGAATGATTCATATGAGCTGCAACTAATCCCTTTAGTGTATGATATCATATGCACCACTACTCTTTGATTCTCCATTAGAATTTGGTGGTATTTTTTTCAGATGTCAGTGTGGAAGTCCATCAAGACCTTATGTCATCTTGGAGAAAAGTTCTACTAGGACATCTTGCTCTTGCCTTTAGTGTCTGAAGGCAGCTGGTCATGGTACATATAATTAATCCTGATACTCTGTATGCTCAATTCATTATAACTATTCATGGTGGCTCTAAAATCTGTACTGACCCCTACTCTCTCTTCTGTTTCTTTTTCCGGTTTCTTTGTGGTGGCGGCCTGCACCACCACCACCTACTCAAAGCATCATGATGCTCCAACAATGATGGATGGATGGATTAAAAGCCAGAAGGTCCACGTGATCATCATCATCAAGTCCTTCCGTGAGAACCCTAAATCCAAAGAGGTCTGTTTCATTTATGTTAGGTAGAATGCCCAGAGGGGACTGGGCGGTCTCATGGTCTGGAATCCCAGCAGATTTTATTTTTTTCTCCAGCCGTCTGGAGTTTTTTTTTTGTTTTTTCTGTACACCCTGGCAATTGGACCTTACTCTTATTCTATGTTAATTAATGTTGACTTATTTTCTTTTCTTACCGTGTCTTTTATTTTTCTATTTTTCATTATGTAAAGCACTTTGAGCTACGTTTTGTATGGAAATGTGCTATATAAATAAATGTTGTTGTTGTTGTTGATATAGTACTACTAAGAGAGAGCTCGATAAGACACCAGGCATTACACACAGTGCCTGTGAAGTCACTCTTTGTACTCTGAATAGAGAAAGTGGGCAACAATGGTGAAATTGTGGGTTATAAACTATAACAGAAGAGTTCTAGAGAACATAACTCTTATTGGGCAAATAAGTAAAAATTTGAAAAGCAATGCTGCCATTAAAACAAAAAATAATGTTTTGGCTTTTCGCATACCTGTCATAAAATCTTATATACAAATTATGTGTTATGATGAACCATGTGTGGTTCAGTGCTTGCTTTCCTGATCAGGCATCTTTGTGAGGAAACGGAAAAAGGTGTCAGTCTATGTATGATCTTCTAACCCCAGATGAAGCTCTGCTGGTTTAGAAAGGTTCCACTTAAACACCTCTGTGGCCTCAGCTGGAGCTAGCAGTAAAGTATCAGGAACTTGGGCTGTGGGTTGTTCCGACAGTTAAAACCTACACCTCATTCAGTTTAAGACTAAGATGTGAAGGAGCAGTAGTGAAACCAGTTGAGCAAAATGAATTGTAAGCATGTCTCCTACAATGTCACTGCACAGAAATCAAGGATTGTAAATGGCTTACCCAGTCTGGGTGATGTGATGGTGTTCACATTCACGCGTTCATTGCAGGGCTGTAAGTGGCAGGGTCGGTATGCCGCTGGCTTCTCGGAGGTAAAGCATTCGCTCCCGTGTCTTCCTGTGATCTTGTGCATACACTGAATGACTCGAGACTGCATTCCCTTCCCACAGGTGACAGAACACTAGAGAAATAAAAATAAAGAACAAATCCAGACAGGCTGCAAAGGGTGAGGCTTGAGAGCTTGCAAGTGAAGTTGCTCCATGAACAATAGAGCGCATACAGCCGGGTCAAAAAAACTAAAGAGCTGACAAGCTTTTACCTGCTGAACTGAATCAGATGTTTACATTTTAAGGGTGCAAAATTAACTGCTTATGACAAGAAAGCCCACCTGGGCCTCTGAAAGATGCCTCAAGTGACCATCACGGGGCTTTTGCTTTCTGTTCCTCTATTCCACTGTGCCAAGCAATTATTTAGATCGATCGATCGATCGATCGATCGATAGATAGATAGATAGATAGATAGATATTTTATTAATCCCAAGGGGAAATTCACAATTTAGGTGGCACTCGTTTTGTTTTTTTTCATTGTGATACTGTGCATATCAAGAGGAGAGAGGAGAACATCAGGTAGGCTGATTTGGGTTTCCTGTTATTTAACATAAACTCTTGTATTTTAATGCATTCTTGTGAATCATGTTGGTCGGCCATATAAGTAAGTACAAGTTTCCCTGTACTCTGCTGCTACAACTTTTTACATTCTCCATGGTGGCTCCGTGCCCTTTTTAGATTTTCAAGCATTTTTTTCAATAAAGTAAGAAAAAGAAGGAGAAGGAAGCACATGCTCAGTAATATGCCTTCCTATGCCCGCAGATTTTGCATTAGTGTTTTATTTGTTATTTTGGCAAAGGCATTAGAATAATCTTGTCTTCACATTTGATTTACTGCGTTTATAAAGCACTTTTTAGGTTCCACATACCCTTCATACTCCTCCTTCATTATAAGGAACACCTCAGAAAGAAGTTGTGTCTTATCTTTATGGGCCTGTAAAGTCTAGTTTGATATCCTACCTCTTCGCTATGAGGACACCCTTGCTTTATTGTACCGAGTGTTACAAATACAAACATTGCCCAGCTACAGGGTAACAGAAGATGTGATGGAGTTTATGATGCCAAGACTAATGTGGGCACCAATTCTCTTTCCAGAGACAAAGGGACCGCGTTACTTAAGAATGACAATGTTTAGTTTGTGTCTCCACTCCATCCAGTAGTCCATCTAAACATTGCTAATACTCTGACAACCTGGGAAACTAAACTGGGAGCCTCCTTCTACTGGAGAATGAGAGTGATTATGAAGCCCTGCTCTGGTCCAAAGGATGAGCTCTGATCAATGTACTACAGGGGATTTGTTCGTTCATTTGCCTGCATATCATGCAATAACTGGAAACCCATTTTGCTCTCGAAATCTTCTCTTTAACTCCAGATTAATTTCTTCCTAATTGGCCGCCTGGCTGATGGGTTCTCCATAATAATAACTAGCACCTATCTTTAAACAACTGTTCCGTGACGGAAGCCATCATTTCTTTGGGCCCTAGTGGTGCAGTCTTTTTATCCTGCCATTTGTCCTTCTCCTGCTTCCCACAATGCCCATGACTACTTGCATGTCTTTGACATCCCCAAGATTAGCAGTTATACTGCAATTTTATGTCATGGAAGCAAAGCTTGTAACTAGGTACTGTATCAACATTTTAAATTCTGTTCCTTATAAGAATGCTGGTAAATGTTAAATTCTGTATTATGGTTTTGTGTACTGTTGAAAGTAATTCATCTTCTTTGTATTGATCTTGAGTGTGTTTATGCAATAACATTGGTTATCACATGTTGTGTCTTTGTTTATCTATTATGTTTCTGTAACAATGTCTTCTGTTTTTGTACTTTCCTGCTACAAATAAATTTCCCTCTGGGAACATAAAGTCTACCTAAACCTAAACCTCTCTCAAATGCTCTCGAGGCTTGTCAAACGTTGCACCCATTTTCCCAGTCGGATGGCCAGCTGTGACACAACAATCTAGTCCAGTCCAGTCTGTGAGGTCTCAGACAAAACCTGGGACTCAAGGTAATTCATACCCCACATCCCAGTTATTATCAGATGTATTTCTCCTATTTATCATTCACATCTATTCATGTGCACCTGCAAGGAACAATATGAAACTGTCACACTCTCCTTGTAATGTCACAGTGCAAGACTCCATAAAAGCAAGTCAACCCATTTCGAAGTCCAAGTGATGTTACTGCACCAGCTCCCCTTATGGGCCAAGCCAACTTGGGCATAATGCCTAGATAACTGTAAAGATCACTAGGTGCTGGATCATAAGCCCCACATGACACCAGTTCTCTGGTAACATTACATGTTGCAGCATAACCACTGTGTAAGAAATACTGCAGAGATACAATTTTAAAAATGTTTAAAACCCTCTCATAAATGGCAGGCGGTCACCCTGGACTGCTCCCCTGTAAAAAGCAATATAATCCAACTAGTAACACCATGACACTGGTGCCCTTGTTAAGAAGTAAAATAACCTACTTGTGTCCCACAAGTGGCATAGCTGGGATTTTACCAAGTGAAGCAGAATAAAACTCACATTTAAGCGACAGGTCATGCCAATTCACTACCTCACAGTAAGGAGCAATATAAGATGGCCCATTAGCCCCTGGTTACTCTGGTTTTCCTTTCATATTTTTTGCACTAACATGTGCTTGTAAATTCACCCTGTAGGAGTGTGTGTTAGTCTGCATAAGCGAGTATATCCTACAATAATACTGGTGCCAAGTCCAGGTTACCAAAATGCCAACATAAGTTTTGGACCCTATGAACCTCAACTGAAAAGTGAGTGAGTTAAATACCGTATATATTCACATATGTCGGGTCTTGAAACCAGAAAAACTGATCATAAAATCAGACCCCGACTTATACACCCATTTAAAAATGCAACACTTAATATATATATATATATATATATATATATATATATATATATATATATATATATATATACTTATATATATATATATATATATATATTTATTTTACATCTTCTTGCCTCAAATGCATCAAATTTTGTTGCAGCAGTGCAGTTACCAATTTCTTTTGGCACTTCAACAACGTTTAATTTAAAACCAGCTTCATATTTTCTCCTGATCAAACGCTCCTTCGTAGATAAGGGATGATCTAACGATAAAGGTGTATGAGGGTCTGAGATACAAAAAACACAAAACAGTGCAAACGTTGCTTTGGAATAGTTTGGGTATTACCGTGTGGTCACGTAGACACGATACATAGAAAACAAAGGCAGCCTGCTCCGTGGTTACTCTCTCAGGTGGGTCTTAGCACATCATAATCTCTTGGACCAATAGTGTGTGTTTTCTGCATTCAACTTATAAACATTATAAAATATCAGAAATTATACGATAAACTCAAGTCCTGACCTAGACAGACAGAGGCAGGCAGGCAGGCAGGCAGGCAGGCAGGCAGGCAGACAGACAGACAGATAGATAGACATAGACAGATAGATAGATAGATAGATAGATAGATAGATAGATAGATAGATAGATAGATAGATAGATAGATAGATAGATAGATAGATAGATAGAGCTTTATTTGTCCCAAGAAGAAATGTAGCTTTTACAAAAGGTCAAGACATATAGAAATATGGTGGGTCAAAATTGGTCAGAAGGACACAGAATTGTTCAAAATGTGTAGCAGCTGTACAAAAATGTGACATTTGAAAACTTTTTGCTGTAAAGAGGACTTTACAGAAGCCTTTACAATTCTAAACTAAAAGTTGACATTTACAATATTCATATGGGTTGTGAAACATGTCAATGGTGGGTTCTCTAATATCTTGCTCACTCTCTTCAGTGCTATCAGTTCCTATTCATTTTTTGCTATGTATTACTCTGTCAGGGCACTAGTGCAAATTCTTACGTCTCAGCACTGTATCTGCTAAACGTCTTCTTGCCTCAAGCTGATATTATCTCACTAGAGAACTGCCTGTCTCCCTTTAACAACTTGATCCTTCTGGAGACGTCTGCATCATGGATTAATGGAGCATCTAGTGAGAGCATTCATAATTTAGAATCGGCTTCCTCCACAGTTAAATCTTTTATGTGCCAGGGTCTCATGATGCAGGCATACCTTGGAGTGTGTGTGGTGGTGTGGTCAGCCGCTGCTCCTGGTGGTATGACACAGGACTCTCAACAGGGGTGGGAAGAGGGTGTATGATGGACAACATGTGGGCTTTTTTTATTTTAAAAAATCAAAAAACTGATCACAAAAAAGTCAATTGTGTATGAAAATTGGACCCAAAAGACACGGCAAGTAAAATTTTTTTAGAAGCTGTACAAATTATAGAATGTTTAACTTTTACCTTTTTACTGCTCATTAATTTAGAGAAAGGCAGAAAAAGTCACAAAGTTTCATTCTCAACAAATACAATTGACAATGCTTCACTGATTACAAATACAAAAACAAGTCAAATTTGACCAGAAGACGTGTAAAGGTTAGGTGGGTCATAAAATGGACGGATAAATGATAACCAGTAGCTGATGCTCTGTAAAAAGCAATGCCATTCATCTTATAAACCCCATGTCATACACACTGGCATCTTTACAAGGAATTACCCACTAGTAACCTGTGTGTGCAAATTACTGCCCGGGGTTTGTTTCCTGCCTTGCACCCTGTGTTGGCTGGGATTGGCTCCGGCAGACCCCTGTGACACTGTAGTTAGGATATAGTGGGTTGGATAATGGATGGCTGGATAAAAAAATAACTAATAGTCCTTAACCAAAGCTTCAGAAACAGTACAATTTAAAGAGTGCCACTACACTGCCTCCTCATAAGGACCAGCATACCCCAGCTCATTGCCAACAGCCCTCTTGTAATGCTATATACAGAGATAAAACTCCACAAATAACTACCAGGTGGAACCACTTCACTGTCTCCCTGTAAACAGCAGTATAAGATGGCTCACAACTCACAGGTAATATCACTGCAATGGCATCTTTTCCAAGCAACAATATAATCCTCTTGTGACCTTGAAAGTGTTGCAGCTGCACTGGTGTTACACATAGAAAAATGAAATCCCTCCTCCAAGCACCAGGTGGTGCTAGTGTACTGTGTCCCTGTAAAGAGCAGCCGAAGTACTCCATTTACATATCTTCAGGCACCCTGCAAAGGTGAGTGTGTGTGGCTCTTAATTCTGCACGACGTTCAAGTGGCAGAGCCCCCGGAAAGACTGCACCAGGTTTTAATAATATGCAGAATCCACCCACTCATTTTCCAAACCCATTTATCAAGCTCAGAGTTATCTGCTGCAAGTTCTGGCAGTACTGGTATTAGGTGAGAGCCAAAGCTGGATGGGTTGCCTGTCTGCACACCCACTCATAATGGGCCAGTTAGAGCCAATAGTTAACCCAACCATCATGTGTTTAGGGTGTGGCAGGGAAAACCTGAGTACCTGGAGAAAATCCCGGAGACAACATGCTTGTAAAAGCAATATCTGGGCTAGGGTTCTAATTCTACGTCTTGGAGTTATGGGGCAACATCCCTAACCTCCGTACTGCTGACTCATAGTGTTTTTGAAAACAGCTTTTAAACATAATTTGCCTTTTATCATTGAACACAGTTGCATGCATTACTTAATACGTAACAGACATGTGGACGCGCCTACATGCTCAGTGGTGGGCTCTGAATCTTTGACCCTGCACCTTCCAGGGGTAGCCAGATGGCTTCTTGGCCCCAAGACCACACAGTGCCTGCAGTCTTTCATAACGTAGGCAGTGGAACTTCTTTGACCAAACAACAGCCTACAAAGTCAGACAATCCAAAAAACACCTGCGGCTCCAGAAGTAAATTAAGAAATAAATATTCTTCAAACAGCGGGGTCAACGAGAGGTCAAACCCCCCTCAGCAGGTATGAAAGACAGACCTCCTGTTGATGTAGGGAAGACGCCTACGTGCCACTCAAATCGCTGAAGAGGACAGTTTAATCCCATAAAACACCATGTAGATAGATCTCTGCACGAGTGGAATGTGTTTAAAGTGTGGCTGCAGGTCTACACCTGCTGGGACCTGCCGGGGTGGCTACACGATGTGGTCTCGGTATGCGGAGTGAAAGTCCAATCAGGCAGACTGCATTAGACACAGGATGAGCGGCAAATGTAATGACACCATGAAGAGTGTTACACAACAGCAGGTACAGAAGGGGTGCATGTGAAGAGGGTTCGCCATGATGATCTCCTGATGGTCACTATTAATTCCCAATTTTCACCGTTCTACTTCTGCACTTTCTTAACATTTACAGGAGACACAGGGGGACAAGATCATCTATTTTCAGACAACATAGGACACCATCTGATAATCCGTCAATGCTATGCAATTGCTAACTGCCTCCCTCTTGTTGGCGTAGGCAGGTGGTCTTTAACTTTCCTGTTGTTTGCTCAGTGACTAATGGAGCTTGATTACACTTAAATGCAAGTAGCTGAAAAGCTTATTGTGCTAGCTGAAAGCTTTCAAAAGCCAAAGCAATTTTGCACTCAGAGGAAGGACCACTTGGGACTCAACATCTCAGTCAAAATAATAATAAATAAACATTAGGCATTCTATACTGGAAGACTGAGCCCACCTAGCAAAATGAAAAGAGCCAGAAAGGATAAGAATTAAAAATAAGGGTACCTTAGACCAGTCACCGGATCGCCAAATGTAACACTTGGAATAATCCTCACAGTCTTCCACCTCCCGGGGACGTGTTGACAGGTCACACTTCTTGCGAGGGTTGGTGCACCTTACAGTGCGTTGCCGAGCCCCTTTGCCACATTTTGTTGAACACTGAAAGAGAACAACCACAGCCCTAAAGAATGACACTGACAGAAATTGGTTCTGCCACCCATGTTGACACTGAGGTGGCCTCAAGAAACAGCACATTTGGAGGCGCCTCTGTTGCAACATCAATATGACTTGCTTATATTAATGAAATCTTCACTTATAAGTTCTAACAGTATATATATATTACATGGCCATAAATGACTTAGTAATTAGACACACCTTGTTTAACATGTTAACAGTCGCATTAGTAGGGAACGCCAGTCATTGTATATTTTATGCGCTCATTGCCAGAATTACACTGAAATTTCTTTAAAGCATACCAAAACACTAACACTGAAACATACCAGGGACATTCTGTGGGGCTCATCTGGCAGTCTGATCACTTGAAATAAAGCTGTTTAAAATACTGTCTCATTTCAGTATGATTATTAGGCAAAAGAGTACAAGATGTGACCTCAGAGGCTGGACAGCGAACAGCACAACCCACCCTGGCATGAGCTCTCCAAATGGAAAAGGCAGGCCGAAGAACTGCTGTGCACTTCATGGATGGCCATGCACACTAACATGAGAGCAAATCCAATAAAAGGGGTTTGAGATCATAGAAGAGGAATACATTTGCTGAATATTTCTACTGCCAAAACTGTCAGATTAGGCCAGCAGTTACAGTATATTAGTTACACAGTTATATTGTCCTGATTGCTTTGTTCAAAAGTTTAGTAAGACAGCAGACTAGTGAAAGCTACCAGTGAGACAGGTGAGAGCTACCAGTGCCGTGGAAAAAATAGTGCAGCGCACATGGGCCTGAACTGAGCTGGACAAGCTCCACAGGTGGTTGAGACCTGCCTCAGGAGGACAGGACTACCTTGCATAAAAAGACCTCCATGATCAATATGCCCAACAAATAGTGGCCATATGAGTTGCCTCTAAGAGGGCAAAGGAACAAAGCAACTGGGAGATGCCACCAAAGTGCTCACTAAGTGCTGTGTCCCCGAACACTGAGCTGCTTTTATACCAGCTTCTCCAGCAGTCCCACCTCCTCGGAGAGTTGAGCACGTGTATGAGATATAATGTGTTTGTGGTCAGTAAAATAATGGTGTGTCTTGGGATGGTTTTGGTTACAAAATGTGTGCCAGCACAGAAAAAAGGTTGGGCAACCCTGGGCTATATTAATTAATATAACAGACATTAGTTGGCCATGGTGACATTTCTCCACTGCAGTATTCTCAAACTTCTATCAGAATCAAGTAAGACTTGATGATTGATTAAATTATGCTCCTTAAGGACGATGTTAAGGAAGAACCTATTTAAGGCTGAAGTTACTCGCAAGAACAATGAAAAAACAGAACAACATTCAGCAGAGGTCATGTTGATCTGTGTCAATGCTGGTACAATAGCTAACCTGAATGGCAAAAGAAAACATGCAAATGTAAATCACATATTCCACGAACGTGAAGGTGTTGTAAGGAATATCAATCTCTAACAAAGCTTCTAGTGAAAATCTCACATTTATAGTGTACCTCAGACCACACGCCAGCTTCCCATACTGTTACACAGTCTTGGCCGTCACAACGCTGAGTAGAAGCAGGTTTGGGAGACAGGCAGTCCCTTTCTTTGGCTCGGACCAGGGTCCCATTACGAACTTGTTGAGTGCATGCCACCTGTCTGCTCTGGGATCCCTTTCCACATGTTCTTGAACATGACGTCCACTCTGTCATCATCCACCTGAAAAAAATCAGAGCAAGTTCAAGTGGCACTCCAGTTATCTTTGCATCTGAATGTTCCAAGATGTGTCATTGTGATCGAGGTTCAAAGGACAGATGACATTAGCATGCCACAGGAGTAATTTGTCATCTCACCTTTTACTTTGAAAACAATTTGTAATTTTACATGTGAGGACCATGCCTTAAATTAAGGACTCTGTGACCTACTGTACAAATGTAGAATACCATGTGCTGCCTGCTTTTACAACCTTTGAGTCTTGCAAGACTACACGTTGACTTTAACAGAAAAAAATCAAATTCAGTGTAGTAATGCACAGAAAGGCTGTGCACAGTAGAAGCAGCCACTTAGTACCTTTGATCCTTTGCCATAAAGGGAAAAAAAGCACATTTTCAGATATTGGTGAGTGTATCTTCAAGAGAGTCCCATACTTGTGATTGGCTAAAAGGCAAGAGCGAACATGTGTTTGCAAGAGATACAACTGTTACATTTGTGGCTTTTCTTTCCTAACCCATCCATACATCCATTGCTTTCAGTTTCTGAGCAAGTATTGGAACTACAGGCCAACAAAGAGTTCTTTGACATAATCCTCATGAATTCAATAGGCCTGTGTGTCACAAAAAGGTGACTTGACGCACTGGCGCAGTGAGTGGACAAACTGTGCAGTCCCCAGACACGGAGAGAGACAGCTAGAGTTCAAATTTCTGGATGTCATCATAATTCATTTTTAATATTTTCCAATTCAGAAACTCAGGAACAAGTCGCAATACAGGTATGCATAAAGAGGAGAACTGTTGAGTAAATCTGATGTTATATTTGCTTCTTGAGTATTAAGCTGTGGTGGGAGAAAAGTGGAGCCAATGCAATTCACTGAAAACGAAATCTGTTCTGCCACTGAACCTGAGCAGATCTGATAAAAAAGTGCAAAAGATAAAATGAATGTCAAAAGCACAAAAGCAAGCTGAAAAAAAGGCAATCAAAATAACCGCTGCCAGAGCCCTAAAGATAACTAAAAATCAGAGTTAAGGAGAAATGCAAATGTTTTCAAAACCAGAAATCACCACAGTGATCCACACAAAAGCTCTCGGAATACCCACAGTCTTTAAGGCAAAAGGAATTGGAACCAGGAATCGGGAACGGAGTTGTTTACATTTTTTTATACGTGTGTACTAAATGACACAATGTTACACTGCTTTAAGGACTTTGTCAAGCTGACAAACTTAATTCTGAGGTCAGTTTGTTGAATCGTAGCTTACTTTTTGTGCTGTGAGCTATTCGGTGCCATCTTTGTTGCCATTTTGATTTTGTATGGATGGCACCATTTGTTTCTCTGTCATTAGATTAAAGTCTCATGTTATTATGGGTAACTCATGGATAGCTGTAACCTCCTGATTATGATACAATGAGTTAAATATTCATTTTTTCAAGGATTTCCTCACCCGAGTTTGCGGATGCAAACCTTTTTTTGGAAAATGACTTCATTCTCAAAACTAATTATTCAACTGTGTTTTTTGGTGCTGACACTTTGTTCTGAGTTCAATTTTTGTCTCTCTTTACTATTCCGACTCATTATCTCTTTTCTCTCTCAGTTAAATTACATCTTATCTCCTGATCTTACTCAAAAATATTTTTGCTAGTCCTCACTAGCGTAACAGATCCATGATGTCATTGCATAAAGCATCGCTCCAATGACGCAGCCTTAGGAACCAGGTGATGCATTTTGATGATGAGACCCACAAAATGACGCTGCCCATAAGAAAACCAAAATGGTGCTGTGATAACCAAAAATAATAATATACAGTATAATTAATTTTAACTGTTAAGAATATGCAAAGGTGTCTGAGGATTGTTGTGAGTGCAACAAAACTAGCAAATAATTAAACTAGCAAAAGACGAGGTCAGGATAAACAGGGGACAGAATACCATGGAAAGCAAACAAATACGAGAAATCAGTAACCAAAGCTAAAAGAGTAAAAAAGTCAAGTACAAAAAAGAGATCATAATCAGAACCCAAATTCTACTGTTGTCACCTGCTTGTTTGACAACCAAGAAAAATGAATTTTAAATTAATTTTGGGACAAGATAATCGATGCCATATTCATTCTGTAACTTCCTATGATGTCAAAAGCATAACAATTGTAGTCATATGATCAACTAACTAGATTTGTATGAACAAAAAAACAAGAAAGTAACAAAAATAAACAGAAACAGATTCCTCACATGTCAAAGCTCCAAATTAGGCAAACACACAAATCAGGCTAAATACAATATTAACATTGTGATTTAAGCAAAATAATAATATCAAACTGTTCTTTGATATCCAAAGTTTAGAAAAAAATGTAACCGCTTGGTACATTTTTATAAACATCTGGGGCCTCATGCATAACGCCGTGCGTAGAATTCGCACTATAATGACATAAGCACAAAAGACGAAATGTGCTTACGCACAGAAAAATCCGGATGCATAAATCTGTGCGTTTGCCCACTTCCGCTCCATAAATCCCAATCAGCGTGAAAAGTAACGCACGTGCACGCGCCTTCTGTCCCACCCGTCTCCTCCCAGAATTACGCCTCTTTGAATATGCTAATCAATATAAATTGCCCTTAAGCTCAGCGTTCTGTGAAAAGGCAATGGCAAAAGCAAGAGGGAAAACATAAGAATTTCAGTGAATATCAAGTGGAGGGAAAGAAAAACGTACTATTTGTTGGTATATACAGTGGTATAATCAACAAAAGGAAGTTCATCGAGTGACATGGCGTGTTGGAGAAACTTGAAAGCTCAAGTTCACAAAGTCGCACAGTGCCCGACATAAAAAAGAAGTTGTCACATATCAAACTCGCTGTGAAAAGGCGAGACGTAGCCCACCATCTGAGTGTCATATGAAAGGTACAGAGAAAAAAAAAGGCACACATAATACATCATGATTTGAATGTGGAAACGTTCTTACGCAACATTTCTGTGCGTAAGCACCGTTTATGCATGAGGCCCCAGGTGCATAATAATCCCCATCGCCAAATTTTGACTCAATAACTTTTCTTCTAAAAGGGAGTTAAGAATTAGTTTACCAATAACAGTTGTTACAATATTGAATCACACTTGTACATTCTTCCCCAGTATGAGGTTAAACCAAAAAATAAAGGAAATTTGAAAATGATGTGATAACCGCAATGGACAGAAGCTGACACAAAACAGCACGTTCCCAGTGCTTATGGGTAGACTGAAGATGCACAGTGCAGTGCTCTGCTGATAGTCTAGTTGAAGCCAAGGTTAAATGAACATGGATGCTCCGCTGTGGGATTGCACCAATGCTGAACATTGTGCCATTGTGAAATTCTTTGGCCAGAGGGATTGAAAACCTGCTGAAATTTTCAAATTGCCTTTACTTTTTGATTTACCCTTGTAATTTTGTATTTACAGTAACTGAAACCATGTTTTGTTCAGCTCAGCAACATTTATGGCTTTTCTAGGGTGAAATGCTTGTTTCACGTTTTGTCTTGTTCTATTTAATGGAAGCTTGGGCCTGGACATAGACAAAAATGTAAACTTCTGCTTCCTAGCGTATTGGCATTAATGGACTTACAGTATCACCACAATTCTTCTTTCTCCAATTGAATGTAAAGATATAAAGAAGAATGTATGTGTTTTTCAGTGATGACAAGTTGATCAAGTCTTGAGGGTGCAAATCAGATTATGATTATCTATCAACCTACCTAGCACCTGTCCTTTTCTGTTTCTTGATTCCTGCTTTCAGTTAACTACTGTAAGGAGTGATACGTTCTTTACACTGGAGCACTGAACACTCAATGTTTAGATGACTTTTGCACATCCACTCTTTGCCACTGAAGTTTTCTTTACTTATATCAGTAGGAACATCTGACGAAATCAATTACTGCATACGTTAAGTAAAGTGTTTGATAGGATTTTTATTTGACCCACTGGGGTAGTCAACCACCTTTGGAGAAAAAAAAAAACGAAGACTTACATGCTTCATGTGCCGTGGAGCTTCAAATATAATTCTATCTCCAAAGCATCTTTAGGATTGCAATCACCAAGACTGTCAACATAATTCTCAAAGTGGAAGTCTTCTTACCAGTACATCCACAATACATGTCTGATGGCTCAACAAAGTGTCTATACTTGACAGGAAACAGGTGTGATGATTTTTTTTTTTTCAATAGACATCTTAATTTAAATAGAAAATGACAGATGGTCACATGCAGAATTCATGCATGAAACTGTTTCCAGGCACAAGATAAACCACTTTCTTCTTATGTCAAAGACACACATTCTGCTGGAGCTGAAACACCATTGGTTTTGCTATTTGTTTTTTTTTTGTTGTTGCTAAGTGAAACACTACATTTCAACAGAATCATTCAGCTCATCACTAGTCATGATGAATGTCAAGATGTGTCAGGTTTATTTGAGGTAGAGACCCCTAAAATGTCTTCAAGTGGATTCAGTTAACTATATGGGGTGATAAGTTCTTTACGCTGGAGCACCGAACACTGAAGGTTTAGATGACTTTTACACATCCACACTTTGCCCAAAGAGACTTGCTTTATTTATATCAGTAGGATCCTTAGGAACATCTGATGAAATAAACTACTGCACATCTTCAGTAAATTGTCTGCTTTATAGGATTTTTATTTGACCCACTGGAGTAGTCAACTGCCTTTGAAGAAAAAAACGAAGACTCATAAGAATCTTTTTACTTTTTTTTCCTCAGCAGTAAAAATGACAGACCACTTTCATTTCTGTAGCACCAAAGAAAAGATTATGCAAATGGAAAAAAAATCTAAGAGCTGTTTGAGAAAAATTATATGGCTGAGAGTTAGTACTAGTAAGTACTGCATGTCTGCTCCTTAAACAGTTGTAGCTTCTTTATTGACTATGAGCCACAAAAGTCTGCTGTACATTGAAAAGTATATTTCTGTATTTATCTTTTAATGAGTGCCTAGGCATTAAAAATTAAGAAGATTCACATGAACAAAAAATACAGAATAGGAAGGGACATTAAGTGATGAAGATGCCTTCTGTATTAATCCATTTCTGCAGGTGTGGACGTTCATGAGAAGTTTAGTAATCGCTGGTGCAGATCTGCGATATCATTCCTTTTTTTTGGCTTGTGCAGTTCTTTATATTTGTATCTGGCTCATTTATCTGCCATTATATTCAATTAGAGTAATTTAGATAAAGAAATAGTTCATTTAATTTTCCCTTTGCAATTATGTTACATTTAGTGCTGTTTGAGTCTTTATTTGTGTCAATTTGCAAAAAAGAAAAGGCAGACTTTCCATTGTGCTATTTTCTGCTAAAGATTACCTTTCAAAACGATGAACTTACATTTCTGACAAAACAATGGTTTGTGTCAATCTGAAGTGATTATTTGGACTGTTTCTGACTTTTAAGTATAATTAGGTAATATACTGTGGTTTGTGTTATGCTTTCTACTGTACTTTAGACCAGGGGTCTCTAACTCCAGTCCTGAAGAGCTACTGTGGCTGCAGGTTTTCATTCTAACCCTTTTCTTAATTAGTGACCAGCTTTTGCTGTGAATTAACTCTTTGCCTTAATTGATGCACAACTTAAGACTCAGGCCCCTTAATTATTTATTTTTTCCTTAATTAGCAACCAAACAATATTCAGACACAAAATGTACCAACACATAAACAACAACCTGCGTCCATCACACAATAACTGAAAATAAAGAAAGGTGAAAGCCTCAGTAATGGTGATCTGCTCAGGTCCACAAAACGGGAAAAAAAAAGAAAATCAACTAATTTGGAAATGAGCGCCATGGCAGAATGAGCGCCATGGAATTAAATAACGGGTTTAAATAGTAACGAGAATTGGCTTCAAATTAAGAAACTGAATGAAGGTTGGAGTTTGAGGCCCCAACTTAGTTGGTCATCTGTTGGCTAACTTCACATCAAATTTATGTTTAGGTGCCATTTAAGGAAAAAAGAATCAATTCAGCAGTCAGTCTGAAGAAAAGTCAATTAAAATAAAGGGAAATAGTTAATTAGCCGCAAAAACTGGTCACTAATTAAGAAAAGAGTTAGAATGAAAACTTGTAGCCACAGCAGCTCTCCAGGACTGGAGTTGGAGACCCCTGATTTAGACTATTCCATCGTGACTGAAGTCTAAACAAATGCAGAAAGTGAGTAACAGTGCAGGGAATCATTTAGAGGGTCTCTTTCAATATTTTTCTGTCAAGGTTGGCTTGATTGATATATGTGATATGCCTTCTAGTGGTTGGGTGGATTGAGTGGGCCATCATTTTCTAACTCAGTAACCTGTGATTTCGCTTTGGAGGAGCTCTCCTAATAAATATTTTTGCTGAAATAGGTTGGGAATTGCGCAGTAGATGGATGGGCATGTTTTGCAGGGGACACATGCTCTTTGAAACAATCGGTTCTTTTATCTCACAGCCTAATGCTACACCAATAACAGCCCTATACATCTCATAACAGGCGGCTAAGGAAAGAAAACTGGAAACTTGGAGAAAAATACCACATAGCTTTACTTTTAGTGTTGATGTAAGCTTTGGAAACAAATAGTTGGGAACACAACACATCGACATCATCCAACAAGAGTCTGTGTTACAACAGTGAAAAGGACAGGTTTATTGTCTGGCATCACAGATTGTCTCTGCAGCCATGTCCAGGTGGCTTGCTTTGGAGAGAAGGTTCAAAGACTTGGTGACATTCTGACTTGCAACAAGAAACCATTCAGATATTATCCTTCAATACAGATTTTCAGAACGATAACAATATTGATACAAGGGTACAAAGAGGGCTGATTTTCAATACTGTGGATGCGTTTAAGTATTACGTATGTTTTCCAAGAAAAAAAGTTCATGAAAATAAAACGATTAAGTGTACGATGAAAATGATCCAATTTGACAGTTAAACTGATTGAGCAACAACAGTTTAGTTTCTTGTTTTTCTTTTAAATTAATGAACCCAAAGCAGAGATGTCTGACGCTTATCATGTTCTCTTAAGTGTACTCTGCAGGTGGTGAAAGCACAAGCGTCTAATTGTTAAATTAATGCTTGTTAAAATAAAAATATAGCCCATGTTGAGTTAAATATAAAGAATAAAAACTTCTCTAAAAGCAAAATTTGTTGTTTTATGCTCTTTCATTGGACAATTACATGAAGTTAAAAAAAAAAAAATAAATGAATCAGTATGTATGTATATATCCAGAGAGATATAGCCCTTAATTAAATTAAATATGGAAATATATTTATCTACATATATACTGTATGTCTATAATTTGTATTATTTAACAAACATTATTATTGTTATAATATTGTTATGTATTGTTATAAATCTGGCTTACCCAGATTTATTTTTTAATCAATTTATTTTAATATTATTAGTTTTTAAAAGCTTTACTAGATTGATTTTCACATATAATGATTGCTGTAACAAAGAGTACCTGTATATTATACTTGAGCACCTAATGTTATGTTTAAATTTGCATATCTCCCAGACTCCCACTAGTCAAGAGACTCCCACTAACCTCTGGCCTTAGCAGAAGACAAATGCAAAAGAGCAGGGAGGAGAAGTTAAGACAGAAGGCAAGAAAACGAGACAAGTGACTGTCGCAAAAGAAGTAGTGTATGAGTGCATCTTAATTGCATAAAACAACAATAAAGGCACAAATCATATGCCATTTAATATTGGAAAAATGGAATGAAATTTAAAAATGGTATTTGCCTTTAAAAGGTAGCTGTTTGGGAGCTAACAGGTCCGGCTTTTGCTCATGAGCTCAGCCAGATAGACTCGATTCACTGAAATATGTCGCAGGATTTACTGATTGCCTAAGCTTTCTTTGTAGTTGTCTGACTATTCATATTCCAGTGGAGGAGTCACATGAAACTGGTTTGATAGCTTTTCTTGCAGCTTATATACGTCCAGTAAGGAACATGAAACACGCAAAAAATACAAACTACCTAAAACAAAAGGACTTTAACTATTTCGACTCATTGTGAATGTAAAGCATCTTTGCTTTGTAAAGACGTTTACATGATGATTTTTTGATGCACAGGATGACAAGTCATGGGCAGCAAGGCAGCTTAGGAAAACTTCTTATTTGCATAAAAACGGCTGGATTTGTTCCTAGAATAATATGCAAGGGCTCATTTGAAACAAGAGGATTTCAGTTACCTTATTGGAGAAAAAGCTGCCAGTTTAACATGATGCTGATGACAAAATTGTTTATTGACAAATGAATTGTCCTATTAAACAATCATTGCAGCTTAAGGAGGCACGTCTACATGAAAATCTCTGGTTGTTCTAAAGCTGGCAAACTGTGATTTCAAAAGTCAGACTGAATGATGACCTGTGTGTTCCTTTGATAAGCAAACTGAAGGCTGAACAGAACGAGGGCTTACCTGTAAATCGTAACAGTGTTAATGCTTGGTCAAGCAATCGCTCCAGCACATACAGTACAAACAAATGTATTACTATTTGAAAGAGAAACTTCTGCTTTTTTTAACTTGAAAACTGACTGTTAAAACAAAGATAAACTTCATTACTGAGTGAACACTTCGTGCATTCTTTGAGTAGGCTGTGCAACCAGCATTTTATCAGACTGTGAAGACAATAAGGAAACGTAGAAAAACATGGAATACAACATGTTAACAGGAAAACCGTGGACTTCAAGAATGATTGTAACTAACTGAATGAGTGTATGAATTCTCTGTAAAAATTTGCCTCATTGTTAGTCCCAGGAACAATTTATGTAGGCAAAACTCACACTGTATAATTATCTATGATGTACAGTGCATCCGGAAAGTATTCATAGCGCATCACTTTTTCCACATTTTGTTATGTTACAGCCTTACTCCAAAATGGATTAAATTAATTTTTTTTCCTCAGAATTCTACACACAACACCCCATAATGACAACGTGAAAAAAGTTTACTTGAGGTTTTTGCAAATTTATTAAAAATAAAAATATTGAAAAATCACATGTACATAAGTATTCACAGCCTTTGCTCAATACTTTGTCGATGCATCTTTGGCAGCAGTTACAGCCTCAAGTCTTTTTGAATATGATGCCACAAGCTTGGCACACCTATCCTTGGCCAGTTTCGCCCATTCCTCTTTGCAGCACCTCTCAAGCTCCATCAGGTTGGATGGGAAGCGTCGCTGCACAGCCATTTTAAGATCTCTCCAGAGATGTTCAATCAGATTCAAGTCTGGTCTCTGGCTGGGCCACTCAAGGACATTCACAGAGTTGTCCTGAAGCCACTCCTTTGATATCTTGGCTGTGTGCTTAGGGTTGTTGTCCTGCTGAAAGATGAACCGCCGCCCCAGTCTGAGGTCAAGAGCGCTCTGGAGCAGGTTTTCATCCAGGATGTCTCTGTACATTGCTGCAGTCATCTTTCCATTTATCCTGACTAGTCTCCCAGTTCCTGCCGCTGAAAAACATCCCCACAGCATGATGCTGCCACCACCATGCTTCACTGTAGGGATGGTATTGGCTTGGTGATGAGCGGTGCCTGGTTTCCTCCAAATGTGACTCCTGGCATTCACACCAAAGAGTTCAACCTTTGTCTCATCAGACCAGAGAATTTTGTTTCTCATGGTCTGAGAGTCCTTCAGGTGCCTTTTGGCAAACTCCAGGTGGGCTGCCATATGCCTTTTACTAAGGCGTGGCTTCCGTCTGGCCACTTTACCATATAGGCCTGATTGGTGGATTGCTGCAGAGATGGTTGTCCTTCTGGAAGGTTCTCCTCTCTCCACAGAGGACCTCTGGAGCTCTGACAGAGTGACCATCGGGTTCTTGGTCACCTCCCTAACTAAGGTCCTTGTCCCCCGATCGCTCAGTTTAGATGGCCGGCCAGCTCTAGGAAGAGTCCTGCTGGACCACCGGAGGAGGGCTTGGGCCTCCTCCAGACCACGAGGGGGCGTCCGCCCTGGTTATGTTGGGGGCCACGGGTAAAGGGCTTATGGCGCTTTTCCACTGCATAGTACGACACAGCACGGTTCAGTACAGCTCACCTTGGTTCGGCTCATTTTGCGTTTCGACTGCAGTTTAGTACCGCTTTAGAGTGGGCGGGATTATTCACGTGTCGTATAGTTGCGCCGCCTCTACTGCTCGCTTTCCATTTTTTTAACTTGTCCCTACACTGTTTGTAAGTCCGATGGTAGCCATGTGCACCCAAGAGCTTAGCGACCTCCTGAAAAACTTTTTCATTCCGCGTCGCCCCATCCAGCTCTCGCTGGATCCGCTCCTCGGCTACCAACAAGAGGAACGTCTGTACTTCCTCAATAGACCACGAAACAGCCTTTTTGGTTAAAACAAAATGGTGCGTCCGAACCTTCGCTGGCTGTGCTAAAAATCTAGCGGGTCTGTTGTGTCTCGTGTCGCAAGTTCAGTGACACAGTAATGACGATTTTCTCCGGCCAATCAGTGACCAGCAGAGCTTACACGTCACGTTTTGGTAACGGTTCGGCGCGCTTGGAACCTCGGCTGAGGTGGTACTAAAAAAAGGATCAGGTAGCAGGTACTGTTCCCAGTGGAAAACCCCCCAAAAGTGAGCTGAACTGAACAGTGTCATGCCGTATAATGCAGTGGAAAAGCGCCTTTAGAAGCCCAGCCCTGTAGAGACCCGTGGCCACCGCCAGGCGGCGCCCCAGTGCCTGAATATCCCTGGAGCCCAGCACTTCCACCACACCAGGAAGTGCTGGGGGGGAAGACGACAGGGGACACCCGGACGGCTTCCGGGTGTGCAGCCGGCACTTCCGCCACACTGGGGTGGCTACGGAGGAGTGCCAGGAAGCAGCTGGAGCCCATCCGGGTTCCTATTTAAGGGGCTGCCTCCCTTCAGTCGATGGTGGAAGTCGGGTGGAAGAGGATGGAGCTAAAGAGAGGACAGGAGGCGGCCAGGAGAGAGGCATTTTGACTGTGTGGCATGGACATTTGGGGGAACGGTGCTGGAGGCACTGGGAAGTGCACTGACTTTATATTGTAAATATTGTAAAATAAACGAGTGTGTGGTGGAGCCAACGATGTCTGTCTGTGTGTGTCCGGGTTCAAGTTCACAACATATAATCAATAATTATTACTGCTACTATTAATTAGTGCATCACTTTGATGTATGATTTAATTGGATATGTAAATATATGCATATTTTGTTAAAATTTCTGTATATTACATAAAGAGGTAGCATGCATTTAAACATGCATATTTAAGTATTTTGTCTTGCATATTTGTATGGGGTACTATATAAACTACTGAACAAGGACTTTTTGCAATATAATCACCCACCGATACACTAGGAAACAAAATCACAGCTACAGCCTTTAAAATTTGCAGAATTTCTGGTAAGAGTGAGAAAAAGCTGCAACTAGCATATGGAGTTATGTCACTTAAAGGGAAATGTTATGAATAATATTTGAATAACATAACAGAGAGGAAAGGCACTAAATACTACTGCTGCTATCTATTGAGCCTTTATGGATGAACGTCTGAGTACTTGTTGCAAATCATTGAGCCATGTAGCTTTTGGACCTCTTCTCCAAAGAAACCCACCTAGATATAGCTGAGGAGTCAACACCTCAGCCACATACAACAGAACTGGCCTTGTTCTTGCTGTACCAGAGAGTCTTGTTTGATGAGATGATGTGATGTTTTCATAGCCACTTCTTTTAAAATGTTAAATCAGCATTACAAGCTAAATGCTTTTTTCTCCCTCTACATGTGTTTTGTCTTCCACAAGTGTGTGTGAAGAAATTTTTACTAGCGTAAAAAAAATACTTTTAGGGAACGTGTCATGTCACTGTTGACTCTTCCAATGAAGTCACTAAACAGATTGGGAGAACATGGGGGGGTCATGAGGTAGCTAGAAAGAGATGTGTGGCACTCTATGCAAAAGGATGACGGTCCAAGTCTTTAGAGTCCTGGTGCTTCCTGTCTTGCTATATGGTTAGGTAGAATGCCCAGAGGGGACTGGGCAGTCCCGTTGCCTGGAACCACTGCAGATTTCATTTTTTTTCTCCAGCCATCTGGAGTTTTTTTTCTGTTTTTTCTGTCCACCCTGGCCATCGGACCTTTTCTATGTTAACTAATGTTGTCTTATTTTAATTTCTTATTTTGTCTTTAATTTTTCTTTTCTTCATTATGTAAAGCACTTTGAGCTACTTTTTGTATGAAAATGTGCTATATAAATAAATGTTGTTGTTGGTTGAGAGACATGGACACTATCCAGTGACCTGAGATGAAGGCTGGACTCCGTTGGTATTGTGTCTCTCCGGAAAATCCTTGGGTACCGTGGGTTTGACTTTGTGTCGAATGAGCGGTTGCTCATGGAGTCCCAAATGAGACACATTACCTGCATTGTGAGGGAGCATCAGTTATGGCACTACGGCCATGTGGCGCATTTCCCAAAGGGTGATCCAGCTTGTAAGATCCTCATTGTTGGGGACCTAAGTGGCTGGACCATGCCAAGGGGTCACCCACGTAACACCTGGCTGCGGCAGATAGAGGGTCATTTCCGGAAGGTGGGGCTGGACCACGTGTCTGCCTAGGGGGTTGCCAACAGGGATCCTGAGCTGTTTCGTTGTGTAGTGGGTGCAGCAACACACTGTACCAGTGCATGCTCCCCAACTTGACTTGAACGTGTCCTCCTCAAAATACAACCCCCATGTCCTAGGACCAGCAAACCCAACCAACACATAGTCCAGTATTACTAGGTCTTCAATAGAAATGAGTAATGTATATACTCGCATATAAGTCAGGTCCTGAAATCCAAAAAATTGATCATAAAATCAGACTCCAACTTATACGCCTGTTCAAAAAATGCTACACTTAATTTTTTTTTTTTTTTACATCTTCTTGCCTTCTCCAATCTCGCACCAGTTTTTTAGACACATCAAATTTTGTTGCAGCAGCGCAGTTGCCAATTTCTTTTGCCACTTCAACGATGTTTAATTTAAAACCTGCTTCATATTTTCTTCTGATCGAATGCTCCATCATCATAAGGGATGCTCTTACAATAAAGGTGGATGAAGGAATGAGATACAAAAAACACAAAACAGTGCAAACGTTGCTTCAGAATAAATTGGGTATTACCGTGTGGTCATGTAGGCAAAATACATAGAAAACAAAGGTAGTGTGCTCCGTGGTTACTCTCTCAGGGGTGCTTAGCATATCATAATCTCTTGGACCAACAGCATGAGTTTTCTGCATTCGACTTATACGACTGATATTATAAAATACCAGAAATTATACGGTAAAATCAAGGCCCGACTTATCCGCGGGAGAACTTGTGCATACGGTAGATACAGAAAACGAATGAGTTCAAATGAGAAATTTCCATTCCATGGAGAGAGCTGGCTTTTGTTTTATGTGCACTGATGGGAGGCAACTGATACTTATGCATGAGAAATGACGATCACAAGCTGGGACTAGCCACCTGTGTGTTACATTTGTGTGCATTGCAGTACTCACATCATACCTGGTTTGGCATGGTTGCTCATTGCATTTTCGCACTTGTGGCTTCGGCTTGGTCAGATGCTGGCACTTCTTTTCATCCACCAAACTGGTTGCTTTGGTGCACGACACAATGGTTTTACGCTCCCCTGAAAAGGAGAAAGTGAAACTTTTATTAGAACATAGGCTGCCATTTTCCAAAAGTACAGCTAATAAGATGGGAAACTGATGTGTTCACCCATAAAATTATAATGAAGCCTATAATGCAACATTACTCATAAGGAAGAAACCAGAACTGGATGGGATGTCATTCATGGGGTACAGTCACAACCATACTCAGTAATGTCAGACAAATTTGGACATCTGTTGTTTCCAGTGCTCCTTGCTGATCATCTTTTCAATAGTTTTTCCTCATGTATTGTTTGTCTCAAGTGCAGTAAGAATTATGTTTCTGGACTTCTCTAGCGCCTCCAACACCATCCAACCTCTGCTCCTTAGGGACAAGCTGACAGAGATGAGAGTAAATTCATACCTGGTGGTATGGATCGTGGACTGTCTTACAGACAGACCTCAGTATGTGCATCTCGGGAACTGCAGGTCTGACATTGTGGTCAGCAACACAGGAACGCCGCAGGGGACTGTCCTTTCTCTGGTCCTGTTCTGCCTATATACATTGGACTTCCAATACAACTCGGAGTCCTGCCACATGCAAAAGTTTGCTGACGACACTGCTATCGTGGGCTGCATCAGGAGTGGGCAGGAGGAGGAGTACAGGAACCTAATCAAGGACTTTGTTAAATGGTTTGACTCAAACCACTTACACCTAATCACCAGCAAAACCAAGGAGCTGGTGGTGGATTTTAGGAGGCTCAGACCCCTCATGGACCCCGTGATCATCAGAGGTGACTGCGTGCAGAGGGTGCAGACCTATAAATACCTGGGAGTGCATCTGGATGATAAATTGGACTGTACTGCCAACACTGATGCTCTGTGAAAGAGAGGACAGAGCCGACTATACTTCCTTAGAAGGCTGGCGTCCTTCAACATCTGCAATAAGATGCTGCAGATGTTCTACCAGACGGTTGTGGCAAGCACCCTGTTCTACGTGGTGGTGTGCTGGGGAGGCAGCATAAAGAAGAGAGACGCCTCACGCCTGGACAAACTGGTGAGGAAGGCAGGCTCTATTGTAGGGACGGAGCTGGACAGTTTGACATCCGTGGCAAAGTGACGGGCGCTGACCAGGCTGCTGTCAATAATGGAGAATCCACTGCATCCACTGAGCAGGATCATCTCCAGACAGAGGAGTAGCTTCAGTGACAGACTGCGGAGATCATTTCCCCCCCCACACTATGTGACTCTTCAATTCTACCCGGGGGGTAAATGTTAACATTATACCAGATTATAGACTGTTACACCTGCCTCACACTCTCCGCTTTGCATTTTTAAATTTGCACTGCTTTTTTTTTTATTTTTATCTTTAATTAATATTGTTTTTATCAGTATGCTGCTGCTAGAGTATGTGAATCAATCTATCTATCTATCTATCATTGCAATTTCCTGATTTCTTTTCTCTTGTCTGCAATTACCAGCACACTAGGACACTTTGTGAGGACATAGTCCATGACTTACACTGCAGAATGACCACTGTACTGGTAATTTATTTTATACAATACAAATTTTCTAACCCATTCTTGAAATAAGTAGAAATTCCAAAGCCAAATAGGTGCTAAATTCCATAACCAAGCTAATGTTCTTCAACAACTCTTAAGTTGGATCCCACCAACACAGCAGAAAGTTGTTGATCTGGTGAGGAGACTTATGAAAATATAAATATATAAATGTGGAAGCGAAGGTCTGTGACACAGTTTGCATATCTGTACCTAGTAATCCACAAAGGGAGGACATGAATCACGTATCTTAAAATAGTTTTTTATTCCTAAGCTTTCAACAACATACAAGGTGTAATCATCAGAGGAAAATGATTAGACATACAGGAATCAAATGCAATGTATAGCAAATGAGGGACTGGGGGTGCAAGTGGGTCGTTTGGAGGGTGTTTGCCATAAAGTCTCTTTTGTTATTTAGGCGTTCTTCCTTTTAAGCCTGCCAATGCAGGGTTCATGTCCAAATATCTGTTAATAGAGTTTTTATTTGAATGCCATGATTCAGCCAGCTCTCTGGCACTTTTAGTATTAGCCAGGAATTTTACTTGCACCATGTCCTGGCTACACCTGTTTGTGTGTGTAATAAAACTTTGTCATCCATGTGACATGAGTTCATTGTTAAAAGGCCTGAAACGAATCAAAGCAACTTGATGCACTGGCCGGTGGCGCAGTGGTAGCACTGCTGCCTCGCAGTTAGGTTCGCTTCCCAGGTCCTACCTGCGTGGAGTTTGCATGTTCTCTCCGTGTCTGCTTGGGTTTCCTCCGGGCGCTCTGGTTTCCTCCCACAGTCCAAAGACATGCAGGTTAGGTGGATAGGCAATTCTAAGTTGGCCCTAGTGTGTGCTTGGTGTGTGGGTGTGTTTATGTGTGTCCTGCGTTGAGTTGGCACCCTGCCCGGGACTGGTTCCTGCCTTGTGCCCTGTGTTGGCTGAGATTGCCTCCAGCAGACCCCCGTGACCATGTGTTCGGATTCAGCGGGTTGGAAAATGGATGGATAGATGGATGGATGATGCACTGGCTTACCTGGGCCTTCAATGATGTTTAAATACGCCACATTGATGGTGAGGTGAGTAAATATGGAGAACAGCACACAGAAGATTTGAGGTAAGGTAGTTATACTCAATAATTTTGGTGCAGAAGAGTGGTGACATATTGTGTGTCAATTAGCACATGCAAGTAAAAATTTCACTGTAATCCATACATGTGACAAAGATAAAACTGTAGCATATATAAGCCTATAATATGAGCAGATATATTTCTCACAACCTATTATAACTACTGTTTCACAACCCAGAACTTTTCTTAAGTTATAATAGTGGCCCGCACACACAGTGTGTCTGAGCAGAAGAAGATGAATAAAATGTGAAAGGACCAAAGAATCTGACTAAGCTATTTAGAATATGATTTAATATACTGACCCAAGTTTCTTAAATGTGCGGACAAAGTAAACTCGAACTGACCAATGTGTCAATGTGAAAGCCAGTGTGATTACAGTACCTCCACCACATGCTGCACTGCAGTCTTCCCACCCTGAGTGGGTCCACATGAACAACGGCTCACTCGCCTTACTGCTCTCATCTTCTGGCACAGGCTCCAAGGGAATGGTGTATTCATAATGGATGCCATAGTTTTGGTCGTTGAATAGGAGAACCTAGAGTATTTGTGTAAGAAAGGAGACGAGACAATAAAATAAAAGGATATTAGCCCCCAAAAATTATATTTTATATCTAATTTACTCCAAGTGTTTTCATGCAGAAAAGAGATAACAATACTTCTGATAGATTGGCTGATTATGCCGATCAATACTGGACAACAGCAAGCAATATGAAAAGCAGCCATCATAAAATCTCAGGTTACATATGTCAGGTCATCCAGTTGTATGATCACAGTAAACCAAACAATAGTATTTTCACTAAAATACTGTTAAATTAACCACTTCCAGAAAATACTTTCATGAATTACAATGGAACACAGCGAGATACCCCCGAGCATTTAAACCGAAGTCCGTAATCCTTGCCCCCAACAACTGGTCGTGAATCTAGCACACCAACAGCTTATACGTTGGCTAATGTAAAAGCCAAATCCTTAATGTTAATGGAAAATTGACGTTACTTTTTGCTTAGTGTGATCTTGAATATAATGTACCTTTAACATAGATAATGAAATATTCAGTCCAACCCATATAAACTAAGAAGTAATGGAATGTTCTTAATGTTTGTCTCAGAATAACAAAAGAATAATCTTCAGATTGAATTTAGACAGCCAGAAAGAAACATGAACTGTTAGTCAGATAGGAATTAGTGGCATATACAGGCAGTGAATAGGATAACATATAGAAAGCTTATGAAATGTAACCTAGATGCTTAAGCCTTAAGCAGAATATAATAGGCAAGAAGTTCTTTTTCTTGCATGTATTATTACATTTTTCCCTTATTTAGTGTGAACTGTGTGCTTTGAATTTTACTAAAACCTTTAGAACGAAGACAGACGGTGGAGTTTTTTGTACAACGAGTCACACTATTGCTGGAATGCTTTTCTGGTATTTGAACAATTTTCAACTATTTGGAAACCCTCATCAAACGCATTTACATTTTAAGTCAGAAAACTGCCATCGGAGGACTTTAAGACAGAAGAACTGCCAGATAAAGTTGGCTAATGTAACAGAAATAAAGCTGAAAGAACCAAAGAATCTGAGCTAAAAGAACGGCCACATACTTAATAGGTGCCTTTCCTATTCCTTTATCCGCTTGTTTCCCTGGGCATACTGAATTGGCCAACTGTGACCGAACATAGAAAGGTGCTAAGAAGCTGTGATGGCACTGGAAGGAATAAGTATGGCTAATGCCTTAGTCCGTATACAGTAAATAGCCTTGTATAGGTAAAGAAGCTGTTGCCCAAGTAGTGTAGAAGTTTTTAATGTGCACTGTTTAAAGTGATGAAACCAGATAGTCCATCTACTGAAACAGAGAGATCACAGCGAGCCCCTACCAGGGTCGACAGGAAGCGACCTGGAGTTCGATCACCTTAAGGAGACTGTGTGGACAGTTTCACTAAAATCTTTTAAAAGAAGACATTTGGACTGTGGAGCTTTCTCTTTTGTACAACGAGTCATACTATTACTGGAATGCTATTTTGAACTAATTGGAAACCCTCAACAAATGCAGTTACAGCTAATACTGCGGTTCACGTGATATCAACTCTGTGAAGTTAACTAAGAAAAGTGTAGAACTAAAGATTATAATGGCTAAGAAAAGTGAGAGGAAACATTATCAGAAAGAAAATCTGCCTGGGACTAGAGCATTTAAGATGCTTCAAAAAGATGAAGGTCAATTGTCCCTTGCAGTTTCACAGATTAAATAATCGCGAGGCACTCCAGTTGTGCCTCTCTGCTATGAATGTTAATATAACGACCAAAGATGGCTCTAACATTTAAACTTCATTCACATCTGAGTGTGTTCAATTTTTATTTGACATTTTTCTGGAAGTGGTTTATTTGACCCTATTTTATTAAAAATCCATGTGTTTGGGATATTGTGTGCATACGAATGAATGGCTTGACATGTGCATGACAGGAAATGAGTAACATGAGATTTTATTATTTATTTTATTATTATTTGATGATGTTTGCTGTTGTCCAGCATTGGCCAAAACAGACATGTACTCATAGGAAACTTTGTTATCTCCATTCTGGATGAAAAAAATAGATTACAAATTCTGAATTACAAACTACAATGAGTAAGTAATATATAAATAAGATTTAATTTTTGGGTGGAGTATTTCTTTAACAAAAATATTTATTTGAAACATTATTTAAGCAATGAGAATAAAACCAGCAATGGTGGGCACACATGGCTAAATAAAAAAGAGGACAGATAGGGTCAGCACTATAAAAAAGTATGGTCAGTTTCTACCCAGTTTTGACTCAAGAAAACATTTATGGACATTCGTTCTCATCCCTCCTACGACTGCTGACTGATGACTTTGTTAGGGTTAAACCATTAGATCAAATAAATTATATTACAAATACTTGCATACTAACTCACTGGGATAACAGAACCAGAGACCATCTTTCACATCCATGTCTCCTTGACAATGATATATGTGCCCAATGCTGCTTCACATTTTTGAATGTTTGTGTGCAAATGACAACATTTGTATCCCATTCTCATGAAGCCCTAATCCACCAAGGTTGACAGGCAGACCCCCTTAGACCCTGCTGGTAGCACAGGCAATGAGGCACCAGCCTCTGCAGTCTCAATTTGAAAAACGAGCTGTTAGCTGCTTGTTCTTCTGCACGTGGAATTCCCAGTGCTACACATAATATGCACACTCGCAGCATTCAGTATGCAGTGGACTCATTCTTTCATCGTGTCTCCCTTAACACTCTCTTTTTTATTAACTAAATTAAGGGCATGTCACAGAAAGTCTTCATTTTCTCACATAAAGGCAGAAAAAGTCAAAACAATGCATGAAATGAAAATTCCAGCGCGTACAAGTAGCAGCACATATGATGTCGATTAAAGTGCTCCTGCAGTATTTGTCTGCAGTTGGGTCAGGTGAGGACAATATGGCAGCAGTTGGTCAAATTGAGAGCAGATGGTAAGCATCATGCCGACAGTAAGAAAGCAGAAACTGTAATGGAGAGCTACAATTACACTCCCTCCTCCCCGGTCATTCATTCACAACTAAGCAGGCGCACAAAGCGGCAGCAGGCGCTGTACCATAAGGTGCAGTGGGGATGTGGTGGGGCCTTTAGCTGAAATTTTCTCCCACAATCCTCTTCTGACGTAGTGCACTGTTGTCCCTGCTATGTTAAATGACCCTGGATGCTCAATTTTCCAATCGCTGTTGATGGACTGTTTACTGGTGTCACGCAGCGCTGCAAAATAAACCAAACAAAGGAAAGGAATTTGCTTTTAAGTAATTTAATTATTCTAAACTAGAATAAGAAAATATACTTTCAGATTAATTTAGGGTAGAATCAGGGTGCAGAAGTAAAGGCAAATTCTTGAAGCCTAAACTATGCTTTTGCTATCTAAGAACCTCAAAAGGCTAATGGTGTAGTAACTGATCTTTAGTAACAGCCTCATTTAACCAGTCTGCTTGGCACAGCTGGTTGCTTAATGGTCCTCACAGAGTTATTCCTTAAGCGAAAAACTATTCCTGCTGGGATTCCAAGAGAAGCACTGAACTTCATATATGCTGGGTAAAATAAGTCCACTTGAAGAAATGCTAAATAGGCCGTCCTGAGGAGAAATGTGAAAAACAACTTCAGGCATCACAGCCCATCTAAGAAACACAATGGAAGTTTATTCAATGCTCTCCCTGATAGTCAAATAATAACAGTGACATGTAATTGTTCTCTCCACAGCATAGCTGTAAAAGCTTTCAGCAACTCATAAAATGTTATCTGGACACAAGGTTGGCACTATTCTATTTTATAAAATAGATCAAATTGTTTCTCAATTTTTGTGAGAAATTATAGATAGATAGATAGATAGATAGATAGATAGATAGATAGATAGATAGATAGATAGATAGATAGATAGTGTGGGACGTCCCTGAAAGAAAAGAGTAGAGGAAGGCAGCCTTTTCAGGGCACAGCATCCCCAGATTCCCTCAAAGCATCCTGGGACGTGGAGTTCATTTCCTCAGACCTGTTGGGTGCCGCCAGGGGGAGTTCACCAAGAACTTGGGGACTACTACTGTTACGACAACCCGGAAGTACTTCAGAGTCACGAGGATGGAAGACCGCAGTACTTCCGGGCTACTTGAGGAAGGATGATGTGGCGTTTGACCCGGAGAAGGAACACTTCCTGGTCAAGGACTATTAAAGGACTTTGGGAAACCCAGCAAAAGGAAGCTGGAGTTGGGTGGTAGAGTGATGGAGCTGCAGGGTGGAGAGGAGGATTGTGATTATTGATTATTGTTTATTATTATTATTATTGATTTGAGAATTGTGGAGTGTGCGGTGCTTTGTGTACTATATTTGGAGAAAATTAAAAGTCTTCTTGGTGCTTTTTACAAGTGTGTCTTGGACGTCTGTCTGGTGGGCAACAGCGCCTCTAGCGTCCACAATAGATGGATGAATCATATGCTTTACTTAATGCAGGGGTGAACGGTCCAGATCACTGTGACTACAAGATTCTGTTCTCAGTACTTTGGTTTATGAAATGTGCTGTGTGATTAGATGTTTTGCTTTAGATTCCTATTAACAGGAAACACTCAGACCTACCACCCTTGAAAAAAGGTGGTTCATGCACTTCTTATTAAACATGGCATCTCAGGTCACATTGCCAAGGGTGCTACCACCTTTTCTGTGGTTTAACTGGTGTGTATGACTGTCTTTTGTACTTGGAGTGTGCAACTTGGTTTTGAGATGAAACAGTCAGTTGGTCTGTGCAATGTGCTCCAACATCTGCAGAAGTTGCTGTGGTTCTTTTCTGCTCAGCCATATTGTATTCATATACTGCTGTTTTTTAAATGTCAGCCATGGCACAGTTCACGAGACGGATCTAAAGCCCAATTATGTGGGCAAGGTAGCCCACACCTCTAATTCTTGGGTTGCATTATGCATGTCACATGAAAGCTCTCAATTAACTCCAAGACCAAGGTTCAAGACCCAGTGGTTCATAGCATAGACCTTAGCATATACAGTATACTGTATACATTATGCTTTGTCAGTGGTTCATTCCAGCCTATGTTTCACTCTTCATGAAAATCAATAAAGTGTACACAGAAGGACTGGGTCATCTAAATATGTCATGTTGTAGTTTCTTTATATTGTACCACTAAAATATTTTATTTAAAGTGGCTACTTAATGAAGAACACATAAAAACAGGTGAAAATGGCATAATTACCTGGTTAAATGATGTCATACTTATTGTCTTCTGGCATATAAAAAGAAACACTAAAGAACTTAAAGTTCCTGTCAGGAAAGTGAATTGAAAGTGATAATTAAAAGACTTCTGTGCCCCACTTTTGCTTCATGCATGGAGATTGTGCCTGCCTACAGAGTCTACATGTTAAACAACGCCACTTGAGGCAAGGAGCACTTTTCTGCCCTCACTGCCCATATCCTCAGTAGGCATGAGACAATATGCTTAATCCACATACAACAGATATTACGACACAATACTTCTACTTTCACTGTATTCTTGGGAACAATGGAATAAATGAAAATAAATATTATTTTGGGAAAATGAAAAACATGCTTTAAAACAAATACACAAAATATGCCTCACTTACAAAATATTTGTATGGATTTTTGTGATTGCCAAACTGAATGTGAAACCAAACTCAGCTGCTTTTCTAAATACCTAGGCAGTTTCAAACTCAGACCTGCACTTTTTTAACTAAACACACGAGGATACAAATGTAGACATTTAACAGAAATGCTACACATGAATGAAACATTAATAACATTCCAGAAATAAATAAAATTTAAAAAATGACAAATCATTGCATACAGAGTAGAATAACTGAAGATCATGAACGCCATTAGCATGCACTTGTAGCTTTGAAATGCATAAGAATTGCAAACTGCATAATAAGAAAATTTTAAAATGAAAATATTTATCTCAATTTTTAAAGATAGTATATAAATAGGAAACTATATGCTGGAGTATTTCTTAAGTTTCATATTTAAAGTTCACTTTTTGCATTAAGATTTTGTACTGTAAAAGAATACTGTTGCATGAAACTGCCGCTCATATTAAAATGCTGTCTGAGGCCTCACCCACGCGCCAGCCCTTCTTGCATGTGTCAAAATGCCCCAGTCTTTAAACACTATGCTGCATTCAAAGAAGATGTATCTGGTTAAAGTATGCTTAACTGCTTTGAAGATGATAAATGTTTGAGAATTAATGCTGATATTTATGCTTTATATTGTTGAGGAACAGGAGAAACCTCACACATGCGATAGTTTAGTTGTATATATGACACTCTCATTGAGAATCATTTAGCTTGACCTGGCTCCTTTATATTTAGTATTCAATAGTTAATATTCAGCATTCCTGACCTTGTGTGGAAAAGATCCTACATGGGAAAATGAAGTCTGCTGCCCACATCTTAGCCATCTGGCAAAGAAACACACGCTGACAAAAATGAATAGGAAGGGCGTCCATTACCCAAGTAGCTGTGTGCTGGCTTTTCTTCCACAACCCGGATTCTTCTAGCACCTGCAGGAATAACCACTGCTTCAACATAACCTGCCGAAGAAATGATACAATGTCAGAGGCTACATGTCATGTCTCAGTTTTATGCCTCTGTTGTTCAATTTTGATTCTTCATTATGTCAATGTTACTGTTGCTGATTATTTGCATTATTCTTTGTTTTGGTTTTGTTTGGGTTTGTCACGGCCTGTGTTACCTTTTGATATGTTTTGTGGGTAGTCCCCCAACATGTAGGGCCACCTGCCAGTCACCGCCAGGAACTGCCCTCCATCCTATAAATCCAGAGGGTCTCCCACAGTACCTGGCGGTCCATGTTGAACGTGCCTGGGATTGGTGAGTTTAATTGTGTTTTGCTGTGCTTTTTGTAATTTTTGGACTTCTTAGTCTGGTTTTGACTTCACCCCTGCTATTCTTTAGCCTTCTGCAACTGCTCCTTGTAGTTTTTCCAAGGATAGAAGTGGAAATTGGTGAAGTCACATACTGCATTCATGTGCTACAGGAGCTGTCAAAGCTCCCACTTTATTGCTTGATTTTTAGGTAGACTTTTTAGGTGAAACACAAGGTAATTTTTGATTAGCTAGTTTTAAATAATTTTATAAAATTACTCTTCAGTGTGGTAGCATAATGATTAATGTCTTACAGGTTTTTCTTCAAGTACTGAAGTTTATTTTCCCATTCTCCAAAGACATGTGTATTATTTTAACAGGCAACACTGGTCGGCGCTAAAAGAAAATCTGTGTACTCTACAGATTTAGATTTGTAGAATCCATTTCTGGAATTCAAATATCTCTACCATAAACCATTTCATTGAGATATCAGATTAAGTGAAAAATGCGTTTTTGACAAAAATAGATTTTTTTAAATAATTTACATTTGTTTTATGGCATAAGTATTTTTTCATGCTCAGAATATTATTTGATTATATCGAGGTGAAGAAATTGACAGTTTTCATCATTGATAATGTTAGTTGAAGTGGAAACAACCCAAAATCAAGTATTTGCTACACGTTTCAGTCAGTGTTTTTATTCCTAATCCTTATTACTTCAAAATAGCCAACAATTTGTATTTAGACGGTTAGAAAGATGTTTTTTAATTGTCCAGTAGAGAAATAAAATGGTTATTTAAATATTTTTAAAGAAATATGCAAGGCCAGATTGATTCATCCATTGGCTTGACCAGGTAACATGTATGCAAGTTTTAAAAAGAGTTTAGGAGGCATTTAAAAGTGTGTGTGTCACAGTCGTATGGGAATACAAAAGCAGAAAACTACAAGGAGATAGCTGAGGGACTCTCTTCCTACCTAGCAATTGGGGGGCAACATGTCATTAAAACCCCATTACCTGCACTTTCATTTAGATTTTATCTCTGAGAGCAATGAAGCAGTCTCTGATGAACATAATGAGAGGTTCCACCAAGACTCTGCTCAAATGGGGAGATGTTACAGTGCAAAGGTGAGTCTGAGTTAGCAGACATCTGTATATATATATACATACAATGATCCCTCGCTACATCGCGCTTCGACTTTCACAGCTTCACTCCATCGCGGATTTAAAATGTAAGCACATCTAAATATATATCATGGATTTTTCGCTGGTTCGCAGATTTCTGCGGACAATGGGTCTTTTAATTTATGGTACATGCTTCCTCAGTTTGCCCAGTTGATTTCATACAAGGGACGCTATTGGCGGATGGCTGAAAAGCTACCCAATCAGAGCACGTATTACGTATTAAATAAAACTCCTCAATGATATACGATATGCTTCCCGCGCGGTGCTTCTCACACTTGAAAGCTCTAACAGCCCATATTGATTTTTGATTGTTTGCTTTTCTCTGTCTCTCTCACTCTCTCTGACATTCTCTGCACCTGACGGAGGGGGTGTGAGTAGAGGGGCTGTTTGCTGAATGCTGAAATACTACCTTCACATTGATCCCTTCATTGCGGATGCTTTATCGTACAGCCCTATTGATTTTTGCTTGTTTACTTCTCTCTCTCTCTCTCTGACATTCTCTGCTCCTGACGCGCACTCCTTTGAAGAGGAAGATATGTTTGCATTCTTTTAATTGTGAGAAAGAACTGTCATCTCTGTCTTGTCATGGAACACGGTTTAAACTTTTGATTAAAGGGTGTTATTTCATGTCTAGAGGGCTCTAATAATGTTAAAAAAACGTATTTAGAAGGTCGTAAACAGGTTTTCTATGCTCTAACTGCAAAAATATTATATTTATAAATAAAGAATCCTACTTCGTGGAAATTCATTTATCTGTCTGGAGTGGATTAACCAACATAAACAAGGGTCTACTGTATAACTGTGCGGAGAACATTTATAAACAGTGTGGCAGAGTTTCTAAGGGCTTAAAATATACAAAAATAACCATACAAACATGGTTTCTTTCTAAGGGCTTAAAATATACAAAAATAACCAGTAGGGAGTCATGGACAACCTAGTTTTATACACATGGTTTCTACGAAGAGTCATATGTGCCCTATAACCCGATTTTCGTCCTAGGAGGGGTTCTGGAACTCAACCGAACTTCGAAAAGGATTACTACCTATATGATATATATATAGTGGACTGGGGATTGGGAACACTTCTGGGTCAGGGAATATAAAAGGAGATGGAGCCCTCCTGCAGTATGGAGCTCAGCTGGGTGGAAGGGTGGCGATGCGTCTGTGAGTGATGGAGAGTTTATTGTAGTGATTATTGTTTGGTTAATGAGTATTGTGGAGGAGAGGATGCTTTGTGCACTGTGGAAGATAAATAAAGTCAACTTGTGGACTTTTATCTGGTATCTGGAGTCGTGGGAGGGGTTCAAGGACAGCAAGTGAGCGAACTAAGTGTCACAATATATATATTTATTTTGCAGACCAGTGTAACTGGCACCAAATGAGTGAGTGTGGATGTGTGCCTTAGAATATACCTTGATATTGAATGGTGCCCTGTCTAGGGTTGGTTCTAGCCTTGAACATTGGCATCTGTAACACTGAACTGGGTTAGGTAAGTTTGTTAATGATGGCTGAATCAATTTTCATTATCCAGTTATGGCTCTGCCTCAACTCAGGGTCATGAGCTTCACATACCACCCTGGATGGTGATATTTACCTGCTCCTCTGGTCTGGTTGAACTCCCCTTTGATGACTTTGCAGGACTTCCCATTTCCATTGCACACACCACAGTGGTCTTCTATTGCTAGTGACCCAAACATTCCATCACAACCTGCTTTCTGTGCAAAAAAAAAATAAAACAATGAACCATTACTTCTGGACAGGAGATGAAGTTAAAATGTTACCCTGCTTACCATTGGATGTCACATAAATGTCTGTCACCTTCAGAAGGAAGCAGGAGTCAATCCTGGTGACAGCAGTAGGGACATCTGTGTGATTCTCTGGTCAGATAAGGTGTACTGTATGTAGCACCTACCCAAGTAAATTTGTCTTCAAACAGTAGGACTTTGTTGCAGCCTTTACAAAGTTCAGAAAACTTGGATGCTGAACCTCCTCCATCTCTGTTCTTCTACCTGTTTATCACTCAACAGTAATCTTTTAATTTATGACAACTCTTAGTTTTAATAAATAGTAGACATTGTTTAAACCTGCAGACGCTGATGTTATACGTGATGTTGAAATCTACTGTGACTGTGATTATTTCTTGAGCTTCACTGATGACAATATCACTTGTATTTACCTCTCTGAACACAACCATTTCCTGCACAACTACCCACTTAAATTAAACCTATGGATTACTGTGAATGGGTGTGTTACACTGGCATATTCCCCAGGACTTGCATTACACATCTGCAGTAACACAACTCCTGGAGCTGACATTTAAAGTAATAATGCAAATCTTTTCAATTATTAGTAATATCAACATTTCGATCAGGCAACAAGCAGTAAATTAAGGGTCTCTGAAGGCCAAAGTGATTGCAATTTTCGAGTTAAACCATTGGTCTTAAGCCAAACATCATCCTTTAATTGTGCTCTTATTCACACAATAATTGTGACTGCTTTACATAACAACTTTTGGCTGTAAGCAGCCTTATATCAAATCCAGAGGAGATTTTGCCATTTTTCTACTCATTCTACAAACTTAAAATGACATGTGCACCAGACATGATAACAGCAGTCCATGACTGCTTCACTCTGTGGTTATCAGCAAATCATTAACTTGCTAAGCCACGCACTATCAAAACAATTTCAACAGTATGGTGTAGTAGAAGAGTTGAAAGACATCCAAAGAAATTCTTTCATTTTAGTAGTTTAGGAACTGTCAAGGGGGAGGTGAAGCATATCAGGAATATGAAAGGGAATTAAAATATACCAACAAGTAAACAGAAAATGCTAAACCTGTAGTTTTAATGACACTTACACTTGTGAAGAAGTGGATGGTCTATGTCAGTAACAGGGACTACTACTGAGTGGTCTGGAAATTGTAGAGGGAGATGTGCTGCTTAGATTAAATAGGCTAAAAATCTAGCAAATTTCTATGATCCGGACAGTAAAATACACTAAATAACAAGCTATTTACTGTAAGTATGGAGATAGGTGGAAGGATAGATAATCTAGGATCAAGAATCAGTTGACTCATTGCAGAGAGACTTGGATTCTATAGAGGCCTGAGTAGATTTGTTGCAGATGAAGTTTAATGTAAGTGCAAGTAAGGTATTGCATTTAGGAAGTAAAAAGGTTTGAATACAAAGTAAAGGGTCTAAAACATGAAAGTATCTCTTATGAGAAGGAACTGGGAGTCATAGTGGACTCATCACTATATCCAGACAGGGTAGAGAAGCCATCAAGAAGGCAAACAGAATGTTAGGTTGTATGGCGCCCTGATGTGTACAGTAAATGTCAAAGGAAGATATGCTTAAGCTTTATAACTCACTAGTGAGGCCTCACCTGGAGTACTATATGTAGTATTGCTCTCCGGGCTACAAAAAAGACATAGCAGCATTAGAAAAAGCCTAGTTAAGAGTGACTAAGCTGATTCTAGGACTGCAGGGAATGAGTTATAAGGAAAGGTGGAAAGAGTTGAACCGTTAAGGTTAATCAAACAGAGATTAGTAGATGACATGATCGAAGTGTTTAAAAATTATCAAAGGAATTAGTACAGTTCAGACAGATTGTTAATTTAAAATGAAATCAACAAGAACCAGGGGCACAGTTGAAAACTTGTTAAGGGAAAATTTCACACAAATTTTTGAAAGTTTTTCTTCAAACAGAGAGCAACAGATAGATACATGGAATAAATTACCAACTGCTGTAGAAGGTTAGACGTGATGTTATTTTGGAGAAATTAAGTAGATAGGATTGGTGAGCTTTGTTGGGCTGAATGGCCTGTTATTGTCAAACTTTTTCTAATGTACAGCTGTTATAAAGTACATAGTAGTCTTTGGATAAGGTGCGATAAAAGTAAACTTAATATGCTAGTTTTATTTAGTTAGCCAACCATTACTTAATCTCCTTAAGGGTAGAAGGGCTAATAACTTAACATCCTAGCAGTAACCAACCCTAACAACATAAACTCTGCTTACCTCATAAGGGGCCAATTTAGAGCAGCCAATCAAACTAACCCACAACTTTGGGAAGAAAAAAGGAAACCTGAGTGCCTGGAGGAAAATTTACGCAAACACCTGGAGAACATGCAAAGGCCATAAAGACAGCATCCATAATAATAAACATTTATTTATAAAGGACATTTTAAAAACACTTGAGTCTCACCCGAAGTGCTGTACAGCATTAAAAGAATACTGTATAACACAGAATAAAAAGCAAACTCAGCACATCAACAAAACAAAACATTTCAACACAGAAAATGCTTGCCATTGAACAACATTCAATAACTTTAAGCTGATTTATCCTTATTCAAAAGATATTGAAAGTGTATATCTTAACCCTGGACTTAAAAATGTGACCGATGATACAGATCTTAATTTGAAGAACATGCTATTCCAATGTCTAGGGGCCATGACAGAAAAGCTTGGTCACCCTTTTTACTTCCACCTGGCTTGAGGCACAAGGAGCAAAAGCTGATAATGAAGACCTGATTGAACAAGATTTGTAGTTTGAGAGTTGTAAGCACATTAATAATATCAGAAGGCCCCAAGCCGCTGAGCTCTTTAAAAGCCAACAGTGACCTCGAACTGTATCCTAAAATGAAATGGAAGCCAATGCAATGAGCCTCACACTGGAGTGATTTGTTCCTTTTTCCTAATGGCAGCCAGCAATTGTGCACCAGCATTCTGAGCCAACTCTGTAGGTGTGACACAACAGACTGCCTCATACCTACATAAAGAGAGTGACGGTAATCGAAGCGAAACATAATAAAATTTGATTCGTTTTTCTAGATCAGTATGAGAGAGAAATGATTTTGTTTTATCCTAAGTTGAAAAAAAATGCTTTTTACAAATTAATTGATCAGTTGTTCAAAATTAAGCTCAGGATCAAAATCAATAACAATATTCAAAGCCTGTGGTTTCATGGATAAGAAAAAAGAGCCAAGCACCTGTGATAGAATGTCCACCAAATACAATAACCTCCGTCTTGTCATCATTCAGCTGTGCTCAAATGTCTTACCCTCCTCTGGTTCCCGGACACTGACCACTAGAGTAACTTTGCCGCTCAAACACCCTGCAGAATTAAAATGCACTATCATCATTTTTATCTACAGTGGTGTTTGATGATTATCTCCTGATTGTTGCCAATGCAACATTTAAGGCTTGAGTATTTAACCATAGAACACCTCTACCACGTACATGGAAATTTTCATTATAGCAACTCCAAGGAAATGAGGAAATTTTAGCTACAGCCATTAAATTGGTAAATTAAGAAATAAAACAGTAATCCATGCTTTAAATGTCAAAATTCAATACCCCATACAACAATAGAAAGCAGGCAATTACACATCCACAGTTCACCAGTCCATCGGTGTTAGGCAGAAACAACCTTGGATAGAGTGTCAGTCCATTGTGGGCCACTTTTATCCCCAATCTGCATAACGTCTAGTTCCTTAGGATTGATGGGCCATGAACACGCTTCTACAATTTATGGTTACAGGGTGACCTCTCCCAGCATCTTTGGACATAAGATTAGAGTTCATCCTGAATGCAACTTTAGGGCACACTCATGCACACACTCATACTACTGATAGAAGGATCTGGAGACCATCCTGATTCTATCGAGGTAAGTGATACCAGTCTGGGATGAGAGGGGGTGCTCACACTAACTGTCTCTACTTTTACACCTACAGCTCCAAGAAGCCAACAAGTGAGGGCAACTAACCTGACTGCAGCACCCACAGCTGCATCTGCCCCTTCCAGTCGGAGCTCAATAAAACCAGACAGTCCCCAGAGGATGGTGTCTGATATTGGACCACAGTGTTGTTCAAGCCTTCCTGAATTAAGGAGCGTTTTGTTTGATTGAGCTAAAACAACGTCTTTTTTTTTTTCTTTTGGTGCCATCGTGCCCAGGTTTTGTTTTACTTTGCTTTATTAAGCAGGAACACCTGGTTGGTGCCCCTACATTTCGAAGTGACCTGTACAATTCTGTCCTCCATCCACACCACATATTTTTTCATTAAACTCTTTAAATCATGACCCTGACAAGACAAAACAGAAGTAAACAACACTCGTATCCTCCCATTTTTAGGTTACAGCTGCAGTAATTACATTAAAGCCTTAGTTACACCCTTTATTTACTAACTTTTAGAGAAGATCCAAACTCCGCTGAACACACCCCAGGGCAGAAGGAGTTGGTATTGCACTTCACTTTAGCCGCATGAACCCTTGCTGAACAGAGCTATTATAATGAAAGTGACATGTCTACTACAAACGTAAGAGTGCAGTGCTGGCAGATGAAGAGACTCACTCGGGGTCTGACCTCAGAAGTGGTCCATTCTTTTAGATACGAGCTCATGGTGCCCGCCCAAACTATATAAAAACTCACAAAACTCCATTATACGAGTCTCTACAAATGTGGATGACTGCATTGTTCATATTTCATTAGTGGATTAAAACGATAAGCCAAACAGAAATGTATTAGTTTATAATTTCTGTCAAAGCATAACAAATCAAGGAGCTGGTGACCTGAGACATTCACCTTTCATATTTCCTGAATTTCCGTACAAACACAGGCCCATCATTGCCCATGCTGCTCATCTGTGATACTGTGGGGAGATGTCTGCTTCACATCTGTGTTTACTAAATGCTGTCTTCTAAAGTATGAATTATATTAAAATGCCTTCACTTCCAAAGTGCTAATGACTGCTTTCAATGAACAGGCTAAAGGTCATCCAAACTGTAAATAGTTTTATTCTGCCATCAGCATTCTTAGTAAAAGCAGGAAACTCCCTCATTTCTCCCAAATTACTTTTCTTCATGAGGAGATGAAGTGCTCCTCTGCCCTCCAGGCAATTTAAAAAGAGAAATCATTAATTTTTTTTTTTAAACAGAGGGCACCCAGGCTAGAAAACCTACAACAATGCAGATAGTCAACACCAAGGGAGTTGTGGACCTCTACTGATTCTGCAGGTATTGACTAAGAAAATAGAGATGCTAACACGGAGACACTTCATAAATCACTGAGCTGCAAACAACATTTTGAATGTGCCATGCTGAGATTCTACAAGTAGTGCTGATGCAAACGATGAAAGAACTAATTCTGAAGGCCGAAAAATGAAGGCACTAAAAGGGGCAAGGCAAACAATAGTCATAAAAAACAGCATGAGGTCAAAATCAAGGAGAACAACAAGTACCAAAAGTACAACCCTGTTTGCAAAAATGTTAGACACTGTATAAAATATAAATAAAAATTGGTAAGCAATGATCTTCAAATCATTTAAGATCTAGATTCAATTGAAAACATTACAAAGGCAACATATCAGAAGTTGAAATTGAAAAATGTTATTGTTTTATGAAAAATATATGGTTATTTCGAATTTGACTGGGCAACACATTTCTAGAAAGATGTGACAGGAGCAACAAAAGACTGGAAAGGTTGTGTAATGCAAAAAAAAAACTTGATGAAACATCTCACAAGTAATCAGGTGAATGGCAACGGGTCTGTCACATGATTGGGTATAAAAAGAGCATCCCAGAAAAGCGGAGTCTCTCAGAAGTGAAGATGGTTGACAGGTTCGCCACTCTAAAACACTGTGCCAGCAATTTAAGAATAGCAAGCCTCCTCAGGCATTTTAATCAAGATATTTTAGTCAAGTCTTGAGAGGAAAAAAAGGATCTAGTCATGTACGACATAAACTAAATAGGCTGAATAATTACAGCATGCTGTCCAGGACCTCACAGATGTTCAAAAAATTGGCTTATTAAAAATGATGGAGATTATTGCACATGTTTTTGCGTTATTAATAGGTATGATATTTGGTAATGATAGTTATTAGTTTAGAAGTTCTGCCACAATTGGTAGCCCCCTGAATATAAAAGCTCTGAAGCTCAGGCATCTGAAGCATAAACCAGGCTGAAAACAATCCGGTTACATGGGTGGGCTGGGAAGTGCAGGGTCCAAGAATCAAAACTACGAGGGGATAAATCTAGGAAGGGGTTGTGTAAACCTTTTACAACATATACAAAAAACATATTTTAGGTAGGTTTTATTTGGATTAGGATTTTCTTCCATTTATTTAGTTTTTGAGTTTCACAGTATCATGTAAAAACAAACTGTCACATATTGTGGTTATGCAAATCATCATATTATGGGCACGCTGTATTTTATATTGTGGAACAGGACCCGGACACAGATAGATGGACAACGGTTTCGCACCCAACACACTCATTTTATTTACTGTAATATTTACAGTTTTGTCAGTGCACCGATCCCCCAAAGTCCAGGCCTCACAGTCACCGATGTCTTCATTCTGGCCCCCTCCACTCCTCTCTCCATCTCCGTCCTCTTCCACCCGACTCTTGCTACTGAATGAAGGGAGGCGGCCCCTTATATACAAGCCCGAATGGGCTCCAGCTTCTTCCCTGCGATTCTCCGCGGGGACACCCCCATGTGGCGGAAGTGCCGGCTGTGCACCCGGAAGCCCTCCAGGTGTTCCCAGTCTTCTTCTTCACCACTTCCTGGTGTGGCGGAAGTGCTGTGGTCCAGGGTTCTTCAGGCACCGGGGCGCCCACTGGCGGTGGCCATGGGCCCCTACAGGGTTGGGCTTCCAAGCCCTCTACCCGTGGCCCCCAACACAACCAGGGCGGTCCCCCCTCGTAGTCTGGAGGAGGCACAAGCCCTCCTCCGCTCCTCCTGGGCGTCCTGGCTGGGCTCTACCCCCAGCCGCATGCCACAATATACACATATACATGTACACTCTATAGTACGTAGTATATGTGTGTCATATATAGAAGATATATTCAGTATATCCACTCATTGTCTAAACCCACTTATCCAAAGTAGTTGTGGTTAGTGCTATTTTTACTATTTTTATTGGTTTTCTTGCACTTCTGCATTTTTAGTGTTATGATCATGATGTTATCGCAGCACTATTTTTGTGTTTATTTTTTTGTGGTCGCCTCCATGCCAGTTGTCAACCATATGATCACTAGTGTTGTTATGCTTAGCGTCATCATGCTGTCCTGTTTAAAAATGGGGTGAGGCGGGGGAGTGACATGGACATTTGTGTACTGGAATCTCTCATACAAATTTAAAAAAAAAAAAAAACCTTTGCACTTTAATGAGGAGAAATCAAACCCAGATGGTGGAAGGAAATTTTGCTTGCTCTCTTTTGAATTTGGATTTAATTTTTGTGTATTGGATTTCAGATGATCTCTACTTTTCACTGCTCTATGAACTTTTTGCCTGTTACTGGCCTCATCTATGTGTTTTTCTTATTGTTGGTGAAAGGGCACTTCCAAGAAGACCTTAGTGCTAGGATTCTGCCTGGCCCTAAGCTTGTGTTTTCCTGTCCTGCCTCTTTGACTCTGCTTATTGCCTGCCATATTTAGTGCCATCTGCCAATGGCATTGCATCCATCAGGCTACCAGAGATCATAACATACATAAACTTGAATAGTGTGCAGATATATATTTTTTTCAAGGCAAAGTGATGACTCTGAGGCTAGGGATCTGCGCCAGCAATTGGAAGGTTGCTGTTTTGAATTCCGTAAATGCCAGAACTGATTCCACTCCCTCTGGCCCTTCGGCAAGGCCTTTGTATTATTTTTGTGTGTAAATATTATATATATATATATATAGCTTGTCACACATGTGCGCATGGGAGGCAGTTAAAGGGCTTGAGTAAGGGCAGTTCCGAATCATACCGGTATTTGGCAGAGTGCACTGACCCTTTTTCTCCCTTGCCTGCAGACCATTCACGGGAGATTCCACCCGGCCGTCTTTGACGTCACTTCCGGGTCCGAGCCTATGGAAGAAGACCTTGCCGACTCCGGCCCCTGTGATGTCAGTTTCAGGCTCGAACCTATGGCTGAAGACCTTCCTGAGCCCGACCCCTTTGATCTCACTTCCTGTCTTCCCCTTTAAAAGCCTCCACCTTTTCCCTATTCCCTCAGTTCTGTTTTGGACTCGGTTTTGTGCACAGCAGTGCAATCATTTAAAACGACAATTTGCAGCCCATGAACGTATTTTTTCCTAAAATATAATTAATAGTTACTTCTGCAGAACAGCATACCAGATAAACCTGGAAGACTCATTCCCACAATTATGTTATTTTGAATTGGAGAGCCACCTCATTCATTGGTCAAGAATCCTGAATTCAATTCAGAAGCATAGAATTATGGGAATGCATCTTTTCTGGTTGATCTTGTCTGCAAGTTTTCCAGAAGTTAGTATTTATAACATTTTAGCAAGAAGTATATGCATTCAATCCAAATCTTTGTCATGCTCTTTCACTTTAGATTTACCCAGGTAAGCTACACATCCAGCACCATGAAAATCAAATCCTCTATATTCACTTTATTGAAATATGGTTTTCTTGCGTGTAGGGAGATTAATCCAGTCAGGGAAGGGCCACATAATAAGCACAAAGCAATCTAAGTGTGATGCATTTTCAAAACTCTTCATTTTTCACTCATCGACACTGTAACATTTTTAGAGATATGAGACTCTGAAGAGCGTATTCAGAAGTTTTTGTTTTCGAGGGTTAAAAACGTCAAAGTGTGGACAAAAGATAAAAACATAGACTAATGCGCTAATGGTGGCGCAGTGGGTAGCGCTGCTGCCTCGCAGTAAGGAGGCCTGGGTTCGCTTCCCGGGTCCTCCCTGCGTGGAGTTTGCATGTTCTCCCCGTGTCTGCATGGGTTTCCTCCCACAGTCCAAAGACAGGCAGGTTAGGTGCATTGGTGATCCTAAATTGTCCCTAGTGTGTGCTTGATGTGTGTGTGTGCCCTGCAGTAGGCTGGCACTCTGCCTGGGCTTTGTTCCTGCCATGCGCCCTGTGCTGGCTGGGATTGGCTCCAGCGGACTCCTGTGACCCTGTGTTAGGATACAGCGGTTTGGACAATGACTGACTGACTGATAAGATGGCTTCCCACTTCTTAGCATTTTTGCAGTACCATGAGATTGACCCAACTTTTGAATAATATAACATTTTTTTAATTGCTATTTTCTGTGCGCACCAGCTTCCTGAACTGTTTCTGCAAAAAACTTTAAAGAATCACAGGGAAAACACTGATTCAAACGGCCAAGAGTGGAACATGTAACATGTGAGCTTAACAGTGGCTGACAAATTACCTTTTTTTTCCATTTTTTATATTATCTGAGAATACAAAAAATGGAGATTGTTGAGACATATATTTCAATAAATCCTGCCTTGCGCCCTGTGTTGGCTGGAATTGGCTCCAGCAGACCCCCGTGACCCTGTAGTTAGGATATAGCAGGTTGGATAATGGATGGATGGATCTTTCAGAATACTCTTGCTGCAAGCAGAATTAATGAGTATATTGAGAATATACAACCCCAAATCAAAAAAGTTGGGACAGTGTGGAAAATGTGAATAAAAAAATAAAGCAGTAATTTACAAATTTCCCTTAACTTTTATTTCATTGCAGACAGTATGAACACAAGATAATTCATGTTTTTTTTGGTCAACATCATTTGATTTGTAAATAAACATCCATTCTTGCCATTCAGGCTTACAACACATTCCAAAAAAAGTTGGGATGGGGGCAATTCAGGGGTAGTAATGAGGTATAATAACTAAATAATGATGTGATTTGAAACTGGTGATGTTAACAGGTGATTGCAATCATGATTCGGTACAAAAGCAGCATCGAGGAAAGGCCTACTCCTTTAGGAGCAAAGATGGGCAGAGGATCGCCAGTTTGCCACCAAGTGCGGGCAAAAATCTTTGTAATGATTAAAAAAAAACGTTTCTCCGAGACCGATAGGAAGAGATTTGGGCATTTCTCCCTCTACAGTGCATAACATAGTGAAAAGAATCAGGGAATCTGGAGAAATTACCATGCACAAAGGCCAAGGGTGCAAGCCTAAACTGAAAGGCCGTGATCTCCGAGCCCTCAGACGGCACTGCATAAAAAAATGTCATTCATCAATAAATAATGTAACTGCGAGGGCTCAGGACTACTTCAGGAAGTCACTCTCACAGTACGTAGTTACATTAGGAAATGCCAGCTAAAACTGTACTGTGCCAAAAGGAAGCCCTACATAAATAGTGTCCAGAAGCACCGTCGACTTCTCTGGGCTCGGAGGCATCTGGGATGGTCCATTGTGCAGTGGAAACGTGTATTGTGGTCAGACGAATCGGTTTTTCACATCTTTTTTGGAAGAAATGGACGCCGTGTTCTGTGGACCAAAGAGGAAAAGGACCATCCAGACTGTTACCAGATACAAGTCCAAAAGCCAGGGTCTGTCATGGTATGGGGATGTGTCAGTGCCTTCGGCAAAGGTAACTTGCACTTCTGCGATGGCACCATCAATGCTGAGAAGTATATCTCAATTTTGGAGGAACAAATGCTGCCTTCAAGACGACGTCTTTTCCAGGGCTGCTCATGCTTATTTCAGCAAGACAATGCCAAACCACATACTGCGCGCATAACAAAGGCATGGCTGCGTAAGAAGAGGGTGCGGATACTTGAGTGGCCTGCTTGCAGCCCTGATTTGTCTCCTATAGAGAATGTTTGGCGCATTTTGAAACGAAAAATGTGTCAACGAAGACACAGCACTGTTGCGCACCTAAAACATTGTTTGCAGGAAGAATGGGCCAAACTTACACCTGCAACACTTAGTCACTTGATTTCTTCAATGCCTAAATGTCTTTTAAGTGTTGTTAAAAGACAGGGGAACTGTACAAAGTGGTAAATGCTGTACTGTCCCAACTTTTTTAAAAATGTGTTGCAAGCCTGAATGGCAAGAATGGATATTTATTTATAAATCAAATGATGTTGACGAAAAAAATCATGAATTATTTTGTGTTCATACTGTCTACAATGAAATAAAATTTGAGGAGAATTTATAACTTGCTTTTTTCTTTTTTTATTCACATTTTTCACACTGTCCCAACTTTTTCTGATTTGGGGTTGTATTTATGAAACTACTGCTCATGCCACCAGTGAATTCAGACTTATTCAGTATTCACAGCTTGGTAAAATATAAATTACTGAATGATCCAAAGTGCTTCAATCATGTCGACTGCTACTTGTAAATGAAGAGTGTTTCTTAATTTAGGGTTATGTTGAGGGTAGCACAGTGATTAGCACTGCATCCTTGCAAATGTTTTGGACTCAAACTGCAGACCAGCTTACTGTCCATGTGGAGATGGCAAATTCTTGTTACTTGGAAAAGTTAGCTTTTTCACTTTTCTTCTCTCAGTCACCATCACACTTCCCTCCTCCCCTGATCTGACCCTAACTAACAGCGCCAGCATAAATTTACACCCGATCTGATGCTGTTCATTTTCAAATAATATTGCATTAGTACCGTGATGTTTTCTGATTGGTACTATTCAGGTCATAAAATTATTTCTTCAAAATGTCACATATATTTGTCTCTTTCTTTTTCTTCTCCAGTGCTGTGTTGACATCATGGACCAGAAGGCGTGAGCTTATTCAGTGCGAGCAGGAGCATGCAGGTGGCCGGTTGCTTGTGCTATAACATGTACTGTGCAAGGCATGTATGGGGTCCACTGAGAGAAGAAGAGTGTTCATGGCTCACCTTGCAGAGGAACTTCACTTCTTACAAGAAAAGGCGATGGAAAAAGAAAAGGAGGCTGCAACATCGACAAGCTTCTGTTCCAAGACAGCCACTTCCCTCAGGAAAGCAAACTCAGTCAGTGTCAGGTGCCCCTTCAATATAATAGGAACCACAGCATAGAGAGAAGTGTGTACATTGCAATAGGTACACATTGTAAATGTAGGAAGGACATTTCTTGGGTGTGTGGGAACTGTTAACATTTGAATTTGATTATTGCATAAAGCATTGAACTGACCTCTCTGTACTATTCTTTCCTCTGCATGTCCTGGAGTACAAAAGAAACACCACCATGCACCAAAATGTGGAGACTAAGCAAGATCGGAAAAAAAAAAACTGATTAGAACCACAAGGTCAAGAAGGTCTGCGAATTAATATGAATAATATGAATAATGTTGCATCCGTGCCACAGTGTTTTCCGAAATGTACTATACAGGTCATAAAATGAATAATTCCAAATATCATATATACATATGTCTCTGTTTTTGTCAGTGCGGCTTTGACATCATGGACCATAAGGTGCATACTAATTTAGCGTGAGCAGGAACACTCAATAAAACTGAATAAAAAAACTCAAGTGACAATGAGATACGAAGAAGTCAGATTCACCAGCATTTGTGTATCAGCTTGTATCCCTCCAGATCAGAGAATTTCCAGTTCCATCGTTTCAAAACACCACTCACAGCTATAGTTATTCCCAGTTTCAAATAAAAACTAACAACGTCAGATCTGGGGGTGGGGGGTTGTATCGTGATTGAGACTGAAAGAATAAAAGTAAAAAAAAAACACTAACTTTTACAAGTACTATAAATTTACACCGGCTGTTGCAGATGCAAACCAAATGTATGTTTTTATTGTATAATATTAACAATAAGAGCAGCTCACTTTTCGGCTCACAAAACGGTAAATATATGAGGCAGTCAGAATCGAGCCGGGGGACTCTTGATTACAAGTCAGCAATTCTTACTGCTGTGCCACAGAAGCTGTTGTAGCATCCTTGTACATTTTGTGAAAGTATTTATTTGATCTCTGGAGTTCAGGCCTCACACATTATATAGTTTATGTCTACAATTTGTCATTTATTACTAAAATATGAAAAAAGTTTCTGATTTAACAATGTGTTTTTTCACAGATTATTGTAGAAACGGAACTAAATGAAATGCATGTGTTCCAAATAACGATCTATTATTTCCCTATACAACTCTAGGTACCTAACTCCCAGATAATCAAGGCTGGAACTGGGAGAACTTTGTGCCCGTTCTGCAGCGGTGGGGGGATGGAATAGTAGGCTGCTTGCTGCTTGTCTTGATCGACACATTTTCAAGACAAAAGACGCCAATGGAGAGGTGCAAAGGGATTTAAGTTGGGCCGGATTTACGAATTTTTTCGTAGGTTTTGGTAATTCAAGTGTTGACATTTATATGTATATACGGTTGTTTGTTGTCTGTGATTCAGTTTTGTTTTATGTTTATTTTTATACCTAGGAGTTTTTTTATTATGTTGAATCCAGTACTGTTAGTCCTTTGTTTTGTTCTGTTAGTTTTTTGTTTTGGTTTTATTTTATTTTTCTGGTGTATCTGAATGTCGTGGTAAAATACAACAAATCTTTTATTTTTCTAAGCTTTATTTTATGTTTTTTCTGTGGTGGTGTTTAGTGATACACCACCTAATCTAAGTACTGTGCAGCAATCTGTGTAGCTGGAACAAAAGCAGACAACATCCACTGCATCGAATTTTCCAGGACAAAGCCTAAAACAAGAAAGAACAACTTATTATGTAGACATAATGCCAAGTAAGGTCAAGGTGGTGTTTTGGCCTTGAAACCCCTGCAGGTTTTGTTTTTTTTTTTACCAGCATTCCAGCCTGGAATTGTTTACAATTTTTTTCTGTCCTGCCTGACTGTCTGACCATGGCATTAGACTTATCCACATTATATATAAGGACTGTGCTTTATCTATTATGTATTTGTCAGTGTTATGTAAGTGTGTATTGATTTATTCTTACCATATACAGTTAAGTCCATAAATATTTGGACAGAGACAACTTTTTTCTAATTTTGGTTCTGTACATTATCACAATGAATTATAAATGAAACAACTCAGATGCAGTTGAAGTGCAGACTTTCAGCTTTAATTCAGTGGGGTGAACAAAATGATTGCATAAAAATGTGAGGCAACTAAAGCATTATTTTAACACAATCCCTTTATTTCAGGGGCTCAAAAGTAATTGGACAATTGACTCAAAGGCTATTTCATGGGCAGGTGTGTTCAAGTCCGTCGTTATGTCATATCAATTAAGCAGATGAAAAGGCATGGAGTTGATTTGAGGTGTGGTATTCGCATGTGGAAGATTTTGCTGTGAACAGACAACATGCGGTCAAAGGAGCTCTCCATGCAGGTGAAAGAAGCCATCCTTAAGCTGCAAAAACAGAAAAAAAACATCCAAGAAATTGCTACAATATTATGAGTGGCAAAATCTACAGTTTGGTACATCCTGAGAAAGAAAGCAAGCACTGGTGAACTCAGCAACGCAAAAAGACCTGGACGTCCACGGAAGACAACAGTGGTGGATGATCGCAGAATCATTTCCATGGTGAAGAGAAACCCCTTCACAACAGCCAGCCAAATGAACAACACTCTCCAGGGTGTCGGCGTATCGATATCCAAGTCTACCATAAAGAGAAGACTGCATGAAAGTAAATACAGAGGGTGCACTGCAAGGTGCAAGCCACTCATAAGCCTCAAGAATAGAAAGGCTAGATTGGACTTTGCTAAACAACATCTAAAAAAGCCAGCACAGTTCTGGAAAAACATTCTTTGGACAGATGAAACCAAGATCAACCTCTACCAGAATGATGGCAAGAAAAAAGTATGGAGAAGGCGTGGAACAGCTCATTATCCAAAGCATACCACATCATCTGTAAAACACAGTGGAGGCAAGCAGTGTGATGGCTTGGGCGTGCATGGCTGCCAGTGGCACTGGGACACTAGTGTTTATTGATGATGTGACACAGGACAGAAGCAGCCGAATGAATTCTGAGGTGTTCAGAGACATACTGTCTGCTCAAATCCAGCTAAATGACGTCAAATTGATTGGGCAGCGTTTCATGATACAGATGGACAATGACCCAAAACATACAGCCAAAGCAACCCAGGAGTTTATTAAAGCAAAGAAGTGGAAAATTCTTGAATGGCCAAGTCAGTCACCTGATTTTAACCCAATTGAGCATACATTTCACTTGTTGAAGACTAAGCTTCGGACAGAAAGGCCCACAAACAAACAGCAACTGAAAGCCGATGCAGTAAAGGCCTGGCAGAGCATTAAAAAGGAGAAAACTCAGCATCTGGTGATGTCTATGAGTTCAAGACTTCAGGCTGTCATTGCCAGCAAAGGGTTTTCAACCAACTATTAGAAATGAACATTTCATTTCCAGTTATTTAATTTGTCCAATTACTTTTGAGCCCCTGAAATGAAGGGATTGTGTTAAAATAATGCTTTAGTTGCCTCACATTTTTATGCAATCGTTTTGATCAACCCACTGAATTAAAGCTGAAAGTCTGCACTTCAACTGCATCTGAGTTGTTTCATTTAAAATTCATTGTGGTAATGTACAGAACCAAAATTAGAAAAAAGTTGTCTCTGTCCCAATATTTATGGACCTAACTGTATACTCACATACAAGTCGAGTCTTGAAACCTGAAAAATCAATCATAAAATCAGACTACGACTTATACACCCGTTCAAAAATGTGACACTTAATCTTCTTGCCTCTTCCAATCTTGCACCAGTTTCTCAGACACATCAAATTTTGTTGCAGCAGTGCAGTTACCAATTTCTTTCACTACTTGAACGACATTTAATTTAAAAGAAGCTTCAGATTTTCTTCTGATCGAATGCTTCATTGTACATAAGGGATGCTCTTACGATAAAGGTGTATGAGTGTCTGAGATACAAAAAACACAAATCAGTGCAAACGTTGCTTTGGAATAGTTTGGGTATTACCGTGTGGTCATGTAGGCACAATACATAGAAAAAGAAGGCCGTGTGCTCCGTGGTTACTCTCTCAGGTGGGCGTTAGCATATCGTAATCTCTTGGACCAATAGTGTGTGTTTTCTGCATTTAACTTATAGGACCGACATTATAAAATACCACAAATTATACGGTAAAATCAAGTCCCAACTTATCTGTGAGTATATATGGTATTTACTTTTTTGTGTGTGGGGAGGCATTCATTTATTCTTATTCTTATCTATTTTTAATCTGTTTTTCATTTCTTGCAACTTTTTATTTGACATCTTGTAAAGCAATTTGAGCTACATTCTTTGCATACAAATGTCCTATTGATGTAAATGTTGTCTTCTTTACTTTCACACCAGTTAGTTTATGATCATGTGGTGCAGTAAGCTGCGTCTGATGACGTTGCCTACTTTTTATTATAAATATGGTGGCAATCACACAGTTCAACATCCCTTAGAAGATAAAACTCTGTCAAGAACACCAACTCTTTACTTAGCTTGGTGCTATTCAAAGAGTAGCTGAGGTGTCTTTTCAGGTTTTTGACTTGTTCTTCATTTTCCAACTACTCTTTTTGGTTTACCTTTTAAATTCATGCCATTTTGGTGTCTTTGTGTTTTTCCCAGTATTGATCCTGCTGTCTCCTGAATTCTCTGTCTTGCCTTGACCATTTCTTGATCAACTGCTTATTTACAAAAATCTTTGGATTCTTGCACATAGATTATGACATATCGTGAGTTGTTTGATTGATTTTGTGTGATGCGAAAGGTGTGTGAATTTACATGTCTCACTAGTCATTAGCAAATGAGGGACAGAAAGTATTATTTAGGCAGTAGAGTAACGCAGGATAGCATTGGTACAAAAAGTTATAGGATACAACAGTCAGACAAGAATGTTATGGGTGAGATGAAAAGGTCAGGTAGCATTTACTGGGAATTTTTGCCAGAAGCATGTTTAAGGGGTCCAAACTAACCTCTTTAATAAAACCCCTGCGTGCGTCCAGGTGTCCGTGTGTGTGTGTCTTCTGGTGAAGTGCGCATGCGCGGGCCGCGCCGCACATTATACCGTGCCCCGCCCATGCGCACAGCACCTTGGTCGCACACACACTGGAAGCTGGGCGCGCAGTGAATGGCCTAGCCGCCGCTGCGCACGATAAGCAAATAAAGCACACACACTGGAAGCTGGGCACACAGTGAATGGCGTTGCCACAGCCGCGCATGATAAGATATAAAGGACACCATTGCTGGGGAGAGTGCTGATTGGGTAGTCGCGCAGCAACATAAAATCCGTTGTTGGGAGACGCCACACAAAATAATCAGTTGCACGCCCCCACAGATTAAAATACTTGCTGGGGAACTGCACAGTACTTGCTGGGGAGACGCCACAGGCACGATTATAAGCAGCACGCCACACATTACATCAGTTGCTGGGGACACTCTGCTGATTGCCCACTGTTGTGACAGAAAATTAAAGTCATATTACGGACATCAAAGCCAGTATTACTGTCAGAGAAAATTAAAGACATATTAAAGGATGCATATTACAGCCACATACAAGCCAGTATTACTGTAGGAGAAAATATTACGGACATATCTACTAACAACATGCCACCCAAAAAAAGGACACATCAAGTAGAACAAAAGACACAGACAATCAAATCCTATATAAGTAACATCTCCTGGAAGAACGATCAGCTCAACAAGTAAACATCAACAAAAGAAACGCTGAAAGACAAAGAAAAATACGAGCAAATAGATCGATTAAAGAAAAAGAAAATGACTGTCAAAAAAACGCTAAAAGAGAAAGACTCAGAAGAGCAAACCTTAGAAATGGTTGGCATTGGCTTGCTCTCTCTCTCAGGGGTGGGGATCGATCTGTTCTTAACTCAATTTTTCTTTTTGTAAAATCTTGATTGCTTTGTATGGATTGTAATAAAATTAATAAAAATAAAAAAAAAAAAAGAAAAGGTTGGCATTTACTTGCCAGAACCAGTATTCAGCCATGGTCAGTTTTATGTTGCATTATCAAGAGTTAGACGTTTTCCAGATGTTGTTGTTAAGGTTGTACAGATTCCTGAACAAGGCAAACTGTTGCCAAACTCAGACAGAATATTTACAAGAAATGTTGTCTATAATGAAATTGTATAGAAAAATTTAATGAGGTAAAAAAATAGAACATTTACCTAAATATCTTCTTAAGATATTGTGTCTTACAGATTGTTACAAAATTTTACATTAAGACAATATTAATTATACTTACTGTGTTGTCATGTACGTTTCTATTTTATTTTTATTATTATTTTACTTTAGGCTTCTTGAAAAAATATTTTTGACAAAAAAAAAATTAAGACGAGAAACAGAATGAGGTCAAGGTCCCTTGCCATTTAATATATTGTAGACTGTTCCTACTAAAGTTTATGCACTACTGTTCTAGCGCCCGTTATTGTAACAGGCTTAATGTCTAGTAGGGAATAACAGCCTAAAAAAGGATTTTGAGTGACATGGGCAGTCAGGAAAGCTTGTATAGGATGTACAGGAAAGCAACAGGACTGGCTCAATAAACTTGTCCAAGGTTGCACTAAGTTGTCTGAAATTTGTTAATGTTGAACATCACCAAGCACAAGAATTAGAGAAGGAAAATGTTGAATTAAGAATGAACTGAGATGACTGACTCAAGTCTCTGCTCTGTGGAGCACATCAAGCAAACAATGAATTGTTCTAATTTGGCACATTGTGGATCCCACATTTCACCTCCACTGACATCACTACAGCCGCTTACATTACTGTTAAAAAAGCATGATATCATCCACAGAAAGGCAAAAAAAAGTTCAGTTAATCATTCATTTGATTAGAATGTGAGCCTCCTTCCTACCTGGCAGGTACCATTGACACAGATCTCTGATTCTTGTGTGCCACATGGAGTTCCATCGAGTACTTTATCCGAAACAAGTACTGGCTGGTCCTTCCCAAATATGGAGCAAAATAAGCTGCAAGGCTTTGCTAAAAGAGAACAAACATAATTACAATCAACAGCATATAAATCTTCTGAATTATCAAGTGTTACTTTAAATAGTGTCTTTCATAACAAAGGATGCCTCAAACTGCTTTGCATTATCAGCAGGACACAAATATTTATTTTTATGTTTTGTGAGAGTTAAAAGAAACAAAGTTAAGACCAGCTTTCTGGCTTCAGCTCTTCTTTTGTGCACACATGTTTATGTGTGATAGTTAGGGTTTGTTAAAAAAAAATTCAGGGCCTATTCATAGTTTATTCTTGGTATGGGTTACTTAGGAACATTCGGAGTAGGTTGATTCCTTAATGGTTATTGTTTTGAAGAAGTTTATTTATTATTGAAAAGTCCTAAAGCAATTTTGTTTTTGCTGTGTGCGCCACCATTTTGTGAATCCTGTTGCCAAGATGTTACTCTCAGTTGTCAGAGGTGTGGTCACAGAGGTCAAAACCTTTGACACTGTGTCACACACACGTGTGTTTAGGAGGCAACTAAAGGGCCTGAGTACACGTATTTCCACGCCGGACCAGGGGATGGCGAAGAGCACTAATTCTCTCTCTCGATCTCTTGTAGACCATTCTGGGGAAATCCCGCCCGGCTCTGGGGCAGCCAACGAACGTCACTTCCAGTTCCAGTCCTGATGTCATCACTTCGCCTAATGGCCTTTAAAGCCGCCATCTTGTTGATACTAAAGCAGTTCTGTTTTGGACTCATTCGTGTGAACATATCTGTCATTTTGAATCAGTTTTGCAGCCGGAAAAAATGATACGGGTGGCTGTTCCAAACTTTTGCAATGTCTTATGGTCATTTCTGTTACAACTGTTAATGCTATAGGTTTTAAAGGTTGGCACTAGCAGCCATGTTTTATTTAAATTTGTGGATAACATAATGAAAGACAGCCTCTTTTTGATCACCTGCTTTAATATGTTGTAGGTCCGCCGTGTGTCCTCAAAACAGCTCTGACCTGCCAAGACATGGACTCCACAAGACCTCTGAATGTATCCTTTAGTATCTGACACAAGGACATTAGCAACAGGATCCTCAGCCTCCTGTAAGTTTCGAAGTGTAACCTCTATGGATTGGAATTGTTATTCAAACATAGGCCACAGATGCTCACTTGGATTCAAATCAAGTCAAGTTGGGGAGCATGCACTCGCAGAGTTCGTTGCGACACCTACTACACGACGAAACAACTCGGGATCCTGGTTTGTAACCCTCCAGGCAGACACACGGTCCAGTCCCACCCTCTGGAAATGACCCTCTATCTTCCGCAGCCAGGTGTTACGTGGGAAACCCCATGGCCTGGTCCAGCCACTCGGGTCCCCAATAATGAGGATCTTACGAGCCAGATCACCCTCGAGGAAATGCGCCACATGGCCGTAGTGCAGTAACTTATGCTCCCTCACAATGCAGGTAATGTGTCTCATTCAGGACTCCATGAGCAACCGCTCATTCGACACAAAAGTCAAACCCACGTTACCCAAGGATTTTCCGGAGAGACACAGTACCAAAGGAGTCCAGTCATTGGGATTGAGACCTGGGATATTTGAAGGTAGAAGTAACACCTACAACACTTCATTATGTTCCTCAAACACTCCCAAACAATTTTTGTAGTGTGGTAGGGCACATTATACTCCTGAAAGATGCCACTTCCATCAGTGAATACTGTTGCCATGAAATGGTATACATTGCTTGCGATGATGTTTAGGTATTTGGTACGCATCAAATTAATGTCCAAATAAATGCCTGAACCTAAGAAATTCCAGCAGAGCTTTCCTCAAAGAATCACAATCACCAGCACCTGATCAAAGCACCGTGCTGTCCTTACATTGATGGATTGAACGCCAAAGGACCACGTGACCATCATCATCAAGTTCTTCCATGTGAAGCCTGAAAACCATGAGAACTGATTGAGATCATTGATGTTAGGTTGAATGCCTAGAGGGGGCAGGGAGGTCTCGTGGCCTGGAACCCTTGTAGATTTGTTTTTCTCCACTCGTCTGGAGCTTTTCTTTGTTTTTGGACCTTAAGTTTATTCTATGTTAATTAGCATTGCCTAATTTTATTTTTATATATTGTCTTTTTTCTGTTTCTTCATCCTGTAAAGCACTTTGAGCTACTGTACATCATGGAAAATGTGCTATATAAATAAACATTGTTGTCGTTGAAACAAGGCTATTCATTTCTTTGACTTTAAAAGCCACATTAACCAGGATCACCTCTGCTGGCCAATCAGCTCCACTCAGCCGACTATTTTGAAAGCGACAGTCATTATTAGTAATTCTGCCTGTTCACTCTTCTCTGGTATCCTTTATCAGTTATTTGGGAAGGGCACCACTGAGGGCTTAGCTGACACTGTTATTCCACAGGAGTTGCAATATCTGGGAACAAGTCACCTTTGTCCATAGCAGCATGTATGAATAGGAGGCAAATCAAGTCTGAGTATTTTCTGAGAGTTACATACCATGTTGTGCGAGAGGTTATATTAAGAAAATCACTTTGAAGAGCACATATTGACAAAGCTTAGTGACTTTTCAAAGGGTGTTCTAACAACAAACAAGAAATTATACTAGACACATTTAGGACTTAGATATAAATACAAAGTCATCATCGAGAATGTTCTTTAAAAATGCAGGAGATGTACTGGCTAAAAATCAGGGTTCAAATTTATAAATCTTGGTAAGGTGAATGCAGGAAAATGCATACACTAACAAAAAATGTGATTTAAAAAACACTTTTCTATGCCGTTCACCTTTTATAAATCACAATCATCATGTAAATGTGCATGTGTGAATGTTCCTCAACCCCACCTGGCTGTCACTCTGAAACAATCATATCTGGACTATGCTAATGAACTTCATTAACATGCAACATGCACCCAGACACTGCCCCCTGCATTTGAGGAGTCCTATGGTGGGCTCCACATGGCATTAAAATGCCTGCCTCTCCTCTGCACTCTGGGGTCAGGGAAAGGTTTAAGGTACCAGCGTCTCAGCAGGAATTCACTCTCACGTCGCACATGTAATAATGTGTTTGCTGATACAATGAATGGTATAGGCCATGCAAAACATGGAGGTTTCATCCAACTGCCTTACCAAGACAGCCAGCACTAATAGCACAATCAACACTTTGTCCGCAAACCATGACTTTGCCTCAAAATAAATTAATCATGTGCTAAAACCAGACCACTGAACCACAATGCTTGTCAGTCTCATCTTGGCATTACAGGTGACTTGTGTGTTGATGGAATGTAACTGCTATTGTTTAACTAAAGCAGCTTCATACTTGCTAGGTGCCCTTAGTACAATTTGAATGTTGTGAATCGCCAAGGCTGCGATAGGAAAACCGAACACTACTGTAAATTTCCTTTTTATGTTGTCATATAAAACTATACAGAAGCTGAATGTAGTGCCATGTCGGTCGGTTTATGGATTCCAGCACAGCAGCCCTGAAGGAGCTAAAGTTTGGGTGAGATATTCCTGAGCTACTGGTCAATTTCCTCTGGGAGGTGCCTGTTCCCAGAAAGCCAGCTGTTGTTAATATCCAATTATGAACAGGTACAGCCCAATTTCAGCCAGTCTTACTTTCCAAATCAGCATACAGTTCCAAAAGAATGGCTCTTGAAAGCCTAAATCAGCTCATAAGACAGTCATCATCATGGGGAAAAATTGGGCTGATCCCTAAAAGCTCATTCCCTTCAAATCTAACCAGTTGCAAGTAGTGCTGAACAAGCCATATTGTGTGAAACCATTAGAATCTATTTAGGCTATAGGACATGAGCTTTCTGTATGCAGCCAGTGAATTATATCTGTATTTTTACTGTCGTTTGGCTTCTTATCCTGAAAAGTGACCAAAGGTATCCAATATAAACTGATGAAAAAACAAAAACGTTCTGTACAAATGTGCAAAATTGGCCATCTTTAAAGTGATCTAATATAAATTTTATACATCATATTCATCATTTCTGTCACATCAACACAAATTATAACAATAGCTCAGTGATATGAATTATTATACATGTGAGTTGGCATTTAGCCGGTTTGTCTGCATTTCCCTACTTGATCAAGGGTTTTGCCATTTCCCAGTTTCCCCAAACTGTTGTATACAGATGGGTCAGAGTTGCTGTAAATACACAGACGTTTCCTCGCCAAGTTTTCTTTCAAAAATTCTGATTTTTGAGTGGGAAGTTGCATACACACACTTTTAAGCCTCTTTTTATAAATCTTACCCCAGGGCCATGTTAATGATCACATACAGGATGCAAGTAGTTGACTAAAGATAAGACTCAAAATGAACCTCAAAAATTCTAATGAAAAAAGTCATCTTAGTAGAGTTTATTGATAATCTTGAAGAGGAAAGTAAGCCTGAGTATGATGGAGACATGATCAAGGTGATCAAATAAAAGCCTTGCAGAAGTTTTAGGGAAGCCACAGAAATAAATCTACAGCTCAGTTGTTTCATGCGTGGAAAAAAAAGGGCCTTACCCTTTAATGATTTAAGCGGGCAACAGGAATGGCATAGCATTCATAAAATATACTCTAGTTCAATATGCACTAACCATGCCCTTATTCAGTGTTTCTCAACCACTCACTGAAAGTGAGGCGCGAGTTACTATTGTTTATATTGGACTAGCCAACTCGCGGCGTGCCATACGCCGCATAATCAGGCCGGTTTTTTTAATAATTTTTAAGCACAGGGAGAAAATTCAACATTTGCAAAATCGGTGATGTAATAAATCAGCAAGAAAAGCAACATTGTAACAATGCACGGAACGAACCAACACACAATCGTCCGTGTGGCGTAGCGAGGTGGGAGGGGGGTGTGTACAAAGTGCAGGAGCATCTAAGAAGACGCATGTTTGTCGCGGATGCGAATTGCTGTATGTAGCGTGTAAAACAGTTTGCTATGGTGCACGCGTCGCAAGCGTCGTAACGAAAACTCGTTTTTAAAGACTGCTCACTTCATTGTGTTTTAACCTCAGTTGTAAAGGAATGTTTTAATGATCCCATGGGATACCCCTCGCAAACAGCTTTACACGCTGCATATGACGATTCACCTCCGCGAGAAACATGCCTTTATTAACAGTCAACGTGTGAGAGGGGGGTGTGTACAAAGGGTAGAAACGAAAACAGTGGGAGCGTATGAGTCGCACTTAGTGGCAATTCCACGGTTTGCAGCCCGAATGGGGTTCAACGGCTTACCCACGCCTAGACACACGCTCAATCTCATGCATAATTATTTATTGAATGGTAAACACTTCTGGAAAGACACGGTTGTCTAAAACAGGTTAGTGTGAGAATACAACAGTAAGTGAATGAAAAGATGGAACTCTGGAGAGAGCAAAATACAACACAATAGTGAACCCGCAGCATAACAAACGCCGCATAATTATTTATTGATGGTTGAACACTTCTGGAAAGACACAGGGACACCCCTCGCAAACTGCTCTACACGACGCATACAGCGATTCACATCTGCGACAAACAAACTGTTTTACACACTGCATACAGCGAATCCCATCCGCGACATGATTTTTCCTAGATGGTCCTGTCGCATCCACCCTCGCACTCGAAGCATACACACTGCCTGCTCATGTGCCCGGTCGCAACAGCCCAGCCTCGTTCTCGAAGCATACACACCGCCTGGTCATGTGTCCGCTCGCAAGAGAAACTCACGGAGAGCCGCCCACCAGCTGCCTGTGTGTGTGCCTCTGTCTGTCTCTGGCGCGGCTTTCACTTGCGCTGCCTCTGTGTGAACCGGTCAGGCACAGAGAAGGTCAGCTGCTGACAGAGCGTCTCGACTGTTGCAGGGCCTGCATTGGTGAAGCAGGTGAGACGGTAATGAAACAGAGGCACAGGGCTTATTGGTTTTTAAAGACTGATTCCTTCATTGTGCTTTAACCTCAGTTTTAAAGGATTGTTTTAAGGATCCCATGGGATACCCCTCGCAAACCGTTTCACACGCTGCATATGGCGATTCACCTCCGCGAGAAACATGCCTCTATGAACAGTGAACGTAGCTCGGAGGTACATGACATTAACCTGACCTGCACTGCATGTGGCCTCTACAACAGACGAACATAAATGACGCCATTTTTTCTGTGTCATCGCGTCTGAGTTGGTGGGCGTGGCCCTGCGAGTTGTCGTCGTATCCAATGGTCTTGGAGTTGGTGGGCGTGGCTCCTTCCTGTGTGCGCCATAGGTGTCTCACTTGTCGGGCTTAGTGAATCCACGCCCCTTCCGGCGTGCTTTTCATGGTTGTCTTGCCTTAGTGAATTATATATATAGATGGTGGGTTGCTGCTCCGACAATCGATTCCCCTCACATTCTGACCATCGTGCTTGACCTCCCCCTGCTCATGTGCAATTTGCAAGGGTGGACCCCTTATAAGGGCACTCCTTATTTGATCTTTTTTTGGGAAAACATAAATCAAAGCACCAAAGAGATTGAGAAACACTGCCCTAATTCAGCTAAAAACTTGAAATCAATTATATATACTGTATCTCATCTAAAATGCATCAAGCAAGATCCAAGCTGTGAGCAATGTCATGAAGTTCTTGGACTGCATGGCTAGGTCACGTTTTGGGAATGTCCCACACTTAAATCATTTTGGGCAAAAACTGTTGTATAACCCTTGGACGTAAAATTGTTCCGAATGCCTTACTGCCTAACAGCAATATTTGCAGATATAGCAGATGGGATAGTATTATGCCATGAAAAATCTTTTATAATACCTTATATCATGCTACTTCCAACTTATTTTGCTCAACTGGAAGAATCACAATCCTCACTCCATAACTCAATGGAAAAGCAATGTTCTATATTATCCAATAGTAGAAAAAAATTAAAATTCCTTTTTAAAAGGATCTGTTCAGAATTCTATAAGAATGTGACAAGAACTCATTCATTTTATCCTAAAGTAAACTTTAAATGATGAACTTCATGGATTACTTTTGAAGCACACTATTGTACCTGCTTGTTATTTTCATTTGTTTGATCAAGTTGTGTTTTGTTATAATGTTTTGCTTCCAAAAAACATATTAAAAACTAATAAATAAATAACAACAGCTACATCTAATGAAGCCATCGACAAATTTATCTGAAAATCATCATTTGAAAAGTAATAATTAATTCCATTTGAATTTATATCAAGCGAAACAGCAATTAAAGGGGTAGAATAATGAACGAAATGGTACTTACATACACATACAGACGATAAACTAAATTGAATTAACATCCAGCATTAGCACATTGGGTCTGGTCTGTTTTAAAAGAGTTAGTTAAAGAAGTGAGATTTGAACATTACGATGAAAGCAGAACTAAATTCTCTTGTCTACGCCATGGCCTGTGAAATAAGTCTTTACCTGTGAAATTCAGAAACTCAACAGCAATAGGAATCGACAACCTAAACACGCAGTTACTGCACCACAAATGCAGCAACAGTGATGATCTGCAGAGCTGTGTGGCTACACTTCTGTTCCTCTGCCAAATGTCTGTTTCTGTTGTAAAACCTCAAAGGCACCCCCGACACTCCTTGCATGGTGTAAGCTGAAATACGGATAAAAACATTGGAGCTGTAAGAGTGTACCACTAATTTCAACCTGTAAAGGTAGAAGATGATGCCATGAATTTGGAGGAGGCACAACTGAGACAGATGGAACATCACAAGTAGACATATTGGGAGAAATCCATGAAATACAGTATATGAGTGGCCATCTTTTCTGACCCATCTTCTTATTTTGTACAAAATTAAAGCAGAAAAACTGTACAAACAAATTGTGAGAAATTTTAAAAAATTGTGCCTTCTGGCCCCAGGTTGGACGAGCCTGGCTCCTCTTTCACTTTTTTTTTCTTTCTTTGCACAATTAAAACACCTGCAAGGCATATGTCCCTCCTCCCAGGAAGAAATTATTTGCTGAGACTGGCCATCAAACTCAGTGTGAGGTTGGAGAGGGCCAAAGCCACATATGGCGTTCAGCCCAAACCAGAGGAATTCTCAGGGTCGAAAGCCTAATCAGCTGTGGAGTGTGGAGATCATGGGATATCAGCCAAAATTCAGTGGCAGATGACCTTGATTTCCATGTAAGCTCTGAACTTTACCCTTACACCACTGCAGGGCACACCTGGGTGCCAATATGCTAGTGCCTGCACAGGGCAGTTGCTTGACTTCTTACTTAATATATACATATGGCTGGCTTGGGAAAGTTAAACTATTTATGCTAGCAGGGAATGGTGGTTTCACCAAATAGGTTTACAACTTGTACTTCACTTCTGCTGAATTCAGTTCATTGTTATTGCATCTAGTAGTATAAAGAACAGCATTTATTATTACTTCCACTAGTTCGGCGACAATACAGCACATTCTGCACAACATAAATTGTTAAATAACAATTAACATTTAAAATCATCATCTGTGTAAAGATCTGGGTTTACCCAGCTTGCCTGGATGGCTCCCAAATTTTGCCCACCAAGACTTCCAAACCATCTCTCATTACCACCCCATGCACCTCCTATCAGCCTCAGATCCTGATCCTATTTAAAGAACATTATTCATGATCTTCACCATAGAGGTTTGTGTAACTGTGTTATGCTTCAATCAAGCAAGAATTCTAAGGACCTCAGGAAAAAATGCTGCTGATGCTTACCAGTCTAGAAAAAGTTATAAAACCATTAAGGGTCTGGACAGTCCATTGTAACTCTATAAGTAGAATTTCTGTGGGAAAGATATGAGATAATCTGTCCTCTTAAGAAGGCCTTAAGAGTTTCCCAGAGTATTCCTGCAGAGATCTCAGGGGATGTATTTGTCTCTAGAAAGAATTCAATTTGTTTGGATATAAATTCAGTACAATTCTCGTCAGCTAATAGAAGCGGATTGAGACGCCATCTGCGGGTGAGTGTATGGGGCTTAGTAATTTCAGCTCCAAGATCATCGGAGCATGGTCTGAAATAACAATAGCATCGTATTTACAAGATTTAATCTTAGGCAAGAAGTTATTATCTATAAAGAAGTAATCAATCCTTGAGTAGCAATGATGTACTGGTGAGTAGAAAGAATATGTTCTTGAATTTGGGTTTAAAACCTCCAGGGATCTGATAAGTTGTGATCAGTTATAAACTTTGTAATTATCTTTGCGGTGTTAGTTGCCGTTCCCCCTGTGGAGGAAGTCTTATCTAAAAGTGGATTTGAACACAATTAAAGTCCCCAGCCATTATAAGTTTATGAGTGTTCAGATTGGGAATGGATGCAAATAAATTTTGTATAAATTCCTTATCATCAACATTAGGTGCATAAACATTTATCAAAATCATTTTACAGTTAGATAAGTCTCCCATGACCATCACATATCTCCCTTCAGGATCCAATACTACATCTGATGCTACAAATGGTACTGTTCTATGTATGAGAATTCCCACCCCTCTAGTTTTCTTTGTAAAACTAGAATGGAACATTTGGCCAGTCCAGTCTTTTGCAGCCGGAACTGATCCTTACTTAGTAAGTGGGTTTCCTGTAAAAATACTATTTTAGCATTTAGACCTGTTAGGTGAGAAAGTACTTTCTTTCTCTTTAATTCGTGATTCAGGCCTTTAACATTCCAGCTTACGGTTAACTGTCCCATCATGGAGACACTGATTCTGAGTTTTTGGTGTCATATTATAGTCTTAACTGGAAGTGAAATAGTTTAGGTCTTAATTTCCTATTCCCCCAAGAGTTGTTGCCATGCAGCTTATTATTACGTTGATAGTTATAATTATAAAGATTGAGATGATAGATTAGATATAGATCAAGCCTGCTCTCTTTCTCTTCCCCTTAACCCCCACCCTCCCTTTTGCCTCCCCAGGTGAGGCTAAAACCCACTTCATGCAGTCCCAGTTAGGTAGATCATGCACAAATGGAGTAAATTCAACATCATTGTTACCATCCCCAGGAGTGGTTGACAAGCAAAGATCACTCCAGGAGCAAGGTTTGCATATTATTCTAGGAACTCACTGAGAACCCCAGGGTAAAGTCTAAGGATCTAAAGGCCTCTCTTGCATTGGCTAAAGTCAATAATTATGAATCCAGTATCAGGAGAGCACTGAACAACAATGGTGTGCATGGCAGGGTTGTAAGGAGAAAGCCATAACTCTATAAGTAGAACATTCCTGTCTGTCTTTCTTTGCTAAAGAAACATAAATAAGCCAGAAGACAACTGGAATAATGCTCTATGTGTAGAAAATGTTGGCTTGAATGAGAAGTACTATGTTTGACAAAAGGCAAACACTGCATTCTAGCATAAGAATCTTACCTAATCTGTGAAATATGGTGGTGGCCGTATTATGGTTTGGGCCTGTTTTACTGTCTTTGGACCATGATGGCTTGCCATCATTGATGGAATGATGAATTCTGAATTTTACCTGCAAATTCTACTGGAAAATATCAGGATATCTGCTTGTCAACAGAAGGTCAACAGGATCAAGCATGACAACGAACCTAAGACACAAGTCATTATACCAAAGAATGGTTAAAGCAGTAGAAATTTTTTAGAATTTCTTAGTTGAAGTTCTGACCTTAATCTTAAAGAAATGTTATGGAAAGACCTGAAGCAAACACTTCATGGAAGGAAACCCACCAACATACTTGAATTTAAATAGGTCTGTACAGAAGAATGAGCTAAAACCCCTCCAAGATGAAGTTCTTGCTGCACAAGGGGGTCACACCAGTTACCTTAAGAACAAATTCACATACTTTTTTACACACAAATATGTAAAATGGGATCATTTTCCTCAATAAATAAATGAAAAATTATAATGTATTTGGGTCATTTGTTTAATTGGATTCTCTTAATCTAGTTTAAGGATGTAGGTGTGGATTCACAAACCTAGCACAATTGTAGACAGACAGACAGACAGACAGACAGACAGACAGACAGATAGATAGATAGATAGATAGATAGATAGATAGATAGATAGATAGATAGGCAGAACTTTGTTTTTCCCAAGGGTAAGCTTAACTTTTATAGAACCAGAAATATAGAAATATTGTAATAAGCAGTAACAACTCCCCCCCAAATACACACAACAATAAAAAAAAAACTTCTGACTTGGCAAAAGACAAGAGAGTGGTCACAGTGAGGCATTAACATGGCGTTTCGCTGTTGGTGCAAAGGAGCCCCAGTCACATCTCTTGATATACTTCTGTTGACTAATTTGTTGTATGACAGTCACCAGTGTTAGTGTGTCAGAGAGAGGAGGTGCAGCATGTTGCCTTTATTCTCTCATCCTCTGCTACCTCCAGTGGGTCAACAGTGTGTCTCATAATTGAATCTTTTGAGCTTTTTTAATTAACTTCATGATTTGGTGGGCCTCTCTTGAGGTGATGTTACCAGACCACAACACTACAGAATGGAAAGTTGCATTGGCCATCATAGAGTTATAGAAGATATGATAAACGTCACTACCTTCATTAAAAGAGTGCAATCTCCTAAGAAAAGAAAAGAGTCTGCTGTGGCCTTTCTTATATAACTTGTCTGTGTTACAAGTAGGGCTGCAATGATTAGTCGACGTAATCATCCAAGTCGACTACAAAAAATCGTCAACGCGGATTTTTTATTGTCAATGCGTCATAAACAGAACTTCAATAGAGGTTCCAGTCACAAAGAACCACATTGGTTTTTGTGACTGCAATGCACTATACGAACATCTGTGGGCAGTATTGTTTGTTATTGTTTGTCAAGACTGCACACAGTCCTACCAACATATGAAAGAACGTCTGAGGAGAAGAAGAATGTAGAGGAAAATAAACATGGTTGTAATGGAGGAAGAAGGGGAAGGAGATGGAAAAAAAAATTGAGACAGAAACTTTCTAAAGTGTGGGAGCACTTCACTGAAAAAGAAAAAAGTCGAATGCAGATTATGCAAAGCGGAGCTTTCTTTTCATGGCAGCACCACTGCGATGCATCAGCACCTGAAACACAAGCATCCTGGAGCTGTGATGCTGCCATCTCTTGAGAATTTATGCTGGTGCTGTTAGATAGTTAGTTAGGGTCAAATCAGGAGGGAGGGAGAGCGTGAGCGAGTGAGAAAATAAAAGTGAAAAAACTAACTTTTACAAGTAACAAATTTACACACGATCTGTTCGTTTTCAAATAATATTGCATTAGTGCGATGATGTTTTCTGATTGGTACTATTCAGGTCACACAATGATTTCTTCAAAATGTCACATATATTTGTCTCTTTCTTTTTTCCCCGTGCTTACACCAGAAGGCGTGAGCTTATTCAGTGCTAGCAGCAGCACACAAATATGGCTCGTTGCTTGTGCTATAACAAGCTTGACCTGGTGGCTATCAAAGCATATGTACTGTGCAAGGCATGCACGGGGTCCACTGAGAAAAGAGCGCGTGGCTCACCTTGCAGAGGAACATTCTTTCCTCTGCATGTCCTGGAGTCCTATGCAGACTGGGCAAGATCGGGATTAATATGAATAATGTTGCATCTGTGTCACAATGTTTTCGAAATGTACTATAAGGACAGAAAATTAATAATTCCAAATATATATACCTGTGTCTCTGTTTTTTTGTCAGTGTGGCTTTGACATCACGGGCCATAAGGCGCATACTAATTCAGCGTAAGCAGGAACACTCAATATACTGTAATTGAATAAAAAAAATCAAGCGACAATGAGATACGAATAAGGCAGATTCGCCAGCGTTTGTATGTCATCTTTTATCCATCCAGATCTGAGAATGACCAGTTACACTGCCTCAAAACACCACTCACATCTACAGTTATTCCCAGTTTCAGATAAAAAGTAACAGCGTCAGATCCCTGGGGTGGCAGTAGTATGTATCATGATCGTGACTTAGAGGAAAAAAATGAAAAATAAAAACGGCAACTTTTACAAGTACTATAAATGTACATCGGCTGTTACAGACACAAACCAAATGTATGTGTGTACTGTATAATATTAACAATAAGAGCAACTCACTACTCAAAACAGTAAATACACGAGGCAGTCAGGATCGAACCGGGGGACTCTTGATTACAAGTCAGCAATTCCTACCACTGCGCCACGGAAGCTATTGTATTGTCCTTGAACATTTTGTGAAAGTGTTTACTTGATCTTTGCACTTCAGGCTTTACACATTATATAGTTTATGTCTATATAGCTTATGTCAGCTTTAATGATGTATTTATATTCATGCATCCATCCATTTTCCAACCCGCTGAATCCAAACACAGGGTCACGGGGGTCTGCTGGAGCCAATCCCAGCCAACACAGGGAGCAAGGCAGGAACCAATCCTGGGCAGGGTGCCAACCCACAGCAGATGATGTATTTATAGATTAAGTTAAATGCACTTTATTTGTTTAGACTATGTGAACATTAGTTTGTATTGTTTAATGTATTTCTTTTTTATTTTGATGGTCAGACTAATATAAGAACATCTGATTATTTTCAAATTCATATGTTTCACTGGTTGTTATTTTAATTTGATTATTATTAATTTTAATCATGTTAATTCACAGACATCAGGGTGACATTCACAGGTGGATAGACGTGAGCAGATAAGGTAAGCCATGCACTGGAGCCCAGAACAGGATGTGCAACCACAGGTTGCAGGCTTCAAAATAGCCAGGCATGAAATAATCATGACTAATTAAAAAAAAAACTGAACGATTAATCAACTACCAAAATAATTATTAGTTGCAGCCCTAGTAACAAGACCAGCCCAGCTTGTCACTGTGTGGGCCCTAAAGCAATGGTAGTAGTACACCACCTGTACATGCACTCCTAGAATAATGACCTGATCTTTCTTTCTTTCTCTTTCTTTCTTTCTTTCTTTCTTTCTTTCTTTCTTTCTTTCTTTCTTTCTCTCTTTCTTTCTCTTTTAGAACATCTGCAAACACGTGTCTCTCCTCCCAGGAAACAGATGGTTTTGTAACCATGTGCCAAGACTGGGCGGAAAGCACAGTGTGAGGTCGGAGAAGGCCAAAGCCAGTTATGGCACGCAGCCCAAACCAGAGAAATTCTCAGGGCCCAAGCAGGTGTAGAAACCAAGTCTAGCATCTGAAACACATGCATTTATTTATTCCTTTAAAGGCGAGAGCAAGAGGTCCAGTTAAACTACCTCTTGCGACTGCAGGAAAAAAGGTGTGATGTTTGCAGAGCGAGGGAGGTCAGTGAGAACACTTTGGCAGAGGACATTGACATTTATATCAACCCTGAGAATTTCTGGCCTTTGATACAGCATAAAAAATGAGTACTGATTCCAGTGATCTAAAAAGGCCAGTGTTTGAGGCTTATTCCAGCATTTGGCAAAGGCATAATCTCTCACTTTAGATACACATACATAGGACTGCTGTTACACCTTTGGAACGTCTCAGAAATACAACACTACAAAAACTGCCCTGACATTCAATATACAATATAGTAGTAGGTGATTTACTGGTTGATCTGTATTACTGTGCGGTTCAACTTGATTGGTGAGTCAGTGCAAACACAAAGGAAGGACAGGAAGAAGCTGCTGTTATGTTTCAGACAGGGTTTTGTTAATTTCTTATCTTTTTTATTTTTGATCATTTAGTTACTTTATGTCTAAGTATCTTTGTCAATGTGCCATGTGTTTGGCTACCTGCCTATCACAGTCAAGGAACTGCCTTCAAAACTATAAAGGATGAATAAAAAAAAAAAACACAGTCCCTTGCGGTTCATTGAATTTGCTACCGTTGGTGAGTTTCATTGTGAAAAAAACAGACATAAACGAGACATCTGAATCCCAGCCAGGAGGAGAACCCTGGCTGAAACATAATGGCTATGTCTTCTGCTGTGCTTCCTTGGTAATGGCTGCGAGAGAGAGAGAGAGAGAGAGAGAGACAGAGAGAGAGACGAGGAGAGAGAGAGAGAGAGAGAGAGAGAAGAGAGAGCAAAGCTGTGCCTTTATCGGTTCAAGAGGGGTGAACACCTGCACTCAAACCTATTTGAGGTAGCAGAGCATTAACATACACTAACATGGATCAACTGCTCATTTTTGATGGCATTAATCAGTAATTGTCAAGATCAGACTTTTTGTTTGAAATTTTTTATAAATTCTCCATGACCTCTTAAAATAATTTTGACCTTGCCTTATGAGTTTTAAATGTCAAGTTATCTTGTGGTCACATTTTTAGTGTTAGATATGTTTTTCACAATGTTGAATTGGCCCCAATTTCAAACATCTCCAGGTTTTGTATTTTGTGGTTGCCCTTCATTTAATTCTTTCAAAATATCATTGCATTCATTCTTTATCATTTTTGAAATCATAGTCAAACATTTCGACTATGATTTGCAGTTTTGGCTCTGATTTTGTGTTCCTTTTTAATTTTTTGGCTATCAAAATTTCCTGCACCATGTCCTGACTACAATTCTAAAAAACACATCCTGATCCCTGATTGCTTAACTATTAGATGGTGCTGATGCTTGCCTTGACATTTTGATTCTAATTTCTCTCAAAGCTGCTGCCACCTCTTGCAGTCAGTACAATATTACATTTGTTATTTTGTTAAATAGGTTTTAGTCTGAAAAGTATATAAAAACTAGGAAACACACATACCTCAGGATCTCAAATAAAAGTGCTTCATGCCGAGTAAGATGAAGTTTTCAGTTTTGCATTGTACTTAACTGTCTTTTTATCTTATTGGTTCTCATTATTCTTCAATGTGTCAATGTCAATATCATATTATTTATAGAGCACATTTAAAACAACATCAGTAACCCTGTGCTTTACAATATAAAATGCAATAAAAATAAATAAAATAAACAGAAACAATACAATAAAATACAATAAAACCAACAGTAAATTGAAACAAACAGATGACTAAAAGGAGGGATACCATCAGTATCACTGACAGGCACAGAAAGCGAGAGAATAGAAATGCGTCTTCAGTCTAGTGTTAAGCAGTTCAGGTGAGGATGGCTCCTTAATGTAATTAGGTAAAGAATTCCATAGATGAGGTGCAGCAGCCTGTCCCCCTTAGTTTTGCACTTAGTACAATGGACAACAAGAGACAACTGACTGGTAGATCGAAGCTCTCTGGATGGCTGGTGTATAACACACAATTCACATAAATAGGCAGCAGCATGAAGTGATTTAAAAGCCAGAATGAAAATTTTAAAAGCAACTCTAAATCTAACTGGCAGCCATTGTAAAGAGTCACTAAAGTGTCTCCTGAGTTTGTCTTGAAACTCAAATGATGATCTCACCGCTTGAGTTCTTTTTTGCACCACAATGGTGTGAAGCAGTGTGTTTTACAATCATAATGATCACTTGGGTGCGAGGACTGGAGCACACAGCAGTTTGCGTAGACATTTGTCCTTCTTTGTCACACGGTCATTCTGTATACAGTAATCCCTCTCTATATCATGCTTCGACTTTCGCGGCTTCACTCTATTGCAGATTTTATATGTAAGCATATCTAAATATATAACGCAGATTTTTCGCTTGGACAATGGGTCTTTTTACTTCTGGTACATGCTTCCTCAGTTGGTTTGCCCAGTTGATTTCATACAAGAGAAGCTATTGGCGGATGGCTGAGAAGCTGACCAATCAGAGCACGCAGTTAAGTTCCTGTGTGCTGATTGGCTCAGCGACGGAGCACCGAATTCGATTCTGCTGCATTAACCAGGAAGTCTCATCTCGCATATTCAGCATCAACATGTTTCGCTGTGTAAAGAGTTAACTGTTGTGCATTTCCTTGCAGAAGAATAAGAGAATACAAAGAGTTTATGTTGTATTACTGTGCGGGAAATGTTTATGAGTGTGGGAGAGTTTATAAAGGCTTAAAATATATAAAAATAACCATATAAACATATGGTTTTTACTTCGCGGATTTTCACCTTTTGCAGGGGGTTCTGGAACGTAATCCCCGCGATAGGTGAGGGATCACTATATTGTACTTGACACTCAGCAGATGGTGCTGCTGTTCTTTGCTTCCTATCAGAGGGCTCAGCAATGCCCTTCACACTCGGCAGATGTTGCAGCTGTTCTTTTCTTTCTGCCATTTCACCCTCTCAAGCAGTTTGCCAAAAGAAAGACATGAAACCTGATCCCTTCATGTACGTTGACACAACCCAAATTTTTTGCTTCCCCAGGTTCTATTATGTCTTAACCTTTTGATTATAACCACAATCAAGGTTCTAGCCCAAGTGGTCTACAAGTACTCGCAAGACAGGCAAACACAACCCTTAGCATTTTATACATATAGATATATTATAAAGGTATCTAGCAAAACCAGCAGAATTTTAAGTTATACTGCGATATGGATTTCAGGCCATACTGTCCTGTCCTACTTCAAAGAAACTGGGTAAACCTCAAGCTACCTTTGTTTAATATGAATTAGAGTAGAATGGAAAGCCATTATGAGATCCACTTACCTTCCTGTGTGACGGAATGCCACTGCAGCGTGTTCTTGTGATGGGACAGCCTGCTGTAGCTCTGACACTGCACATCCCGGAATGCAGGCGCCCCCACTGGACAGGGCCCATTCTCACACAATTGATATTGGACTCTGGAGCCAGCGCAGTCTCTCCCTTTACTGCCAGGGCTGAGAAGACACAAGATGGAGAAATTAGAGTCTATTTAATTCTTCACACAATGATGCACATCTGGAGATGTGTTGAGAGTCAAGGACAGATGGCATTCATATTCTTACCTTACACAAGGCGGGCTATGATAAGTAACAGTTACATTATTTGACTTGAACACAACAGTGATGTAGGGTCTGTCCCTAACACTGATCTCTTATTCAACCTTTGGCAAGGGACTGAACTGGCCTGTGCTTAAATGGGAAAAAATAAGTGTAAAGCAATTATTATGCACCTTGGAAATCTGTCAAATATAATGTAACAGATGGAAGATGAGGTGAGTCACCATTTGTCCTTCTTTTAAGGTGAAACAGAAAGGAAGTTTGCTCATGCCTGGTAGGGTGGAGCAATTTCCATTATTACGTAAATCGATAAACAGGTGTGTTTGTTTAAGGGCTTTAGTTGAGCCTCCTCTGTACTGTCTCTGTATCTCTTCCATGTTGCAGCCAATCATAACTTGCAGCAGAAATGGGAGCATAGGAAGTGGCAGTGTAGAAACTAGCAGACAAATCACTTACTGAATGTATGGCATCACCTACCTGGGATGATCAGTGAAGCGGACTGGCACATGAATCACTTATGACTTGCTAGTAGAGTCGCATCTCATCTACAGTTTTATAGGGATAGGGTACCACATGGTTTAGAGACGAGCATAGTAATTTATAGCTGGTTTGGCATTATGGTAGAAGGAGATGACCAGTGACAGCCTATGTGAGGAAGCCACCTTAGCAGGATAGAAGGATCTGACAAGCTGGACGACAGACAGAGGAGAAGCAGGAGGGGGACTGAATTTCCTATTTTTATTGCGACGGCTGGGGTTCAAATGCCATTTTTTTTTCCTTTATTTCAATTTATTTGTTTAAGTTAACATAGTTAATCATTTAGTTTCATTATTCCTAGATATCATTTTTCACGTGCCATGTATTTTGTGGGCAGTTCCTTAAAAGTGGGATTACCAGCCCATCAATGAAAGGGACTGCCCTCAGTCTTATCAAGTCCCTTGCGGTTCGTTGAATGTGATGCCTTTGGTCAGTCTGTGAAATTTCGAGTATCGACAATTCTGTGCTTTTTGTGCACTTTCTGGACTTATAACCTCATGCTCTGTTTTTGACTTTGCCTACTGGATTGTGTTTGTGTGTGGTTCCCCATCTCTGCAAAGGACTGCCATTGGCCTTATAAAGAAAACTTGCATCTCATTGTGCGTCATTTGTTAAACAGAGCCATTAAAAAAACGTTTTATTTAATAGAGATTCAACATTTGCCCTTGTTGTGACTAAATGGGGTTTGATGGTTCCCCCCTTCTAGCAGGCATTTTTTAAGATTTGTTTTGGGACTATTGTACTTTGGAACTCTCCAGTTCATAACAGTCTACAATTCTGGTAAAATGAAGGGTGATTGTCACAAGTTTATGTGAAAGGAACAAGGTGAAGTAAGCAGCATTTTGCTCCTCGGTCCTAACAGTGGAGAAGCTGCCTTACATACCCTGGGATTAAGTGTAAAAATGTCCATGCATTTAAGAGCAGAATGTATGCTGCCTCTGTGTCCCTCATCTGGGTGTGCAGAAGAAGCTTCTCAGAAATCTTTGTGCATTGGCACCATCAATAAAGGAATGTCTGCAAACGTGAGAGCAAGACTTACACTCCGGGAAGATTTATCATAAAACAAAAATGGCAACCTAAGTAGAGATGACATGCAAAAAAAGGAGACAGCCGCCGCATGTGGCCACATCAACAGAGCAGAAACCACAGGGATTAGCCTGCAGCTGTCAGCAGGAAGTAAATGACAACCATCAGCCTACACAGACACCTCATTCCCTATCCATTTCCTTAACCCACCAATTTTTCCATTATAAGTTTGTTTAGAACCAGAGAAGGACAGCAATCAGACTCTGCATGGGGATGCAGTTTGAATGGAAGGCAAACTCACTCATGCATGGGGCATTTAGTGTTACCAAAATAAGGGAGAACATCTGAGCATAGGGGGAAAAAATTCAAGGAACCGAGGAAAATGTGAACTTGTCTCACATAGCAACCAAGCTGAGAACTGGAAGCATGTTCTTCAAGCTGTGACACAGAAGCAATAATCATAGCTCCACTGTGCCATCTCAATGCTCCTCAACAAGACCCAAATGAGGAGGAACAGAAGCAAGTCCAGACAGTTCCTGTGGCAATAACAGAAAAGAAGCACTGCCACATTTTTGGCCTCAATAACTGGTCAAGCATATTTGGCAGACACTTCCCTAGCCCTCAAAGACTCTTAAAAGACCACTGCACAAAAACTAGTTCTGTTTATACTTTCCCATTAACTAGAATGCATTTCACTGACAAGACAAGACAAGGCAAGGCTTGCCACACACAAACACACACACACAATCCCACCGTTACAGTTGTTAATGCCATGCTGGACCCTTTCCTGGCCAGGATGCTGTAGTAGAAGGACAGTATGAGAGGACATAACCCGACCGGGATGGGACTAAAGCAATATCCTTACAAAGGGATACATTAATGGAGAATGTGGGGGAATTGGTGTATTCAGTGCAGTTCCTTCCCCAGTACAGTATATGGCAGTGCTCCGCTGGTGTGGACTCAGTTAGGACATCCGCAAGGATGTATGGGAGTCATGGTCCTGAGGAACAACACTGTAGGGGTCCTTTGGTGTTGCCAGGGGGTGCTGCAGGGAGAGGGACTCCCTGGTTCAGGAGGCTTTCGTCTGACCCAAAAGTATTTCGGTCGTGCTATGGCCCAGTACTCGAAGTACTCCCAGGTGTGACATAAAAGCGGGTCACCCACCATCCTCCAGTGAGTCAGAGTCGGGAGGCAGAAGGCAAAGCTCATCTGGAGGAGGAAGAGGAGGTTTGTTTATTGAAAGGCTGTGGATTTATTGGGAAGGTATTTTGTGAAAGTAAAAACCTTTATTTTACACCTTGGGACTGTTTTGTGTGGTGTGTCTTGGGGTTTTGTGGCACCCCGTCTTTTGCACAGTACAAACCCAAACGGCCAAAATAACATTCATTAGCAGTTTGCTCAGACCTGATCCCCTGTAAAGAATGATGCATAAAAGACTTGTTCAATCAGCAGACTTTTTTAAAATTAATAAGTACAATGCAAAGCTTTCTCATGTGTTAAGTGATGAGTAGTTGTCTTCAGCTACCACTGTGTCTCAGAGGCAATTCACTTAAGTCGTTGTCTTGACCAGAGCAGAAATCCACTAAAGCACGGTCCATCAAAAAAAAAAAAAGAACAACAGAGAGACAGAACGTCTGCAATCTATTTGAGCAGCATTCTTAAAAAGTGGTGGGGGAAGACCAAATCCTTGCCAGATGGCCGAAATAAGACTGCATACATTCACATTTTTGGATATGCAAAATCAATCACAATAAAAATTTTTACTTCCCTGTGAAGCATGAAATGTGAACTCAGAAACTCTGCAGCAATATTCAGGTGAATGACATTATACTGTGTCTTGATTGCAGCTTCAGGAGTGTCTCCTTTAACACACTGTATGCACTGATGTTTGCATGACTGTATCACCTTTTCACAATTTGGTGATGTTTAAAGTGGTGTTCCTCAGGGGTCAATGCTGGGACTGCTGTTCTTTAATATATACATAAACAATTTGGACAAAAACATAATCAAAAACTGGTGAAGTTTGCAGATGATACCAAACAAGGTGGAATGGCAGATAATGTAGAATCAGCTAAATCATTACAGGGAGGTTTGGACAGCATACAGGCGTGAGCAGATTTGAGGTAGACGAAATGTAATGTAAGTAAATGCAAAGTATTACATGTAGGAAGTAAAAATGTTAGGTTTGGACACACAACAGCAAGCCTGAAAATTGAAAGTACACCTTACGAGAGGATTTAGCAGTCATAGGGGACTCCATGCTATCTACATCAAGACAGTGTATAGAAATGATCAAGAGGGTGTTAGGTTATACAGCATGAAGTGTTGAGTACAGGTCAAGACAGGTTATGCTTAAGCTTCGCAATGCACTGGTGACGCCTCACCAGGTGTATCGTGTGTAGTTTACGCCTCCATGTTACTAACAGGACATGGCAGTGCTAGAGAAGGCCCATAGTAGAACAACTAGTCTGATTGCAGGACTGAGAAGTATGAGCTGTGAGGATAGACGGAGGGGAGTTTAACTGATCAGTTTAAGCAAACAATGATTATGAAGGTCATGACTAAAATGTTTAAAATTATGAAAGAAAATTAGTACAGTAGACCCCTGTTGTTACCTCAAAGTAAATTCAGAAACAAGAACATGGGGAAACAGTTGGAAACATGTTAGGGGCAGATTTCACACAAATGTTATAAAACTTTTCTTCACGTAAAGAACCATAGCCACATAAAATAAATGACCAACTAGTGTGGTGGAGAGTAGGACGTCAGAGACCTTCAAATCTTAACTTGATAATATTTTGGATAATCTACTGTAGATGAATGGACTGTTCTCGTCATGACCTTTCTAATGTTCTAATGTCCTACCCTCTTGGTGCGGTGGTTTTCAGGTTCAGTTCTCGGTGCTTGCAGTGGCATCTGCTCTGCTCGTTATTATTATTTGTATTCCGTTAACAGAGGAAATGACAAGAAAAAAATGAGTTACAAAGATAATGCAAACAATGGCCAACATAACTTAGTTTACACTGTCCTATATATTTATGAAAAAAAGAAAAATGCATGCTTGATTAGAAAAAAAAAGCAAACTTTAAGGTATTAAAAAATTGGATCCATAGTAAAATGGAAACGGGGGTCTTGGGCAGGGGTACTGATGACAATAAGCTTTTAGATGGAGAGTCAACAGTCATGTTGTTAAAGTAAAGGTCTTGACATCTTTTCACTAACCATCTGTGAAACATGGACCAGCAGGCTGGTAACTAAGCACATGAAGGGCATGAGCCAAACGCCTCCTCACATGTAAGTATGTTTCTATATTCTTACATAGAGCTTTTGTGGTAAAGCACAACAAACCCCAAAGCATATCACACAATACTGACAATAATGGACAGAAAAGCAACATCATGCATTTTAGTCCATTAGATTAGTCCGATAACAATGGGTTAACTAAGAAGGCTCATATTTTCATTAGAAAAAAAGCTATGTGAGCAGAGTAGGGCCATCAAAGTGGAGGCGAGAAAGGAAAATACTGCGAATACTCAGAGGGAAGGCAAAGGGTTTGTGGTAGTGTGAGGAGTCATGAATTATCCTTTTACCTATTTCTGTTAAAATCTGGTCTCAGAACATGAGTATGTATTGATGCCAAATAGTAGTTGACAATTTTCAGTTCAGTATATGTAAAGTTTTTTTTTTTCTTTGTTATTAGATTCCTAAAGCAATTGGGGGCTATTTCTTTAATAAAGGAATTGTGGGATATGGTGGGGCTTTGTGGGTATCAGAGTTCCTTTTTTGTGTATTAGTTACACTATATAAATCCATGGGGAGGGCTGTTGAAGACACATTTTTGCTCATATTTTCAATCTGCTCATTTACCAATAATAAAGAAAAATTTCCAGATAGAACACAGACGTTAGTGCAAAAGGTCCGGTTTTACAGTATCGTGAAGGACTGTGGGGTGCATGTCATTTCACCTTACTTAATGTACCTTTTCAGTGCTGCTCATTCACCTAGAGAGGTGCACCTCAGAAGCATACATATACATATTGGGATCTGTTGGAAGGACTGATGAATATTTTTTTTGGGAAGGCTGCTCCGAAGCCATCTAGACTCTACATCACTTCCATTATTCTGGACTTGTATGGGACTCTCTAAATGTTCATGTTTGTCTATGCCTTGTTCATTCAAGGGGGTGTTGTGGAAACTGTAAATATTTTGTGTGATATATAATAGTAAGATCCAGCAGTATTCATTATATTTGAATAGGTGCTTGACTGGGAAGAATATTTAAGGCACAGGATTTATCTTGGCCACCAAACCCCATACTTTTCAATTAAACTTAACCTTTTCCAGTTCCCCAAGTCTGTGGTGGCCTCAACGCTTTAAGAATTCTTGAGATGTGTTACAAATATGTGAAAAGTGGCAGACTGACTTTTCTCTAGTCTGTTAGGAACTATGGGGTCTTAATGGATTGTGGTTTGTTTCTGTAGTGTAGTTCTTCTTGTATTTATCTCCACTTGTTTCTCACTAATGCTGATTGTTTACATCTAGATAATTTCCAAATATTCTTTTTTTTTTTTTAAAGAAATGTTCACCGGTTCTTTCCTCAGTTGTTTGTGCCTCAGTTTTCAATCCTTAGGTACTGGGATAATTTCCTTCTTATACATTTTTTTTTTTGCTTTTTTTCTTTTAACTGTTTTAAACATATCAGGGAATCAGGGTTAGGAAAAATTTCAATACTATCAAATATTTAATAATATATTTATGTTGCAAACGCCCCCCACCCCCATTCTTCTATTGAAGAAAATATTCCTTAATGCTTAATATGTATAAAGCTGCTCAAGCAGTGTCATGCTCCTGGGGCATTTACTAGACAAAACTAGTATCAGCATCAGAATCAATAACCATAAAAGGAGCGTGCTGTAAGGCAGAAAAGCCGTGGGAGTATAGGATTAAAGGAGAGAAGGATTCTCTTTTATGGGGGTAAAAAAATTAGAACTTTCACAGAATGGAGACACTTAGCCAAAAGCAATTTCTTGCATGTGCCTCAAGTGTAAAATCAGAAAGACATAATGCAGCTGTTTGGACAGGTAGAGTGCTGGTCACCTTCGTCACAGTCTACCTCCTTACATCAGATTTGTTGTTAGGCATTTAAACAGTTTCTTCCATACTACCCCAGAATTGCATCTAGCTTATATTCTAAAAAGATCCTGGGTTGTCAGGATAGAATTCCCCTCGTTGGCTTTTGATACTGTCACACGTCTGAACCCATAGTTAAATGGTCTGGAGACATTTTTTCCTCAGCCCTGGAAACTCTAGGAAATATAATTGGTGCACACACAAACAGATTGGCCAGGGCTCCAGGACCAGCTTTTCTGCTCATTACCTGCACTACAGTGCCCTTCTGGATCTATAAAAATCTACAGCTGAGTGCAGTAATTGTTCCTTCCATATTTCTTGCAAATTTGGATTAAGAAGTAAAAAAGACATGGCCTCACCTGACAGTGAGTTTTACTGCACAATTTGTTCCGATGACATATGTGTCTAGAGATACTTCAGCCTCATTGCTCAGCTGAGGTCAGCACTTGGCTACTCAAAGTACTGGACTTTCTCTTGGCACACAAGAAGCCTTACGAAGCTCACCTGGGAGTGTCGCATTTGCGCTGACGTAAACTACTTCCAATGCCGCACGTCCGGCTGCAGGCACCCCAAGAAGTCCATGTGCTCCACTCTCCATCTGTATGTTCAGCTGAGGAAAGCCTGCTGACACATTCTCCAGCTTTGCACCACTGCATAAAGACACAAAGGGAGCAGTTAGTATGACATACTGTATACTGTATTGTAGAAGAAATGAAAAAAGAAATCAAAATGCTATGCTATAATAAAACTGGTGAACGTGAATCAAAGGATGTTCTGTTCAACTTGTAGAAGATGCTTAAAGTTAGAAAAGAACCAATGCATTTTGAGTACTTGTGGTCACTGCAATGCAAATACTTAAAGCAACATGAAAGATTGTTCAGAGAAAAGAGGGAGAGGGCATAAAGTCAAAAGCCATGTCCTACTCTCATAGGCCAAGTACTCCAAACTCTGAGCACAGAACACTTCATAAGGCTTGGAAAGGGACATTTATAACTTTCAAACGTTGCAGCCAGATGAAATGAGCCAGAGTTTCTGCAGCTGAAGTGTGGAATCCATAGCTGATATCAGGGAATACAAGAAGTGCATTTTTTCTGGAACACATTGATAGCTTGCTGTTGATGTTTGTTCATTGTTATCTCAGCTCATGTTTTTTTTTTCTGAATCCGCTTTTCCTGGTGAGAGTCACAATGGCAGCAGGCCAAGCAGGTCAGACCAGACTTCTTTGTTTTCCGCTACAGATTTCAAGACATCCTGGCATTCCCAAGCCAGCCAAGAGATATAATTCCTCCAGCAAGTCATGTATCTGCTGCCGGATCTCCTCCCAGTGGCAAATGCCTGGAGCACGTTTAGTGGAGCCACCCAGGGGGCATCCAAATGACATGCCGAAACCACCTCAACTGGCTCCTCTTACTCCAGTGGAACAGCAACTCTACTCTGAGGCTCTCCTGAATCTGAGCTTCTTACCTTATTCTTGATGCTAGTGTGTCACAGACAGGTTCTGCAGCATTGTTCCTAATCACAATCAGCTTTGTTTTAATTCTCTCCTTTGCTACTACCTCCAGAGGGATGAGACTGCGTCCCAAAACTGAGCCTGCCATTTTAAACAGCTTGTTGATTTGTTGGCTTCTCTTGAAGTGATGTTACCCTCAGCCACAACACAGACTAGAAAGATGCACTGGCCAACACAAAGTTGTAGAAAATGAGAAAGATGTCACTAACTACCATGGTGTACAGTCTCCTAAAAAAAGAGAAACTGCTCTGCGTTTTCTTATATAGTTTATAGAGACTAGTCCAGCCAGTCAATAATAAGGACCTCCATCCGTATTAGAAACATAGTCCTGGAGTCTCATGAACTGTGGTCTGCCCGACAGACAGTCCATTATCCAGGACACCATAGGCTCATCCACCTAGGTATGTGTGACTTTACCCATTAATAGTGATGGTTGGATGGTATTTAAAGCACTGGAGAGATCAAAAAAACATAATCCTCAGAGTGCTGGCAGCTTTGTCCAGGTGAGAATAAGCCCTGTGGAGCAAATGGATTAATTACATCCTCCACTCTAATCTTTGTCCAACAGGCAAACTGCAGTGGGTCCAGTTGGTCTACCACAAGAGGACTCATAGGGGGTCAGGGCCAGCCTCTCAGAGGTCTTCATGATGTGAGATGTGCCACTGGTCTGTAGTTATTAGGTGAAAAGGCAACTGCCTTCTTTGGAACAGGAACAATGCAGGATGTTTTCCACAGAAGTGGTACTTTCTGAAGCCTTAGGGACAAACTGAACAGGTGACATGTTGATGTAGTGAGGATGGTGTGTGAAGACTGGTCATTGGGAGATAATGGAAGTGGGAGGGAAGTACCTGTAGCAATGCATCACCTCCACATAAAAATAATAATAAAAATACATTTTGTTTATACAAAGGCGCCTAACAAAGCACTCAAGGACACCAAACAATAAATAAAAAAGCACATTATAAACAGAACTTAAAGCACCAGAAAATGTAAAAAGTTAAAACCAAACAAAGCCATTGTAATCATTGAGAAAAAGATATTTTTAACAGATACAGTGCATCTGGAAAGTATTCACATTTTTAAGTATTTTTATCCACATTTTGTTATGTTACAGCCTTATTCCAAAATGGATTAAATTCATTTTTTCTTAAAATTCTACACACAACACCCCATAAAGACAACGTGAAAAAGTTTACTTGAGGTTTTGCAAATTTATAAAAAAAATAAAAAACTGCCTTTGCTCAATACTTTGTCGATGCACCTTTGGCAGCAATTCCAGCCTCAAGTCTTTTGAATATGATGCCACAAGCTTAGCACACCTATCCTTGGCCAGTTTCGCCCATTCCTCTTTGCAGCACCTCTCAAGCTCCATCAGGTTGGATGGGAAGCGTCGGTGCACAGCCATTTTAAGATCTCTCCAGAGATGTTCAATCAGATTCAAGTCTGGTCTCTGGCTGGGCCACTCAAGGACATTCACAGAGTTGTCCTGAAGCCACTCCTTTGATATCTTGGCTGTGTGCTTAGGGTCGTTGTCCTGCTGAAAGATGAACGGTCGCCCCAGTCTGAGGTCAAGAGCGCTCTGGAGCAGGTTTTCATCCAGGATGTCTCTGTACATTGCTGCAGTCATCTTTCCCTTTATCCTGACTAGTCTCCCATTCCTGCCGCTGAAAAACATCCCGACAGCATGATGCTGCCACCACCATGCTTCACTGTAAGGATGGTATTGGCCTGGTGATGAGCGGTGCCTGGTTTCCTCCAAACCTGACACCTGGCATTCACACCAAAGAGTTCAATCTTTGTCTCATCAGACCAGAGAATTTTGTTTCTCATGGTCTGAGAGTCCTTCAGGTGCCTTTTGGCAAACTCCAGGTGGGCTGCCATATGCCTTTTACTAAGGAGTGGCTTCAGTCTGGCCACTTGACCATACAGGCCTGATTGGTGGATTTCTGCAGAGATGGTTGTCCTTCTGGAAGGTTCTCCTCTCTCCACAGAGGACCTCTGGAGCTCTGACAGAGTGACCATCGGGTTCTTGGTCACCTCCCTGACTAACGCCCTTCTTCCCCGATCGCTCAGTTTAGATGGTTGGCCAGCTCTAGGAAGAGTCCTGGTGGTTTTGAACTTCTTCCACTTATGGATGATGGAGGCCACTGTGCTCATTGGGACCTTCAAAGCAGCAGCAGTTTTTCTGTAATCTTCCCCAGATTTGTGCCTCAAGACAATCCTGTCTCGAAGGTCTACAGACAATTCCTTTGACTTCATGCTTGGTTTGTGCTCTGACATGAACTGTCAACTGTGGGACCTTATATAGACAGGTGTGTGCGTTTCCAAATCAGGTCCAATCAACTGAATTTACCACAGGTGGACTCCAATGAAGCTGCAGAAACATCTCAAGGATGATCAGGGGAAACAGGATGCACCTGAGCTCAATTTTGAGCTTCATGGCAAAGGCTGTGAATACATACAGTATGTATATGTGCTTTCTCAGTTTTTTATTTTTAATAAATTTGCAAAAATCTCAAGTAAACTTTTTCACGTTGTCATTATGGGATGTTGTGTGTAGAATTCTGAGGAAAAAATGAATTTAATCCATTTTGGAATAAGGGTGTAACATAACAAAATGTGGAAAAAGTGATGTGCTGTGAATATTTTCCGGATGCACTGTATGTTTTAACATTACAGTTGAAAGTTGAAAATGATTCAGTATTTCTAAGTTCAGTAGGTAGTATGTTCCAGAGCTTGAGAGCAGAACGGCTCAGTGCTCTGCTCCCAATGGTGATTAGGCGAACAACAGGGACGGTCAGGTGGATAGAGGAAAAGGAGGATCTAAGGTCACGGGAGGGAATGGCAACATGAAGAAGGTCAGACAGATATGGAGGGGTGAGATTATGAATGGCCTTAAATGTTAATAGAAGAATTTTAAAATCAATTCGAAACTTAATTGGGAGCCAATGATGCTGCTGTAAGACAGAGTAATATGGTGAATAGACGGGGTTCGAGTAATGATGTGAGCAGCAGAACTCTGGACTAGCTGAAGCTTATGGAGAAATTTACTAGAGAGACCAAAGAGGAGTGAACTGCAATAGTCCAGACGAGAAGTAACAAGACTGTGAACAAGGATGGCAGCGGTATGGGGAGTGAGGGAGATGAGGATGTGTTTAATATTACGTAGGTGGAAGTAAGCAGGCCAGGTGACGTTATTAATGTGAGATTGGAAGGATAAGAGTACTATCAAGCATGACACCCAGACTCTTGACCTGAGGTGAAGGTGAAACAAAGGAGTTATCAATAGCAAGTGAAAGATTATCTGCTTTGGATAATGATGATTTTGTACCAATAAGGAGAGCCTCTGTTAATTCATTGTTTAATTTAAGAAAATTTGAAGAAAACCAGGATTTAACTTCAGCAATGAAGTCAATAAGCGAAAATGGTGGAAAGGAAGAGGTGGGTTTACTAGCAAGACAGAGCTGGGTGTCATCAACATAACTATGAAAATTAATGTTATATTTATGAAAGATATTGCCAAGGGGAAGAAGGTAAATAATAAAAAGAAGAGGCCCACAGCGTAACAGCGGTGGGTTGGGATGTGAAAGTTTTAAGCTCAATGAACTATTTGTAGCCTGAGAGTTCCTTGAATAGTGACCAGACATAGAGGTGCTTGGCTGTGGTGAAAGTCAATAACCAATTCCTTGGTTTTGCTGATGTTTTTGCAAACAATTCCTTAAAGTTCTCTTATACTCTTTCACATCCTCCTTATCAATAAAATTCATTAATGTAGAGTCATCAGAAAATTTCTGCAAGTGACATGACCTGCTATTATACTTATATACAATCAACAGTATTGATAATAATCCATCCATTATCCAACACGCTACATCCTAACTACAAGGTCACGGGGGTCTGCTGGAGCCAATCCCAGCCAACACAGGGCGCAAGGCAGGAAACAAACCCTGGGCAGGCCAACAGCCCACCGTAGATTGATAATAATGTAATATAATAATATATCAATGAATATAATCAATAGCAAATAATATTTGGAAAAAAAAAAATGAAATAAACAAAGAATAAACTTGATCCAGGCCTATTAAATGTTTGAATGTTCAATTATCATCCGCACATGCATAGGGACAGGAAAACATTCTTTTGAAAGTAAGTGGAACATTAATTTGAATATTGTCCTACACATTCAATAAAAATGACATGATTCATAAATAATTAACTTCCAGAAGGCAAAATAGGATAAAAATATTTCAAACATTGAAAAATGGTCTAAAGGTGTCTGTATGTCAGGATATCAGTCGAGTTACGTAGTTAAAATGAAAATTCTGTTGTGTGACGAGAAAAAAAAAAATCTGAGAAAGTAAAATGAAATTAGTTAAAGGCTGACTGCTAAGGTGGCACTGACCCAAAGATCTCTAGTCCATTGTTTTTATATGGACCCAGAAAAATAAAGAAAATCAGCAATACTCAGGTGAGGAGACACAGTTAATAAGCAATCAGAAGATGTCAGAAAGCTTCCAAACAACAGAAAGGGGAAACAAAGAAAGAGACTGCAGAAATTATCTCATCCTGTCAGCACCTTAATGGGCAAGCTTACCACACATGGAGACAATCTTTGGCTGGCCCAGAACAACAAAATGATGGCATTATGCACTAAATAAACAATAACACATATTAAGAGAAGGGTTCAAGTAACACGTTTTGCACATCTCAGACAGATCAACTTGCTGCACAACAACAATGGCAAATAAGTATTCAAAGAGCAATGTGTCTGAGGGTGGATGGAATGTCTGAGGGTGGATGGAATATCCTCATACTTAACTTTGCCGTTTACTGTGCTAGTGCTACAGTCTATAAATAAATCATAACAACATACTAAATGGCAAATACACTTTTAAAATAAAAAACACGTTTTTTAAACTTTTCCTGTTCCATGGAGCAAAATCATTTTAGATGGTAATTTGATCTGATCACACGTACCCAAAGTGTTAATTAGATTTCCGTTGTACTTCCAGGTTGAATCAAGAGATGTTTTAAGCAAGAAAGGAGATCAATTTTTGAACTGTGGCCAGTTTCTATTGGATTTGGCATTGTTGCCTCTAAGCTTCTAGGACCTGTGATTGATTCGGCTCAGTTTAGATGATAAGCAGACAATAAGAGCTGAACCTACATAGGCATCTGCTCACCCACACTTTTATACAGTGTATTCCTCTAAGTTATGCTGAACTTCTTTCACAGTTTAGAAAGCACCTGGAAAAAAGGTCTTCTCCATCTTCAAGTCTGAAACATCTCATAAGGTTTTTTAATGTTTGGCACTGTATGCCTGCAATCATCTCTGCGACAGATTCTGTGAATATGGGGCTCTCTCAGCTTTTGGCACATGCTCCAAATAGCAAGCATTCCCAAGAGTTGTGCCTGTAACCCTAGTACCTGTGAGATGTGTCCCTGCACTCATGTTCTTTCAAGTCAATTACCAATGATTTCAAATGCTACAAGTCATGTGGCATTGACAGACAGATCTCGTGTGGCCTACTGCTAATTCTGAGTGGCTACCAAAGCCGTCTTACTCATAAATCAAGCATCGAGCAGTGCAGCCATGAACTGGCTGTGCACAGCCCATACGCCATGTCCCAAGTGGCCGGCTATTTATGTGTAAATCCCATTTTGCGGCATGTGAGCAGAGTCAAGACCACAAATGACATTCTTGGAAACTGTCCCAGGGAAAATGTAAAAGTGTGGAAGATTCATTAGTTCACAGATGCTGAAAGAAATGAGGAATAAAACTGATAAAAGCCTGCTATTGCTTTTTATAAATAGATTCATTTTCCATTTCTGGGATGGCTCTTTGCAGGCACACCTTCACCTCTGTGTTGCATCAGCTTTTTCAGCAGAATTACAAGGCCTTTCTGTGCATATTAGTAACTTATTCAGCATTCTAGAGCTCCCAGTAAACACTTGAATGAAAGCCACTGCACATGGCTGCTATTACACTTTTCAGGTGCACAGAAAGTCTTCTTTGTCCCAGTGGTCAGCAGTGTTTTCTTACTTTAAATGATCCAGGTATAATATGAGGAACAGCCATTGGTTGTGAAAAGTTAGCATATTCTCATTATAATAATAATAATAATAATAATAATAATAATAATACATTTTATGTATATGACCCCTTTCCATTCTGCTTATGTGAGATTTTCAGGGTGCTCTTATTCCTTCCCAAATCCTAAAATCATGTGTGCTAGGCTACTTGGTGTATCTAAATTGTCTTTGTATAAAAATGTACATAGATAAGTGTGTGTGCTATGATAAAATGGCTTATACTTCAGGGTTTGGTTATTGCTTTTCACTAATACTGCCATGGTAAAAACTGTCGCTCTATGTCTCTGTAATGAACAAAATGGGCTGTAAAAGGGATTAATGGATTCAAACATTTCTAAAGAATAAAGAATATGATGAAAGGTCCAACTCACTAATGAAAGAAAATTGACAAATATGCTCCATGACTGTGTAAGATTATTTTAACCCACTAGCAGCCCCCACTGGCATCGCTAGTCTACTGTACATCTTTTCTCCCCTCTAGATGTTTGTCATTATTATTGATTATTTGTCACTGTTATTCTTTCAGAGTTTTATATGTATTTGTGGTCACTGTAGCCATTCCTGACTTTGATTGTTTCTATTGGGGTTGTTTTAGTATGTTTATGTATTTAATTGAGATCCCACACCATGAAGATATGGGAAAGAGTAATAGTTGCTAGGCTGAGAGGAGAGGTGGCGATCTTTGAGTAGTAATATGGCTTCAAGATGCGATGTTAGCTTTAAGAGTGTTAATTGGGAAGTACAGGGATGGTCAGAAGAAATTGTATTGCATGTTTGTTGACTTAGAGGAAACATATGACAGGGTGACAAGAGGGGAGTTATAGTACTGTATGAGGAAGTCGGGAGTAGCAGAAAAGTATGTGAGGGTGGTGCAGGATATGTATGATGACAGTGTGATTGTGGTGAGGTGTGCGATGGAAATGCCAGCCTGGTTGAGGTGAGAGTTGGATTACATCAATCGTCATCTCTGACTAAGCCATTTCCTGTTTGCAATGGTGATAGACAGGCTGATGTATGAAGTCAGACAGGAGTCTCCGTGGATTATGATGTTCACGGGTGACATTGTGATCTGTAGTGAGAGTAGACAGCAGGTTGAGACCAACATGGAGAGGTGGAGGTATGCATTGAAGGGATGGGGAATGAAAGTCAGTAGGCGTAAGATGGAGTATGTGTGTGATTGAGAGGGAAGGGGGTGGAAGGTTGTGACTGCAAGAAGCAGATACTTGGGTTCAACAGTCAAAAGCAAAGAAGTGTGTGGTAGAGAGGTGAGGAGGACAGCGCAGACAGGGTGGAGAACAGTGGCAGGAATGATTTGTGATAGAAGAATATTTGCAAGAGTGAAAGGGAAGGTCCATAAAATGGTAGTAAGACCAGCTACTGTACTGTATGTTGTATGGTTTGTAGATGGTGGCACTGAGATGGCAGAGGTGGAATTGGAATTGAGTTGAAGATGTAACGATTTTCACTTGGAGTAATGAGGATAGGCAGCATTAGGGATGAGTATATTAGAGAGACAACACAGGTATGAAAATTTAGTGACCAAGTAAGAGAGGGTAGACTGAGATGGTTTGGATACAGGAAATGATGCAAAAGACATGGATTGATGGAGACAGATGATCTGCTGTGGCAAACCCTAAATGGGAGCAGCCAAAAGAAGAAGATATATTTAATTGTGTTCTCCTATGACACCATATTGTAATGGTCTGGAATTGCTGGCTGCTACCAGCTTTGTCAGAAGTTGCAGAAAATAAGATCAAAGGTCACAGGTTATAAAGTTTGCTTCCTGAGGTCACTTAATTGTCACAGTTTGTACATATCTAAATGAACTCAAAATCAAAGTTTGTTGGTGTCTTTTTGGTTCTCTGACGTCTTTTTAGCATTGAGCTTTTTGACTCTTCCAGTTATTATTTCTGCTTTGACTTCTGTTTATCTCCTTCTCCATCTTCTTGCCCTTGCTGTATAAAAATATTAACCTCATTTCATTGGTTTGGTGAGGCCACCTATATCTGCCCATGACCACCCACAATCTGGACGATAAAGGACAATTAGAAAAGAAAATGAAAAACACAACAAGCTTTGCCCTTCTAACATCTTGATAAGACAGCAATCTGTTTATAAAGCATTTTCAAGTTCTACTCAAAGCTTTTAAAGTTTCAGCCAAAGTCTGATGGAGCTAGATAAAACATTATTAATTTTGACAGTGGAGCACTCAAAGAGAACTTTGTTACTGCTTGTGTAAGGCAGCAGTAGTTTAGAGAGAAAATGGAATCAGGAGGTAGTGCAGAGAAGTCAGAATACTCGCAGGCGTCATGACCAGGAAGACAGCAATTAAATAACAAAGCTCAGTATGTGTAGCCAGAATTGTAGGCAGAAAACAGAGCAGTAAATCATAAGCCAAAAAGGGTAGAAATAACCATAGCAAAGAAACTTGAGCTGTACACCCTAATCAGAGAATAGAAAAGAATATCGTAACAAGTAGAATCAAAAACTAACAACATGAAATGACGTAAAGTTTTTCTTTCACAAATTCGATCATATATGAATTAGCCACACATGGCGTTGTCTTTTTAAACTGTTGTGCTTGTGATGTCAAGACAAGTGACCTCCAAGATCTGTCTCTCAGCAGCATGGCTTTGTGTTCCTAGCAACCAGTCTCTAACATGGCGACGTCTATAGACCAGATAAGTCGGCGCTGGAGTAGAACGTGTATAGAAAAAGGTTAATACAACAACTAGATTCCTTGACCTGAGAAACCCTGAAAACCATATTATGATAAACTCAAGGAAAAAAAGGACAGTTGCCAGTGTAGGATATCCAATTTGTGAGGAAGGTATGTCTCTGGCAGTTCTCAATAGGCATCCTAAGCAAAAGATTTAAGATGTTTTCAAATGTGTGGTCAAATTGTTTTGTACCGAATCAGATGTTTCATTCCTTTCAGTCTCCAGTTAGTTTGATTGTGTTTCACACAACAAGCTTTCAAGCGAATCAGAAGTAGCAATAAACGGCCTGTGAGTGTATCATGGACTTTTTTAACTGGGCAGAGATTCAACAAGAATTAAGCTTGTGCACTAGCATATTGGTGATGATTATTATTTTTTTTTAACCAACCAGAACTCTGTGAGCAGAATGCCATTTATCTGACAACTAGATGAGAACATGAAAATGTGTTACCTTGTATGGACACATTTCATCTGGCTACTATGTGACAAGCTCTGCAAGGGGTGATGTGCCTCATTTCATTTAGACAGTAGACATATAAGAAGAATTTAATTTCACTGTATGATGCTGTGCATTTACTCTCCAATAGCCTGAACATCACCTTTATTTGTTTGTCTGCTGTCTTTAGGCCTGTAAATATTTGTTAATAATGTTTACTTGGTAATGGTTGATTCACATTTAACTACATAGTACATCAAAGTTAATGTGCCTGCAGTCTCCAAAACTTGCCAGGAGTGAGATCACATTGAGATGATGCCCTGCCTGTTTGCATCACTCTTGTGGCATAAGATTTGGGGGTTTGATCTTTGGTTGGACAAAGGTGTTGTATCACCCAGGAGGACCGGAGGAAGGCTTGTACATCCTCCAGACCGCGAGGGGGCGTCCGCCCTGGTTATGTTGGGGGACACGGATAAAGGGCTTGGAAGCCCAGCCCTGTAGGGACCCGTGGCCACCGCCAGGCGGCGCCCCAGTGCCTGAACAACCCTGGAGCCCATCACTTCCGCCACACCAGGAAGTGCTGGGGGGATGACAACAGGGGACACCCGGACGGCTTCCGGGTGCGCAGCCGGCACTTCCGCCACACTGGGGCATGTCTGCGGAGGAGTGCCGGAGAGCAGCTGGAGCCCATCCGGGTTCCTATTTAAGGGGCCACCTTCCTTCAGTCGAGAGCGGAAGTCGGGTGGAAGAGAGACGGAGCTGGATAGAGGACTGGAGGCGGCCAGGAGAAGGAAAGGCACAAAGGACTGTGAGGCCTGGACATTGGGGGAACGGTGCAAGAGGCACTGGTGAGTGCACTGTAAATATTATAAAATAAACGTGTGTGGTGAACTTAAGATGTTTGTCTGTCTGTGTCCGGGTTCAAGTCCACAGTGTTTATTTCTCACCAGTTCTGTATGTGTTAAATTTGATTTACCCAACTGCAACTGTATCTACCCTTTTTTATGTAGTCAACTGCTATCCAATCCAATCGTAAGAGAGAGAAAGAGACTCTGAGGCTCAATCAGGTGATAGGATTGATCTAATTAACTGGTACATGTTGTTTTACAATAACTAATATACATATGTGGATTTCTTTTTAAACTAAGATTTGCCTAATTACTGGTAGAAATGTTTCCCATAATGCACAGTATTTCTTGCATTTAGATCGGTCCCAAGTCAGATCACATTCAAACATCACTCACACTGCTCCAGAGTTCACCTGGTACTGCATCAAGACCACCGTTTCCAATAGGTCTCACTCTGTTTGTTTTGGTCCGCACCAGAGTGCAATTGGCATCATCACATCTACCTAAACAAACTGCACTCTGGGGCAATTGCTCTAGCGTTTGAAAAAAAGCATCAACCAACCTAGGTGTGAAAATGCTTAAGAGAAAGTACAAAGAACAGCGGTAATGGCATCTCCAGGGTCACCAAATGAGCAGAAACACATGAGATTTGAGCTGCAGCTGCAAACCTGAGCCAAAACCCCCTTTGCTATTGTGAGTTTCACTGTGGAACTGCTATGATGACCCCTTTGGTATGTAAATGGCTGGCTCTCTGAAAAGACTGCATTTGCCACTCTCAGATGACTCTGGTGCCGGTATATCTGGGTTTGGAGATGTCTTAGTCTTGCACTGGTTATCACTTTGGCCTGGGCAAAAAATTACAATAATTTAACCATTGCCAACCCTAATGGACATAAGACTGTACTAATTGTCAAGCAAAAGGTTGGTCTTAAAGTGAACACAAGGTACTAATGTTCACCGCTTCCTTTATAATTCAGTGGGAACACTAACTCCTTGGATTTAACTTCTGTTAAAGAGCAGAACACTGCTGCCTAAAGTGAGAACTGCAAAAAAATGCTTATGCATTTACTTCATCAGATAGTCTAGTGTTGGACCTAAGGAGACAGCAGACAGCCAATATGGAAGCTGGACTTTCAGTCTTGTTAAAGGACAGTGAGATGCACAAACAGGAGAGATGGTACGTATTATAAAAGGAATGCACCCTTCTCACTGAAGTAAAAATTCAGCTATCAGTTATGCTAGCAAAAGAGGACCACTTTGTGAAATCTCAAAAACTGTAACTGCAGTAGAGCTGCCCACAACAAGGTGGGTGTAACTAAAACTAAGAGAGCGGGAGAGAAGCTGGAGAGTGATGTCTCTGCCTCTGTGTGTCTGTTTGTGTCAGGATGTGAGCCTACAGATAGAATAACTCAAAAACAAATCACTCAATCCAACTGAGACTTGAAATAGTTATTAGGATTGTAAAATGCTGAAAGCTTATTCACTTTGCTTCAATACAGTTTGCTATGATTTTGCATTTTTTTCTCACAGTTCATTCCCATGTGTTCTAGGTCAGCATGTTTTTCACTGTTTTCTTCATGAGACTGAGAAAATGTTTGCGGAGGTGGAAAATATAACAAACTGATTTATTCTGTATGATAATTTGTCCAACCAGAACCTGAAGTGGAAATACTGTACATACATTGGGTATGGAAAGTATTCAGACCCCCTTCAATTTTTCACTCTTTGTTATATTGCAGCCATTTGCTAAAATCATTTAAATTAATTTTTTCCCTCATCAATGTACACACAGCACCCATATTGACAGACAAAAAAAATAATTTTTGAAATTGTTGCAGATTTATTAAAAAAGAAAAATTGAAATATCACATGGTCCTAAGTATTCAGACCCTTTGCTCAGTATTTAGTAGAAGCACCCTTTTGAGCTAATACAGCCATGAGTCTTCTTGGGAAAGATGCAACGTTTTTCACATCTGGATTTGGGGATCCTCTGCCATTCCTCCTTGCAGATCCTCTCCAATTCTGTCAGGTTGGATGGTAAACGTTGGTGGACAGCCATTTTTAGGTCTCTCCAGAGATGCTCAATTGGGTTTAAGTCAGGGCTCTGGCTGGGCCATTCAAGAACAGTCACAGAGTTGTTGTGAAGCCACTGCTTCGTTATTTTAGCTGTGTGCTTAGGGTCATTGTCTTGTTGGAAGGTAAACCTTCGGCCCAGTCTGAGGTCCTTAGCACTCTGGAGAAGGTTTTTGTCCAGGATATCCCTGTACTTGGCCGCATTCATCTTTCCCTCGATTGCAACCAGTCGTCCTGTCCCTGCAGCTGAAAAACACCCCAACAGCATGATGTTGCCACTGCCATGCTTCACTGTGGGGACTGTATTGGACAAGTGATGAGCAGTGCTTGGTTGTCTCCACACATACCGCTTAGAATTAAGGCCAAAAAGTTCTATCTTGGTCTCATTAGACCAGAGAATCTTATTTCTCACCATATCAGAGTTCTTCAGGTGTCTTCTAGCAAACTCCATGCGGGCTGTCATGTGTCTTGCCTCTCCTCAGTGTGTGGAGACAACCAGGCACTGCTCATTACTTGTCCAATGCAGTCCCCACAGTGAAGCATGGCGATAGCAGCATCATGCTGTGGTGGTGTTTTTCAGCTGCAGGGACAGGACGACTGGTTGCAATTGAGGAAAAGATGAATACGGCCAGGTACAGGGATATCCTGGACAAAAACCTTCTCCAGAGTGCTAAGGACCTCAGACTGGGCCGAAGGTTTACCTTCCAACAAGACAGTGACCCTAAGCACACAGCTAAAATAACGATGAGTGGCTTCACAACAACTTTGTGACTGTTCTTGAATGGCCCAGCCAGAGCCCTGACTTAAACCCAATTGTTTACCATCCAACCTGACAGAACTGGAGAGGATCTGCAAGGTGGAATGGCAGAGGATCCCCAAATCCAGGTGTGAAAAACTTGTTGCATCTTTCCCAAGAAGACTCATGGCTGTATTAGCTCAAAAGGGTGCTTCTACTAAATACTGAGGGTTCAAAGGGTCTGAATACTTAGGACCATGTGATATTTCAGTTTTTTTTTAATAAGTCTGCAACAATTTCAAAAATTCTTTTTTTTATCTGTCAATATGGGGTGCTGTGTGTACATTAATGAGGGAAAAAATTAATTTAAATGATTTTAGCAAATGGCTGCAATATAATAAAGAGTGAAAAATTGAACGGGGTCTGAATACGTTCCGTACCCACTGTATGTAATAGCCAGCACTCTCTTTGTAAGATTGACTTCTTAATAGAGTGAAGATTTTATTGTCCAGATTTACTAACATTAGATCAGAGGCACAGGTCCTCTATTCAGTTTACAATTAAAAATTAGATTAACATTAACATTAGATCACATGCCGTTTGTTCCCCCTTGTAGTTTAGAGTGTCCAGACAGAACAAGAAGTAATTTTTCATGTGAAATGTTATCTTAAAAGTGTTCACATTAGCCAAAAAATGACCTGGGAATTCACTGATTTTTGTAGACTAGGGAAAAAACTACTGACCAGTACTGGTCTACGGACAGGCAAAAACATCCTACAGACCGGTACTGGTCCACAGAGAGGTGATCGGGAAACACTGTTGTAGGTCAGACTGTATTGTTCTGTTATGTAAATTGTATGCTTGTGCTAACCCTTTCTATTTTTTCATTATTTGACAAAAAAGTGGGCAAATTCAAGTGAAAATACATTTGTGTGACATACTGTAAATACGAGGTGTGATCAAAAAATACGGTGAATGGTTTAAAAAAGAAACGCTTATTTTAGTAAAAGATTTACAACTACTAATCACTCTCAAAATACTCTCCTCCACTTTGAATGCACTTACCCCAATGCTCCTGCCACTTTGCGAAGCAGTTCTGTAAGTTTTCTTTCGAGATTGTCTTTAGTGATGCTGTCGTGGTTGCTTGGATGTCCTCAATGGATTGAAATTGTTTGCCTTTCATGGTCATTTCAATTTAGGGAACAGGCAGAAGTCACACAGTCCCAGATCCGGCGAATAAAGTGGATGCGGACACAGCGTAATGTTTTTATTCGACAGAAATTGTCAATACTAGAAAGGATGTGTGACAAGGAGCTTTGTCATGATGAAGAATGAAACCGTTTCAACATTTTCCTCAGTTATTGATGTTGAAGGATGTCCTGATCTTTTCTCGTCTTCAACCAAGTCAGATCCATTACGAAATCGATTAAACCACTTGTAAACAGTCTTAATTGTCAGTGTCACCATAAACCAATTTTAACATCTGATGGGTTTTCTGAGCTTTTTGCAATTTCAAACAAAATTTCATGTTAATGCATTGCTCGATATCCAGTATTAACGACAAACTTGAAAAACATACTTCAACTCAAGAGTGGCTCACAAACGACTGACAGTATCAAACCAGTTGAAACGTGTCACAAACCCGGCTCTAGGATGGACCTGTCAGAAACTGCGTTGAATTATTTTGCGTTGCTCTTGGATGGTGCTCTGCATCAACATTCACTATACTTTTTGATCGCACCTCGTGCATATCCATCCATCCACCCTTTAAGTGACAGTATCTAATGTAGCCTACTGTTTCAGTCTAGTACACTATGGGATAACGATGAATAAATAAACAATATAATTACTATCATATTGAATAAATAAAGAATATAATTCTTAGTGAACTAAATAAATACATACATAACCTAACATCATTCCTTTCCTATATACTGTAGTAATATTCTGTCATCCAACCCTGCCCACATCTGACCCACCCCATCCCACGTACTCCAGTGAGATGCATTTGCTTCAGCGCACACGACTGCAGATGTTTCAATGTTTTGCCCTGAAGAGCAGCTGTTGAAAGAGAAAAGGAAAATATAAAAAATAAGTACAAGTTGAAGTAACTGCTCTCAAGGCAAAATTGAAAGAGTAATTCATGGTCAAGGTTGCACAGAATGCTTCTCTGTTTTAAGACAGACAAGTGTGCAAATTTGACAATGCTTCTCAATGGTAAATTTTGAAATTTCAAAAATATCTGTAGAGCGCTGTATTCAAGAAATCTCAATGAAAATTGAACTATTACCCTAAACAATAAGTGTTCAAAATTTTAACAAAATTATTCCAGTGAGAGCCGAGTTGTTTCGTGTGAACAGACAGACACGGCTGGCACAGCAAGTGCTTTTCCCATAAAAATGGATGTTATTTTGTGCTAAAATAATGGAGATAAGAACAGACAATGAATGCAAAACAATAGAAAGCAAAAGTGAATACTTGTCCCAAATGTGAATTTCCCCTTGGGATTAATAAAGTATCTATCTATCTATCTATCAAATCAGTATGACTTATTGTAAAAGTGGCAGCCATACACCTTCCTCTTCTTATGTCAGAGGTCCCTGAGCACAACATACATGAGGTCTCAAAGTTAAAGGCTCAGACATTAAATATGGATCTTTGGTTGTCTTTCCACATTTGGACGTCAGTAAGGTTCACAGAATAAATGCTATCATATATTGGTCATGAAAGCAACTTTTGCTAGTCTGCTATACAGTACAGCATGGACATGTGCCCCATATTAACTCTCTATGTTCCAGGAGACATACTCATACGTCTGTGAGATTTTGTGATGTGGGAAAAGTTCTCTACCCTTATATGGACTGAAACTTTCACCAGATAAATTAATCAAGTGGATCTTTAGTGTGGGCCTATCTGTGGAGTGGAGATAACATGTAACTGCATAATTATACTGATGTTTTTGCTAGGATGGGTAATGGCAGTGCTGTAGCAACTGGCACCTCTGATTGTATGGCTAGCCTCGAAGGGGGCTCTGGAAGGTTTAAAGCTGATAAAGTTAGAATGTGTATGGCAGTGTGAGATATGAACTGTACGAAGGAAGGACCTGCAATGTATGGCATGCTGTGCAGACTGGGCGCAGCTGGAGAAAACCATCCTACACACTAATCATCTGGAGGTCAGAATATTTCTTGTATTTGACTAAGTCTTGCAGTCTTTAGTAGCCATAACTAGTTGTCATCTAGAAGCTGATGATAGTATTCACAGTTTAGACTGGACAGGAGGACAGTACTGGGGAGCTGCTGCACACCAAGACCTGCACTAAGAAATTCTATTGGCTTCAACAACTGACTGATTCTAATAAGTTTTATTGTCCTTCTCATATTCTCACAACCTGTCCCCTGATATTTTGAGGTGTCACGTGTAAGAGAAGCGTGACCTGAAAAGACCTATGACTCATGCTGGCGGCCGCAGAAACAACAATAATGAGCTGGAGGATGAAATAAGAGCAGAAGGCTGCCTGTCGCAGATAAAATGGAAACTCTGGCTAAGACTCTGGAACTTCCATTTCTACTGATAACAGACAGCAGGCACTCAGAAGAGTAAGTCTGCAAGGGCTTAACTGTTAATCTGAGTGCCGTTTTTAGCTTCCACAATCCAAATGTGTCCTTGAAATTAGGGAATGAGTATCGTCGTTATGACCAGCACTCTTCTCGGTCTGCTCTCTTGATATATTCACTCCTTTGTATTCCCAAATGAGTATATCCACAGAAGCCTTCATAAATCAAAAAATATTTCAAGGAGTTTCTAGGATTTTTTCACAACATTTATTTAAGATCACAGTTAGGGATTTCATTGCTTGACATGTGTAAATCTATCCTCACATGGAAAAATTAATAGCACACTACAGCAGGTTCATAATTCTGCCATCAGTCTGCTCAAGTACAAAACACATTGAGCACATAATCCTCAATCACCTGCCCTGGACTGGATTTTTCTCTGCTTGAGAAAATGACCCCTGGTTTACTTTGAAAAGCTACTCAAATTCTTCTGTAAATGGCTTTCCGCATATACAAAAACACCAAGCATGCTCTCATTTTATTTTTTTGCCCTGCCACATTTCAAGCAGTTCTGCAGAGTAACACTAAGACACACCAAAACTAACAAGCATCTATCCCACTCATACACATTTTTTTTTATATGCTTGTTCCTTCATTACTTTGTCTTGTTCTATTTAATCTTTTCACTTTTCATATGCTTTGTGCCAATAAGCAAAGCACATAACATGTCAAATTCTTACACTTTCATTTTCTTCATTTTGTTTGATTCTCTAATTATGAATTGCTATGCAGTGCCATCAACGTAAGCTTGCATGTGTGACGTACAAGTGATGCTACTTAAGGAAATGATCACAAGTTTTCAAACGGACAGTAAGCCGCATGGTTCTGAGGGGTCCTGTTTGAATGTAAGCCAGTCTGTGAATTTTGCATATTGTCTGCGTGTCTGTGATGGATTTTTCTTTATTGGCTCCATGCTTCCTTCCTGTGCTCCCTCTGACCCTGTATTGGGTAAAGCAGAATAGGATGGAGTATTTACTGTAAGTGCTAGGATTCCACTGTGATGTGCTTCGACTCTGCAGTAAAACTAAGTAAAAACACCTTAGACTTGCTTTATTTATTTGTGATAATTTCACCCAGATTCTAACCCTATATTTTGTTTTGTCCTAACCCTGTATTAGGACCATTGCAGCTTTTTAAAGGTAAAAAGCAAATTCATCATGATCCCTTATTATCTCTGCAATGTACCATATGATACTGAAAATGAAGACATATAGAGATGCAAAATATTCAAAATTGCCTCTCTGAGGTCCAACATTTTGCTTTCTTATTTTCAATTTTACAATTACTATTATGCTTCAGCCACAGTGTGGTCCCTGGCTTATGTTTATTTTCACTTCTTTTGTCCTTTTTGTTATTTTTAAGTTGTTATTTATAAATGAATAAATATATATCTACTATGTAATAAAACACTAAGGTCTGTGTGTCCAATCCCTCAGAACAATCTGATTGGTCAGTTTGGCTTTGTTTGATTGGTCATTTTGTCTTTGATGACGCAAAGAAAGAGGCATTTCTGAGACACATGAGGAGGAGTAAACGCATATAAGGCATGCTGAGAGAGTTGCCTTAAAAGAGGGCAAGTATGAAACTGGGGAAAGGGTGAGAAAAGTACCTCAAAAACAGTGACAGATTCTGAGAAGCAGGCTTTATGGAAACACTCTGTGAAGAGAGGTTCATACACAAGCAAATACAGAGGATAGGCACTGAAAGTACACATAGAGACTACAAATATTTAAAAATTATTTTATTACCTGACTTTGACACACACACACACACACACACACACATATTATATATATATATATATATATATATATATATATATATATAAAACTAGTTTATCATATGCATAATTTTGCTCTTATAGAACAAAACATTTCTTCTGGCCTCACCTAAAGATGCCACTGTTTTGACCATGTGTTAATTTGTTTACTAAGTTTTTAACTTTCCTCAGTCGACAAGGATGATTAATTGCACTTTAGCTGTTACTTCTTATCAATGCCAACAATCTTAGGGCACTCTTTGTCTAGTTAGAATTGCTCAAGTAAATTGAGAGCTTACTTGCTCCTCTCCAATAAATTTATTGAATTAATAAACAGTTTCCTTGTGATCAGACAGCTAATCAGTGACATTACACTGAAAAGGAAACCATCAGGGGCCTCATGTATAAACGGTGCGTACGCACAGAAATGTTGCATAAGAACATTTCCACGTTCAAATCGCGATGTATAAAGCCTACACTTGCTGTAAAGCCACGCACTTTTCCACGGTACCTCATACCTTGTCGTACGCAAGTTTTCCGCTCGGTTTTGCAGATTGGCGGCACCCAGCGTCAAAGCAGTGCTACTATTCCTGTGTGGTTACTCCTTATTTTCCCGACGCGGCTTTATAAATACACTGAAACTAACCGCATATTGTTTATTAGTTTAATGCATCCGATTGTAATTAATTTGTAACAATATAATGGTCCAGGGAATAGCCATAGTATTCCAAATATCATAACAGCTTTAGCGTTGTTACTCTCACTGCACCTTCTTCTTCTTCTTTCAGCTGCTCCCGTTAGGAGTTGCCACAGTGGATCATCTTTTTCCATATTACTCTCACTGCACAACTCGGAGTATTTATATCACTGTATCTGAGTGTGAATCACAGCAGCAGCTGATCGGAAAGAGAATTATCGGGATACAGAATCAAGCACACGCTACCTCAGCCACGGCAAAACGTTTCAAAGCCTTTCCTGTACTGACCTCGCGGTTCAGAAACAGTTTCATCCCAAGAACTATATACGCACTCAATCAATTGCTCCTTGTAGAACTGTTTGTACTTATAAGTACAATCACCTCACTGTAAACTTGCACTACAGTTATAATATTGCACAACCTGAGCCACTTTATAAAGCGCGTATTTACATATGATGACGATATCATTTTTAAGATGAAATGCAGCAAAATATGTTTATTATCTACAGTGGTGTGAAAAACTATTTGCCCTCTTCCTGATTTCTTATTCTTTTGCATGTTTGTCACACAAAATGTTTCTGATCATCAAACACATTTAATCATTAGTCAAATATAACACAAGTAAACACAAAATGCAGTTTTTAAATGATGGTTTTATTATTTAGGAGAAAAAATCCAAACCTACATGGCCCTGTGTGAAAAAGTAATTGCCCCCTGAACCTAATAACTGGTTGAGCCACCCTTAGCAGCAATAACTGCAATCAAGCGCTTATGATAACTTGCAATGAGTCTTTTACAGCGCTCTGGAGGAATTTTGGCCCACTCATCTTTGCAGAATTGTTGTAATTCAGCTTTATTTGAGGGTTTTCTAGCATGAACCGCCTTTTAAGGTCATGCCATAGCATCTCAATTGGATTCAGGTCAGGACTTTGACTAGGCCACTCCAAAGTCTTCATTTTGTTTTTCTTCAGCCATTCAGAGGTGGATTTGCTGGTGTGTTTTGGGTCATTGTCCTGTTGCAGCACCCAAGATCGCTTCAGCTTGAGTTGACGAACAGATGGCGGACATTCTCCTTCAGGATTTTTGGTAGACAGTAGAATTCATGGTTCCATCTATCACAGCAAGCCTTCCAGGTCCTGAAGCAGCAAAACAACCCCAGACCATCACACTACCACCACCATATTTTACTGTTGGTATGATGTTCTTTTTCTGAAATGCTGTGTTCCTTTTACGCCAGATGTAACGGGACATTTGCCTTCCAAAAGTTCAACTTTTGTCTCATCAGTCCACAAGGTATTTTCCCAAAAGTCTTGGCAATCATTGAGATGTTTCTTAGCAAAATTGAGACGAGCCCTAATGTTCTTTTTGCTTAACAGTGGTTTGCGCCTTGGAAATCTGCCATGCAGGCCGTTTTGCCCAGTCTCTTTCTTATGGTGGAGTCGTGAACACTGACCTTAATTGAGGCAAGTGAGGCCTGCAGTTCTTTAGACGTTGTCCTGGGGTCTTTTGTGACCTCTCGGATGAGTCGCCTCTGTGCTCTTGGGGTAATTTTGGTCGGCCGCCACTCCTGGGAAGGTTCACCACTGTTCCATGTTTTTGCCATTTGTGGATAATGGCTCTCACTGTGGTTCGCTGGAGTCCCAAAGCTTTAGAAATGGCTTTATAACCTTTACCAGACTGATAGATCTCAATTACTTCTGTTCTCATTTGTTCCTGAATTTCTTTGGATCTTGGCATGATGTCTAGCTTTTGAGGTGCTTTTGGTCTACTTCTCTGTGTCAGGCAGCTCCTATTTAAGTGATTTCTTGATTGAAACAGGTGTGGCAGTAATCAGGCTCGGGGGGGGCTACGGAAATTGAACTCAGGTGTGATACACCACAGTTAGGTTATTTTTTAACAAGGGGCAATTACTTTTTCACACAGGGCCATGTAGGTTTGGATATTTTTTCTCCCTAAATAATAAAAACCATCCTTTAAAAACTGCATTTTGTGTTTACTTGTGTTATATTTGACTAATGGTTAAATGTGTTTGATGATCAGAAACATTTTGTGTGACAAACATGCAAAAGAATAAGAAATCAGGAAGGGGGCAAATAGTTTTTCACACCACTGTATATATATAATTCACTAAGGCAAGACAACCATGGAAAGCACGCCGGAAGGGGCGTGGACTCACTGAGCTGCCGACAAGTAAGACACCTATGGCGCACGCAGAAGGAGCCATGCCCACCAACTCCTGGGACTTCCGAGCCACGTTGACTGTTCATAGAGGCATGTTTCTCGTGGAGGTGAATCGCCATATGCAGCCTGTTAAACGGTTTGCGAGGGGTATCCCATGGGATCTTTAAAACAATCCTTTACAACTGAGGTTAAAACACAATGAAGTAAGCAGTCTTTAAAAAATGAGTTTTTCGGCTATGGCGCACAACCGCGTGCACCATGGCAAACTGTTTTACTGTGTTGGTTCGTTCCGTGCATTGTTACAATGTTGCTCTTCTTGCTGATTTATTACATTACTGATTCTCCAAATATTCATTTTCTCCCTGTGCTTAAAAATCATTAAAAATCGGCCTGATTATGCGGCGTATGGTATGCCGCGGGTTGGCTAGTATATTATAAAGGTAAAACTTTAACTTCATTTAAATAATCCATATTCTTCACTGGGACTGGCGTGAAGGACAGAATAATTAAACATGTACTACGAAGATAGTTCAATGTTCCTTAAACGTTTTGAAGAATCGGCGCTCTAAGCTTACAGATGGCTTAACGTCTATTACAGAGCTGATTGTGTGGCGATCGGTTACTTGGAGAAAGAAAAGCAAGGACTGCAGGGGCGGCCACGCCAATATATACTGAATATAAAACAGAAAGAGAAAATAACAACACAGCTTAAAACACAGCAGCAAATTTCGACAAAAGTTAAACGCTTGTGTCATGAGCATTAGGTGGCTATGCTGTGTCCGCAATGGACGTGGCCATCCACCGTGCATAAGATACCACATTGACATTGGGGCGAAGGGGCCACCGATTTTTTCTCTGCCTAGAGCTGCCCATGAGTACTGCTGCAATAAATAATTTCATTAAAGGTCGCACACAATCACTGCGCCGTGAAACCCATGTTTAATAACGTGCTTTAAATCCTATCATTATGAAAATGATATCACGTATACTTCTCAGTATTTTAGTTATTCAGAGAGCTGTAATATCACGAATGTAATGGATTCTGTGTCCAGTCGGAGGAAGAGAGCCGGTTTAAGAAGCAAGTAGTGATTCACACACATAGAGCACATAGAAGATCACATACAAAACAAAGCATTTAACGTGCTACTTTAATTACGATGTGATTTGAGAAACTGTTTAATTAAACAATTTTAATATTGTTTATGATGTTCTACTTTAATGACAAAATACATGATTAAAGTGGAAATTTCGAGGTTAAAGTTGACATTTCGTGCTTTTTTCCCACTGTGTGCCTATTTTTTTTTGTCTGTACCCTAATAAGCTTTCATATAACACTCAGACGGTGGGCTACGACTCGCCTTTTCATGGCGACTTTGATAGCTGAGCTTTCAAGTTTCTCCGACATGCTATGTCACTCGATCAACTTCCTTTTGTTGATTATACCACGGTTTAATTAAACAAATAGTATGTTTTTCCTTTGCCTCCACTTGGTATTCGCTGAAATTCTTATATTTTTCCCTCTTGCTTTTCCCATTGTCTTTTCACAGAAGGCTGAGCTTAATGGCGATTTATATTGATTTGCATATTCAAAGAGACGTAATTCTGGGAGGATTTGGGGCGTTACATAATGCGCGTGCACGAGCGTTAGTTTTCACGCTGATCGTGATTTATGTAACGGAAGAACGTGGAAGTTGGAGTACGCACATATTCCTGCATCTGGATTTTTCTGTGCGTAAGCACATTTCGGCTTTTGTGCTTACACCATGTTATAGTGCGAATTCTACGCACGGCGTTATACATGAGGCCCCAGGAAACAAACATCCAAAGCAGTAGCACATGGAAAACTGCATTTTGCACCAGGAGAGCACACATGCACTCATTGCGTTTTCTGTCAAAGAACTGTGACGAAAAACAATGTGGTTGTTGCCTCACAACTCCCATTAGATCCTGCACCCTGTGACTTTCTCTTCCTGAAATTCACACTCAGACTGAATGGAAGATGATTTGCTACCTTGTTAGATATTCAGGAAAAAATAGCCAGAGGTTGGAAACACGATAACAAAAGATGAGTTCAGGAAAAGGAGAAGTGGTGGGAAAAGTGTTTACATGTCGAGGAGAATATTTTGACAGTGACTAAAACAGCTTTTTTAACTATTTTTAAAATTTTTGGGTACCCCCTTATGTAATTTCCCTTTGGGATTAATAAAGTTTCTATCTATTTTATGTAATTTCCCTTTGGGATTAATAAGTTTCTATCTATCTACTGTACATATAATGCAAAGTTGACTGACTCAGTCACTGTTTAGTCAAAATTTTGAAATTTGGCAGAGTTGTACATTTAGGCCAGTAGGTATCCACTAAGAAAGAACATTTCAACAAATTAATGTTTAAGAGTAATACCACCCATAAAATAGAAAAAAAAAATGCGGTGACTGATTTGATTGAAATTTGGTGACTTTATAGAAAAAAAGAAAAATAGCTGACCCATGTTTTATTCATTTGCTGATAATAATGGTGTAGCTAGTAGGCTGTTCTTAAATACAGTGGCTTTCTTTCGCTGATCAGTGAGAAGTGATCATGCAGAGAAATGGGGCTGGCACATTATACAAATGAAAGCAGAAGTGGAAGGATGAAAGATCAAAGACGACGTGCTTAGGAAGTTGCATCTTTGGGTTCACACAGTATTCCCTAATTTGTCAACTTCTTCTTACTCCAGATACAGATTTGATTGGGGTGGGGTGGTTGTCTCCCTTGGATTGTTGATCTCATTATATACAGTACATTTTATTTGAACAATGGGGTGAGGAGATGGAAGCCCTTCGTGGTGAAATACATATAATTTGATGAACTGGGGTGCCCTCTTGTTGGTCAGACCACGATGTGCCACTATGCCTCTTTTCACAAAGCAGATATAGTGACATTCAGTACAGCATACTGGCTTACTTCAAGCCTTGGGTACAGCACAAGCCAGTAGCGATGGCATGCCTTGGTCAGTTTAAACACTTGTGCAGCTCAGTAAAGGAGTCCCCCATGGACAGAACATAGGGAAGGTATTGTTCACCATATTATTTCTTTTCACCTTCTCTTTCCCATACAGTGCTTCAAACATTCAGTTCATTGCATGTGGCACATAATTGTTCAGCCGGTAAACGTCAGTGCTATAGGTAATAAGTTGCTTTTGATCTAAACCTTCCAAAACTTTATTACAGTACAAGATTATAGAAAATTGATTAAAGCAACCATTTTTACAAGATGTGCTACAGGTGAAATTATATTTATACCCAAAATTCCCATTATTCCTGCTAATTACCTGTTTCAATTTGAAAGAATACGGTTTCCAGTAAAATTGTGTTTTCTTATGACCATCAACAAAAGCCAGGGTCAGTCACTAAGAAATGTAGGAATTGATCCATGGCAGAAATGTTTCATATTCCAGAGTAAGGAGCTCCAGTGACAAAATAATATTAGCTCTTAGTAAAAAAAGCATTGTATACAGAAAAGTTCTCAATTGGTTATGTAGAACTTCTGAAGCATGCGATTAACTGCTGCCACTCTAAACAGTCAATTCTCTTATGAAGTTGAATAACACATCTAGCATATCTATATGTTTGCGACCAGATTAAAATAAAATAAGCTAGTGACGTGGCAGTCTACCCAACTAACAGTATCCATTTGAATAAACGATACCCAGTTGGTAAGAATGTGTCTCATAAAAACATTCCCCACACCATTACATTATCACCACCACAATCATTGACACTGGGTAGGATGAGTCTTTGTATTCATGACATTTACACTCAGGAAGAAGCTGTTTTGAGGGGATTATACAAAATATGCTTTTGGGTCTGAATTGTACATGTATTTTATACTTCATTTAATACTTATACTCATCAAAAACTGTATGTATGGATGTTCCTGGAACCCCTTGCTAAAATGTATACTGTATTCAACTCATACACAATGCATGACAATATAGTGAAAACACATAATTAAAATAAGACACTAAGTTCAAGAATCATATGTGAACAAGAAATGTGTGACTCATTCAAGAATCAATGAACTTGATTCGTTTGGCTCATTCCTTTCACAAATCAGATGAATGAGAATTGTGTGACTTATTCTTGGGTAATATTCAGTTCACAAATCAAATCAAATGAACTAATTCATGGGTAATTATTCATTTCAAAAATGAAAGTATCAGTGAAATATGCATGATATACAGTTGGAGCAGTCAGTGACCTATAAAAGATGTATGCTAGAGTAAAGCTGAAAGGAAAATAATTGTTAGAAATTAGAATAATATTTTCATAAGGTTCAGTTTTGTGGGACTAATTTGTTGATTGTACAAAGATATTTGTTTGTTTAATGGTATGTTCATATATTCTGTTTAAAACATATCCAATACATATTATAGACAACAATTTAAATATTCTAATAAAAACATGTCATTACTGTATTGTACTTGTATGATTAATGACAGAATGTTTAATCAAAGATTTCTTGTTCCAACTAGAAAGAATAATAAGGGAAGTGAATGAGAATCACGGATTAGATGGGTGGTACTGGCACATGTGCTTTAAACATCTAAATGAAAGAGGAACTCTGAGGTAGCAGCAACAACTACTGTGCCACTCAGCAACTGGATGAAATGAACATTATGCCTGACATTATGTGCAACTGCATTTTATAAGGGAAGCAAAGAAATAAGCTGTGCAGAATGGGCCAAACAATGACATTCTTGTCAAGATAGAAACATTACCTTGCCAGCTTCACATTCTGTTCCATCCATGGGAGGATCCAGTTTTGTTTTACATTCTTTGTTGCCATCCACTTTACACCAGAGACCCGCACAAAGCATATGCTGTAAAATAAGAGCGAAAGTTATACTAACACTAGAAAAGGTACTTTTTTTTTTTTGTTTAGGCAAATAAAATAACCTCTGGTCATAAATAAATGCTTGTATGACAGCCCAAGTTTTCATCATATGTGTGGGCTAAGCGACTTTGTCCCTTCTGAGGTTTTGTTTTGCTGACCTGCTGGCCCTGCTTGTGTTATTAGCGGCTAAGCGAGTTTTCTGCTTCCTCGGAGGTGCAGTCTTTACCCGACTCCATCTCTCACTTCTGGGCCCGACAAACACACACACTTCTACACATAGATGTTTATATATAAGATATACAGTTAGGTCCATAAATATTTGGACGGAGACAACTTTTTTCTAATTTTGGTTCTGTACATTACCACAATGAATTTTAAATGAAATAACTCGGATGGAGTTGAAGTGCAGACTTTCAGCTTTAATTCAGTAGGGTGAACAAAACGATTGCATAAAAATGTGAGGCAAGTAAAGCATTTGTTTAACACAATCCCTTCATTTTTTGGTCCATCTGACGTTGCACCTCACTGTCCAGGAGCTCAGTGATGCCCTGGTCCAGATCTGGGAGGAGATCCCCCAGGACACCATCCGTCTTCTCATTAACAGCATGCCTTGACATTGTCAGACATGTATACAAGCATGTGGGGTCCATACAAACTACTGAGCACGATTTGGTTGCTGCAATGAAAATAGCCTGCTGCATCATCTTTTCACTTTGATTTTCAGGGTGTCTTTAAATTCAGCCCTCTGTAGGTTGATAATTTTCATTTCCATCAAACGAATGTGGCATCCTTTCGTTCCTAATGCATTACCCAGTCCATATCAGTATAGATATCCATCCAGCAGGATTGTTTTCCCATTTATATGTTTCATTCTTCAAAGCACATTACAAACAGACACAGAGACCTGCTTCATCAGAAAGTTATACTTTAACCTTCAACTTCACACTTCATGTTTGGCACAGACATGGCACAAGTATAGAGAGCCAGGATAGGCCTATGCACATCCTCTTTTATCATTGGCCCACCAGTTTTATAGCTGAGCTTTTTTCCTTATTTTTTATCAATAGAAAATTGCCTGTATTGCTTACATTTATTTTAATATACATCTCCCTTGATTACAATATTAATCCGTTTATGCCTAAGGTTGAAATCTTTGAGTTTGTGCATGAATTTGACATATGTTGCGTAGAAAAATATAAGGAACAAGAATTTGAAGAAAAAACATGTATTACATTCCATTGTTGAGTTATGTGGCGTTCCAAAATTGTAACACTAGGCAAATCCACTTCTTACATTATTCATAACGTATAAAATTACCTGACTGTCGTTCCAATAATGGAACATGAGGCATTAATGGGTTAATTCATTTTAAATGTACATAGCAAAATTGCCAGTGTTAAATTTACCACTGAAAGAGTTAGTTTAACTCTTAAAAAGTATTTGGAAAGCTTATCTATGGATGGTGATTTTACGGGTTATGTCTACCTAACAAGGTTTAGAAAATAAGACTGACTTTAGATGACACCAATAACAGCCACTCACAACATGTGACATTACCAGGAGGCTATCAACTAGTGACTTGCTATATTTACTACTTATATAGTTATGTCTTGTTGGAGGGGAAATGAGATCAAGGAAAGATAAGCTTGAACGATGTTGCAACAATAGTTTTAGGTCTTATTAGAGAAACAGGACCAATAGAACTGATGAGTCTGATGCTGGCACAGAAAATTTAATTGATGCTTCAATGGTAAGTGAAAAACTTGTCACTAGACGTGCTAATTTTAGCAATGGGTTTTGCTACCAGCACTAATATTCAATATGCTTTAAAACTCTACAACCACAGCACGACCATATGGTGAAGGATTAACTAGATTACAGTTTCATCTGATATTTAGGACCACACTCAATAGTTACTTATTCAAAGTGTCCATGTTATCTGTCTGACAAAAAAAAACTTAAAATTTCAAACACTTGGACGAAATTTACCCTTAACAAGCTTCCATCTGTATCTGTGTTCTTGCTGAAGAACTAATTTTAAAATAACAGTTTGTATCCACTGTACTAATTTCTTTCACAATTTTAATCAATTCAATCGCGTCACCTCTTAAACTCTGAGTCCTTAGGCAACATCACTGGATGAAATGATTATGTCACCAGATTGGATGGCCCGGCACAGACTCTATAGAATGTCCAGTCGAGGGTAGGCGGCTAGTTGGCCGAGGTCTCCTGGACTTTAACTGTGTCCAACTATGACCCAGGAAACCCCCAAACCGAGGTTCATTATCTTCAGGGATGTTGCTAATTGGAACTTTTGTTTTCCTCTTTTTTGTTGTCAATTAGCAATAATGCAACAATTAATTAATGGAGAAATATTGCTGCTTTCCATTTATGTTATTCATTTTTTACTTTGTTATAACAAATTTCTACCTTTATGTGTACTAATTCTGTACATAGTAATTTGTACAATTTACACTTCTATTTTACCTCTGCTCCTGCACGCAGTAAAGATCACTAAACAAAAATAAACTGAACTGAGTTGAGAGCAGGCAACCTAAAAAAATAAAGAAATTGGGAGGAATGTAAAAAAACTACCCAAAAGAAGCTGACTGGGCTTGTAGCGGAGTCTGGATCCAGCTAGTGTGCCATCATGCTGCTCTTGTTCCACACCCTTGATTGGATGATATATTTTATATTTTTCCTTCCTCTGTGTATATATTTAAGTTTCTTTAACTTTTTAAAAGTCTGAATTCTGCCAAGATCCACAGACATCAGTTTAGCTCTGTCCAGGGTGTGTCTGCTAATCTGTAATTTAGTGTCAGATAATAAAAGTACAGTTGCAAAAATATTAGGCAGTGGAAAAAAGATGTTAGCCATTCCTCCCAACAGCCGGCAGGTTCTGCCACACACTGGTCAGCTCTCACTATAGCACGGGGGAACAGTTCAGCTGTAAGTCTAAAATAACGGCACCCCACGTCTGTAAGCGCACTAAAGCTCAATTTACAAATCAAATCAAAGTCAGCTGTCATGAGGAAAAGGCTTGTATAACATATCATACCTGCCGGATGGGTTCAAGCTTTTGCAAAGTAATAATATGTTTGCTCTCTGTGCAGAAGTTTCATGGGGCCTGCTGTGCACATGTGCAGCTCAGCAGTTGGTCAGGATGCTCATATCTGAAATGCTCCTCAAAGCTCATCTCTGCCAGGTATCCACCCCTCGAATTCTGAAAAGATTTATCAGCAGCACTAAAAGGGACTACACCATCTGGGAATGCTCCCTGGATAAGCGCCTTCTACTGTTTTATAAGAAAGGACAACACATTAATTATGGGATTTTGAAAAGATCTGTACATCCCTCACTGAAGTGTACTACAACATACCTTGTGATTAAAGTAGAAAAATACTGGCTTCAGGTTGACGTCCCACTGCCCCAGCTCTACAGCACCCACTCCCACTCTGCTATTACTGAATTGCTACCCTGTTCTTGTCACAGGTATATTTAACATTCTAGGCACCCCACCTATCCCATAAAAAAAAAAAACAACACCCTGCTTGAATGTTTCATAGTTTCTTTAATTAATATAACCTCAGTCCTAATTCTTGTTGCACTGACTATTTGGGCATTATGCATTGTCCTGGCATTTAATGTGCCAGGCTACGGCCTTGTAAGTGAGGGTATTGACCACAGTACATAAGAGGCGCTCAGTTCTGGCAGCTCCTACAATTTTCCATTTAATGCAGTACATATGTGGCACTTGGCAACATGTCTGCTAACCGTCTAGCAGCAATCATTCCATACCTGCATTTCCTGGCAAAAGAAAGCTTTTTGGCCAAACAAAATCTGACATTGCTCATCTGCCGTGTATGTCATTCCAGGGAGCTTGGACTGGAGAATCACTGAATTCAGACTCTGAGGATTAGTTTGCAGAAGACAACTGCTTGCCTTTGACCTGAAAGAAAGCAGCAAAAATAATGCTCAAATAAAGAGAAGCAAACCAGAGCTGGAGGTTTACTTAAAATTGTGTCTCAGTATTGAAGTCACTTTTCAAGATGTCTTTTAAGAGATTGAATTTGACTGAAGCTAAGTTAGCAGAATGCAAATCATCATCACTTGGCATACTGAGTGGAAGACTCAGCTATCAATGGCATGGTTGTTCACAGGAGCCCACTGAAACTTAAGCCAAGTTAATCAGAGGAGAGGTATTAGAAGAAGCCAGGGCTTACATGTCTGATTCTTCTGCTGTTTTGATGCTGGCGACCCAGAATATGATCTTTGACCACCAACTGACTGCCACTGTTACCCCTGGTACTTTTAAAAGCATATCAATCAATTGCAAGAGCATGTCCATAATGACAAATGAGCACTAGACGATTCATTCTGACTGTATCATGCAAAAGGTAACATCAGCAGTGTCCCCTGGCACCTTGGTAATTCTTTATTCCATCAAAAAAGGGCTTGTGCCACCATTTTCCATTTCTCTTTTTGTTTTGTTTACACTAGATTTGTATTTAGTGCTGCTAGGCACCAGCCAAACAAAGCTGTGCCATGTGCCAGTGTTTGGCCCAAGAGGTATTAGGCTGCAGGTGCCCTCTGGATTGCCGGCGCCTTCTGTCCATAAGCTGTGCCAAACCTAGAAGTGGAACAGTGTATGTTATAAGCTAGAAGGGTTCATACTGATGTTCATGTCTCTAGGGGTCGCTGATTACAAACTTATATTACATACCTAAAACGCAGCAGGTGCTCAAGGTTGTAATTGAGCCGTGAACAGATAGCAGATGGCTTAAGTGTTCATAGGTGCAGATGGAAACTTAGTTAGGCAGCAAGCCAGAGTCAAAAGAACCAAAAATAGCTGTCAGAACTGTATACCAAAAGCCAACATGAAAAACAGGAGCTTGTAATTAAAGTAATTGTCACAACACTACGTCCTTCACAGAAGTGCCTTGTAGCTTCCACTAATTATAAAGACAATCGGTTGGAGTTTATTTTAGTGACAGATTCAACGTTCAGATGCATGCTGCTTGCACCGCCATCTTATATAGATGGAGTGTAATGACATGGTACATCACATGATCTCTCTGTCACATGGCAGGCAACAGGCATAACAAATATAAACAACTTGGCCATAAAAGAATAGAAACAAAATTGAGGTAGGTCCTCATTTCAAATGTTCGTTCATGTCTGAGTGCGTTCCATTTCAGTTCAGGTCAGGTCAGGTCAGTTTGGGGAGCATGCACTGGTACAACTCGTTACTGCACCCATCACATGACGAAACAGCTCGGGATGCCAGCTGGCAACCCCAGGCAGACACATGGTCCAGTCCCACCCCTGGAAAAGACCATCTATCTGCCACAGCAAAGTGTTACTTGTATGTCCCATTGGTCTAGTTTAAACGCTTGGACTAACCTTGGGGAATTGTGCCACATGCCCGTAGTGGAGTAACAGACGCTCCCTCACAATGCAGGTAATGTGCCTCATTTGGGACTCTGTGATTAACCACTTGTTCGACACAAAGTCAAACCAGCGGTACCCAAGGATTTTCCAAAGAGATACACTACCGAGGGAGTCCAGTCTTTGTCTTAGGTAACTCGATAGCATCCATGTCTCACAACCATATAGCAAAACTGGAAGCACCAGGACTCTAAAGACTTGGACTTTCTACTTTTAGCAAAGATATAGAGAGGCACCATACACCCCTTACCAGCAATTTGATCTCCCAATCCATATACTGACTTCATAGGAAAAGTCACCAAAGACATGGAACCTCTCGATGAGGTCGACACTCTCTCTGCAGAAAGACACACTGTTGATGGCTGTGCCTAAGAGGTCATTAAAGGCCTGGATCTTGGTTTTTATCCCGGACACTTGCAAGCCCAGACACTCAGATTCCTCGCTCAGTCTCTCGAGAGTCCCGATCAGAGCCTCCATTGACTTCGCGAAGATCACAGCATCGTTGGCAAAGTCAAGATCAGTGAATCTTTCTTCAACAACAAATGATTTTAGTTCATGAAAAGGTTTTTCACAAGTGACTTCTTAGATAATTAGGACTTGATTTGTCCCCATGGTGATATTTGGCACTTTACAAAAGCTCTTTAATAAAAGCATAAATAAACAGATAGATGAAGAAATATATACACACCCACTATGGTCCAAACACACACCAGAGGAGCGGAGTGGTGGCTCTGAAACTAAGGATCTGTGCTGGTATCCAGAAGGTTGCCGGTTTGAATCCCTGTCACTGCCAAAAGAGCCCTTGAGCAAGACCCTTAACCTTCAATTGCTCCAGGGGTGCTGTACAATGGCTGACTCTGCACTCTGACCCCAAGGGTTATGCGAAAACTAACAAATTCCTAATACAAGAAACTGTATAAGGTGAAATAAAAAAAAAAGAATGACTAAAAAGGAAGAAAATTAAAAAGAAAGATAACTTCTGTCTTGGTAGTCAAAGTCACGGTATTGCGTTATGCAGGCATATTGCTGCTGGTACAGAGGAGCCCCAGTAGTGTTTCTTGACACATGTCTGCTGAATGATTAGTTGGCTGAAAGTCCTCATTGTTAGTGTGCTGGAGAGAGGATGTGCAACATTGTTCATAATGTCACTCAGTTTTGTTTTAATTCTGTCCTTTGCTGTTACCTCTGGGGGTCTAAAGTGTATCCCATAATTGACCTTCCTCTTTAAATTAAAGTGTTGATTCAGTGGCCCCCTCTTGAAATCATGTTGCCAACACAGCACACCACTACGAAAAAAATTGCGCTGTCCTTCACAGAGTTGTAGAAGATGTGAAGGATGTCACTACCCGCATTATACAGTAGTCTCCTAAGACAAAAATCAATTATTTAACATTACTGTTGTAAAAATAAGTCTGTTTTTGATACTATGAGAATATGACTGGATGACTTGACATGTGCGACAAGAAAAATGTGACATCTTTCATGGACGTTTTGGTGCTGTTTGCTGTTGTCCAACATTGGTCACCATTGACTAATATTGTATTAGAAACTGTTTTATTTCAATTCAAAAACTAGATTTCATTTTTTCCCAGCCATTCCTACCAGTTACATGGAGTAAACAACGTATAAAAAATGATTGTTTTTGGGTTGAGTACTCTTTTAGTGAATTGGGATAACACAGCAGTTTGATGGCATTTTTTGTCTATCTGTGGTACAGATGGGATGAGTGTATTTGTTGGCAGTAGAATAAGGTTGGTTAAATGAATAATCAACTCCTTCCATGTTGTCATGTGCTTTCAGCTCTCAGTGTGCTGCTTAATGCAATGTTGCCTCTTGACATCCTCCATTATTTCAAATAATGTTAGCATTTCAAATTTGATATTTTCTTTGTTGGGCCACGTATGCAGGGACAGGACCACCTGGTCACCATATATGCCATTGCTCACAGTAGCATGAGCATCAAAGCTAACATCATCTTTTTTGGGTGCACATAAGTGAGCCTGTCCTCCATGTTGCATTTACTTCATCTCTATTTAATTCATATTTGCCTTTTTTGAACTCACAGTATATTTTAAATGCTTTTTTTATATTTGCTTTTACTTGGTAATTGTGGTTTTTACCTTACTGGTAAAATATTTATGCATTTGTGCAAATGAAACACATCTACTATGAACATGTGTCATTTGTCTCATTGACCCTCATGCAATATTTTAAAACAGAAAGAAAAAAATATGCTGTCCTGATAATGTTTTTTTCTATTTTTATGTAATTTATTTTTTGAAAAGTAATATGGACAGCTTTTCTGGGTCAGAGTATGGACTGCAGATTAGCCCTGTGTGATCGCTCCTCTGGCTCACTCCACTTTCTAATGGCACTGCCATGAGCCAAACCCGGTTATGCTACCAGCCAATCTGAGGGCACACTCACTCACAATGAATCAGTTCAGAGTTGACAATTAACTAAACACACATCTACGAGGCAAAGAAAGAAACTAGCGATTTTGCCAACTGCATACATAAGAGTGACTAGGCTGGAGTTCAAAGCCAGTCTTCTGGCATTGTGAGCCAGCAGGTCTAACTACTGAACTAAGATGTTTTCCAAGATTTTATTTTATTTAAAAAAAGATGGAAACCTTACAAAAATAACACCCCTACAATGCCAGTTCTGGTACACACATCTTCATGTTGGGTTTATGTTGCTGAACAATTTGGCTTTGAGGAAGCAGCACGGAGTTTTCATTACTCTGTTCACAGCATGAACTGTTCTTCATTGTATTCAAATTGAGAATTGAAGGGCACTTTCTAAAGTAATGAAAAATGAATAAAACAAACAGAAAAGCATCAATTGCATTCACCCACTGGTATTTCTCTAAGTTAAAAACTGATGCTGATATTTTCTTTTCTTTTTTTTAAAAAATGATGTCAGGATCCACAGCAAATGCCAGGGCTTAGGGTTAGAAAAATGTGGGGTGCCCATATTTTCAGTGTGGCAAAACTTCAAATTAAAATGGCAAAGCTAACTTAATTCAAAGAGGCTGTTTGTGGCTGAAAACTCGAACACAAGTTCTGACTGGCAAATGCAAAGTGGAGTGCCAAGTTTGGACAGACTTGTTACAAGTTCATTTGTAAAGAGAAAATGACTTGTGGTCAATCGGTTCATTACTGAAAAAATATTAAAAATAATAATAAAGACATTTGCAGAACGAAATGGCAAATGTGAGCTGATTTGTCACTCACACTGTCTGGCAAGACAGCCTACATCACAGTAAAATAAAAGTCTTGGCAGCCGCCAGGTACTTCTTAAGGAGAATCGCAAGCCAAACATTTCTCTGCAGAATTTATTAGCTCACTTTGTATAATTTTATGACGGAGAGTTGGAAGGTCTATATGCATTCCTTAGAAAGTTTCAGACATCTTAAAGGGAACAAGCCCAAGTAAAAAGCACTTGTCCTATTACCTGAGAAACCTCTCCACATCTTCTCTGCTGCAACGAGACCAGGAGACATCACCAAGGTTCTGTCCTTTGATCCACTCTCCAGACATGATATGGAGGCCATTTGCACATGAAGGATGGTCGTTGTCATGATGGATTCCCATGCTGAATTAGGAAAAAAACCAACAAGTTATAATTGTTTATATTGTATGTTTCCCATTCTCAAAGTAAGTAACTCTGAGGTCTAAGTAAGTGGACGGTTACAAATCTGTATGCAGAGAAGTAAGGATTAAAGCTGCATTAGTGAGCTACCACGCTTATTGGAATGGCAGGAGGCTGATATGTGACAGATTTCTATATTTAAATAAACAAAATCCTTTTTTATAACAGAATAATCTATCCTCCTAGTGTATAGGTCTGCCTGTTTTTAATGTTGCCATATATATATTTACATAAAGGCTAAATGAATATGCTAAAAAGGATCACTATGTATAAATAAGAAGTACATGGCCTCTGCCTTGAAATGAGACACACAGTTGCAGTATCAGACCTTAAAATGATTATAAATCAGTTAGGCTCGGGTTCAGTGGCTTCCGATCTCTGGTAGTTTAAGTCTTATATGGTCACAAACTTAAGGTGCATCTGTTTATTTATTTATATCTCAGACTTTAACATCATCTGAGCTTAAGGCATAATCAACATAATTATAGAAATACCCACTGCAAACACACCAGACTGCACACCACACTCCTTCAGTGTGCCCTGATGCTTGCCATTATGTGAGCACAGCATAACTGGTTGTGCTAAACATCTCAACAAAAAATGGGTGGGCCACAGGAAAACAGCACAAGCAAGGATGGTACAAGAGCAAACTCGGAAAAGCTACTGGACAATACTGTATCTGTTCCTCATAAAGAGGTAGATAAATTACATGCTCAAAAGCATGCGGACACCTGAGCATCACACCTACTGTATATAAGCTTGCTGGACATCACATTCCAAAAGCATGGGCATTAACATGGAGTTAACAGAGTTAACAGCCTTCACTTTTCTTTCCAAAAGATCTTGGTGTATGTCTGTGGAAATTTGTGCCCATTCAGCCAAAAGAGCATTTATGAGGTCAAGGTCTAATGTTGAGTGGGAAGATCTAGCTTGCAATTTCCATTCCAATTCATCCCAAAGGTGTCCAGTAGGGTTGAGGTGAGGGCTCTATGAAGGCCACTTGAGTTTCTTCATGTCTTTATGGACCTGACTTTCTGCACAAGAGCACCGTTATGATGGAACTAAAAAGGGTTTTCTTCAAACTGCTGTCCTAAAGTTAAAAGTGCATAATTATCTCAAATGTCTTTTAATGCAGTAGCATGTACAGGATCCTTCACGGGAAAACAAAGGGGCTTAGCCCAAATCCTGAAAAAGAGCCCCAGACTATTATCCCTATTCCAACGAACTTTGGAGTAGGCGCTTATGGAGTTAAGACGGTAGTGTCCTCCTGGCATCTGCCAAACCCAGATTCCTCCATAAGTCTGCCAATAGTGAAGTGTGATTTAATACAAAAATACGCTTCCATTGCTCCATAGTCCAATGGCGGTGTGTGTTATACCTCTCAGGCTGATGCTTGGCATCAAACATAGTGATCTTAGGCTTGTGTACAATGACATGGAAACGTATTTCATGAAGCTCCAGGTGCACAGTTACAGTCCTGATGTTGCTTTCACAGGCAGTTTGGCACTCTACTGTGAGTGAAGCAACAGTGGAAAGGTGATTTTCAGGTGGCATACACTTTGTGCCCTGCTCTATAATTTTTTGTGTGGTCTATCACTTCATGGCTGAGCTGTTATTGCTTCTTGTTGTTTCCACTTTTCAAAAATAGCACTTACAGGTCATCGGGTCAGATCTAGCTGAGAAGAAATTTCACGTACTATCTTGTGGAAAAGGTGGCACCCTATAACAGTGCCATTTTTAAAGACACCAAGCTCTTCAATATGACCAATTCTGCGGGCAATGTGTGTCAATGGAGATCACATGGCTATGTGCATGATTTTATAGAACTGTTAACAATGATACACCTGAACTCAATAATATAGAGGGGTATCCACATGCTTTTGGCCATGTAATGTATATAAAGCAAACTTTCATCATGGCATTACGTGGCATACTGTTCCTTTTAATGATAAAAACATTAAGGGTATTTTTGCTGATTTGGGGTGTTATAAAAGGATTCCAGATAGGGAATAACATTGCAGGCAACAGAGTTATAGGAGTATAAATGAAATATTGCCAGAGTGCTGTAGAACTTGTGCGAACAGAGTGCCAAGGAAGTAATAACTCCCATGGACAGAAAACGAACCTGGGCAATGCAGGATATGCATTATTTTATAGAGGCTCACCAGTCTGATAGGTAGCAGCAGGGATGCCTGTTCCTGTATATGTGGCCTTGTTGCTATTTATCATGGAGGCCAAGTTGCCTGGGGATTGTGTTGCCTTTTATGTGTGTGCCAAAGCTCCAAACAATATGGCCATCTGGCACTAGTACGGAAGAAGGCCCCAGGAGATCTAGAGGGCATTCCTGACCCCATAAGTTATTGGGGGAGTTAGCCCAAAAATGGTTGGGTTACTTGTTCAGAGATGGGGATGGCAGGGACTGCACTAACAACGGGAAAGGAAGGCCTGAAAGGTAGGGAAGGAAGAGCAATATGTTAGACAAGAAGAGAGAGGAATGTTATGTTTTGTTTGGAAGCAAGCACAGGACCAGTAAGTTTGACCTGTATAGTAACGGCCCACAGAGGCAGTACATTTACTGTTTTCTGTTTATCTGTTACTTGTTCATATGAGGATGGACTTTGAGCAGTTGTTTGGTGACTCTGCTTTCATACTGTAAATATTCTATTTTACTGGCATTCATATAGTTCTAAAGTATGTACAAAGTGAAAACATTGAGGTTTAAAAGAAAATTTTTCACTGTAACTTTTTTATAAATAGTATTGCCTACTTGTCCTGCTGACCATATATTGTAACAGGTCATAACTTGACAAAAAAGGAGCTTGGAATCATCTAAATTGACATAACCATTACAGGTTGGAGGCTGCAAAACAAAATAAAATAATTGACATAAAATTATTTACCTTAGTCCACAGACTCAGGTGGAACACTGATTGGTAGAAGGTTTGACAGCATAGGTTGTGCCTTGCCAGGATTGGTTCAAAGGCACAAGACATGCCCATGAGAAAGGAACTGGCCCATAAACTATGAAACCCCATTGGTCCAAGGCATACAGTAAGGAGGGACAAAGCCAGCATAGATGTAGGGAACCTGTAACAGCTGGTCCTCTCTCTCTCTCTCTCGCTCCTTCCATTGAGTCCATCCAGAGACAATTCCACATCAAAGACTTGTTAGCTCAGGAGCAATGCAAGACTAAAAGAGCCAGCAGTGTGCCTAGACTTCAAGAAGAGGAGCTGCAAACCATTTAGGTTGTACTGTTACAAACTATCATTTCCATTTGCTTTGCTACTAGAACATTAAGAACCATAGTTTACAGAATGCTGTTCTATAATTGAGTGAATAAACATTTGAATCTGCTTATCTGTTTCACCCAGAACGTTTTGAATAAACCGCCTTAGGTCTAGAGGTAAGAGAAAAAGGAAGTATTTTAACTATAGACATAGCCAACCATAGTTTATCCTGATGGTGGCCACAAGTGGAGCTGCATCTCCATGACAGGCTGGTACGGGTGATTTAATAAGGCAAGGACAAGGACGCCACTGAACTCTTCCACAACAAAACAATTGCATTTCCACAATTTCATTTCCTTTGTGTGGTTTACTTTAAATGATGACCCATTTAAAGGTGCAATTAACGTGACGCATGCACGAACTGCAGTACCACCACAAAATTGGCGCAGTGTATTCAAGTTGGAACGTGACATCAGAGTCTTTATTTACTATCAACATGTGACAGTAAGCGTGCTTCGATGTTTGATGAATGGTCTTATGTGGTGAAGCAAATCAACAAACTTAAATGTTGACATACAAATGTATTTCCGGTGCTTTAATTCATCTATTTCTTGCCTAGGCAATACAAGCGTTGCATATTCCCCATCGTAATAACACAATACATTTTAAAAGTCTCACATACCATCTTCTGTGCTGTCTCTTTTTTTTTTTGCACCTTCATAGCAGCATCAGAATGTATGGAAGTGTATTTCAGCCACAGAGAAAAAAATTAGGGATGAAAAAAGGTCTATTTTGTGATTAAAGTGGAAATTTCAACTTTAATCTCGTAGTTTACTTTGTCATTAAAACCGACCCAGTTGTTAATCACCATGTACTTCTGGCAACCCAGTGCAGCAGAAGGCAATAATAGCCACACAGAACACATTAAATTTACGATTTTCCAGCTTTCTGGACATTTAGAATCCTTAGATTTATACTTGATATCACTTTCATGATGAAATGTGTTAAAGCATGTAGTTAAATTTTACAGCTAAATCGTTAACTTCATTTAAATAATGAATACTGTTAATAATTACACACGTTGGGGCAGCACGATAGCGCTGCTGCCTCACAGGGAGTCGCATCGTTTTCCTGGTGGATTTCAACAGTGTGCTCCAGTTTCCTTCCTAGGACGTGCAGGTTTGGGGATTTAGTGATGCTAAAATGATGCCAATTGTATGTGTATGCTTGTATTCACCTTGCAATGAGCTGATGCCCCATCCAGGGATCGTTCAGCCTTGTGCCCAATGCTGGCTGGAATGGGGGCATCCCAGGATTGATGGATGTAATCATTAAACATCCATCCTTTTCAGAGATATTGTGGCAAAGTTTCCTGGGAATTTAATGGATGTTTTGTGGAATTCACAACACAGTGAAGCTAAATGTTGTTCTCTTACCATGGTGATATCTCACATTACCACACAGTGGAATCCTCCAGATTTACATAGAGTACACGTGCAAGTATAAACAGTACATTGGTTGTGTAGCATCTTCAGGTGCGTGCGTCCTGTCATGAGAAGTATCAAACTACACTAAGAGGCAGACAAAAACAGAAAGCACTACCATTTATTTGTTTCCACATCAAGCACTGTGGGGTCTCCTATGCATTAATTTGTGAAAATACTTTTTTCTGTGCCCTGATTTCTCTCTAATGAAGATGAAATAAACCTGCCATTAAACAAATGAGGATGGGCTTTATGCGTGGGCATCTGTTATATAAAAGTGTACCAGTTTGGGAATTTGGATATGGTCACCCAATAATTTACTACCAGAGTGCCACATTCACCTAATGCTCAGTGGCTGTAATAATGTTTGCCTTTCACTTCTGATATTCCAGCTTTGCAAGTCCCATTTCATGAAAATTATTATAGCCAGACATGTTCAAGTACAGAAGGAATTACAAAATTTATTTACTTATTTAGGTTATGTTAATTGGCATGTGCAAATTGTCACTGTGTGTGATAATGGAGAGTGTGTATATGAGTGTGTGAGTGAGAGTGAGAGTGGTGCCTGTGATGGACTCGTGTCCTGCCACGGCCTGTTTTCAGCTTTTTGCTCAATCCCGGTGGGATAGCCTCTAGCCCCCATAACCATGAAATTGATCAAGAAAGTTCTAGAACTGACCTACAGAACTCAATCCATTGGAGGCTACAGTGCCTGCACAGTCCTCAAATGCAAATGAATATTATGACAAGCATATATTTCCTAAATTGTTTAAATAAAGTTGGCCCATTGATTTATAGACAACTTATCTTTTTCATTATTATTATTATTAATTTTTTTTTTCCTATCTTTTTCAGTATATGCTGATCACAGAAGCAAGGTCCTATTTCTGTGGTGGAAGGCCAATGACAATCCACTTTTCTTATTACACCTCCCCTCCAAACTCCATCATATCTGGGACTCTCACAATGAATAATAACGCAGACAAATATAATTTCACAGTAAATTTATGTTATGCTTTACTTAGCATCTAAGACTATAGAATAATTATGTCATCAAGTGAACACTGGCTAAATGTTCCAGGCTTATGGAATGGCTGACACCAAATTTTGCTTGGTCTCCAGATACCAACTTCCACTATTCTCACAATTTCTACCAAGGTTGGTGAGCACAATTTCCCTATTGAGCTAAAAGTTTTCAGGTGCGGTCCAATTGCTGATCCACTGGTGACTCCGACGTGCATTCAATACTTGTGAAGTCTCTGTTGAGACTGAAGTCCTACAGCCTTTTGAAACAGAACATTCCTTTTGCCTTCAGGGATAAACCCATTTTATTCTGAGAGATCCTATGGCAATTCCTTCACTACTGGGACATTAATTTACTTAATACAAATAATGTGACTTCACATAAAGGATCTTGGGAACTGCGTGGGTATTTAGAATTTTTGTTAAAAATCAAACAACTGACTTAAAAAGAACAATAAAATTTGTCAAAGGTGTATATACAGAAATTAGCACATCAATCTCATAGCGCCACAGTCCTGAGTTTAAACCTCAGCTTGGACACCATCTCCCTGGAGTTTGCACAGTCTGCCTGTATCTGCATGGGTTACGCATTCTACTTTTAAGATCTGACAGAATGTATACTGACACCGTGACTTGGACTTAATGTGATATTTATATTTCAAAGTGTATGAAATGAGTCGACTTGCTGTTGATGACCAAATGCCCACACATTCTAATATCTGTGTAGTTGTTCCAGGGAAAAATCTCTTCTGCTGGCTGTAGCCCAGTTAATGAAGTCATGAGACGGCCAAAACATTTCTGTGGACACATGCTGCCAAAACCTCTTCTGTCAGGTAAATTGAGCTGATTCTCTTTCAATCCGCTGAAAGGAGATCTCCAATCCAAAGCAAATTAATGAAAGGCGTGTCCATTCATCTTTGCTCCTTAATTTTTCCACACTTCTGACGAATCCACAAAAAAATCCTCCTTTATAATCTTGATATTTTTAGATTTTGTTAGAAAAAGTACTGAAAATTTAGGATATATATTTTTACATAGCCTTATAAGGATTTATTATAAACAAATAAATATAGGGATGATATTAAACATGATTAAATCTTCTTTAAGGAAAAAAGATTATTTCCTGTTTTTCAAAAACTGACAGTTATAAAATATACCAGTGTTTTGATAGATAGATAGATAGATAGATAGATAGATAGATAGATAGATAGATAGATAGATAGATAGATAGATAGATAGATAGATAGATAGATAGATAGATAGAAATAGCATATTATGGCTAAAGCAGAACAGTTGCCTCCTGGTTCCAGGAACCTGGGTTCAAGTGTTGGCTCAGTCACTGTGCAGTTTACACAAATCCTCCCATGTTTATGTGGGCCCCTGGTTGAATAAATACCCTCACTGTTCTTTTTTTAATTGGAATAAAGTTGTTTTTCTTGAAGCCTTTGGACTCAGTGTCTTCTCTCAGGTCACAAGACAATGACTTGTGTGTCACCTGGTACCAGAAGTGGGGTCTTGCACGGATCCTCAAAAGGCGCTTAATGTTCCTGTACCACTGGAGCCAGATGAGGTGCCTACAGGTGCCCCTGCCTTTGCCTGTCTGAGATCTGTTGGTGAAGATGGTTCCCTTAGACAGACCAGAGTGTTTTCTGTTTTGTTTTGCACACGCAGCAACACTAATGCCCTGGGACAAGCGAGGCTAGAGGGCTATTGAGGCCCCCTTTTTGACCAGGAAGACCCTATAGGTCATATGAAAATCTCCCTCCCAAAAGGCTTGATGAATAGGACTTCCTGAAGGAACAGATCCTCCATCGTACGGCTATGAGCTCCTTGGCCAAGGGACATCCGTTTCAGCTGTGGCAAACTGATATGGATCACCCTATACTGGGTCAGGTCCAGGACTCAGTAGACCTGATTCAAAGCTGATTTCGTGGGGACCCTTTGAGCGCATTGTGGAAAAGCTTTCTATTGACCCAGTCTTGTCAGGGATAAACAAAGACTGTGGTGATGAGATGCTCCAGAATGATGTCCACTCACTGCTAGACCTGACCTGGAGACGGGAGGGTGCCCAAACCTCTTGGAAACAGAGGGGTTATTCTAACTTGGCACAGACTTCAACCCAACCATCACATCTCAGCCCAATGGCCAGTCACCAAAGTTATGGGTCACAGCCTTCACCACCACCTCATCCTCGCCTCTCCTCAGAGCAATGCCTGCTGCCACTTTGCCCTGGCCCTGAAGCCCAGGCTCCTTCACTGACGCCACTGTTGGGGCACACAGACCAACACTACAGGTAGAAGGTGATATCGTAGGAATTCCACAGCTGAGACTTAGCACAGGTACTTTCACTGTGATCAACCAGGACATCAGTCTGGTCCAGGTATGTGGTTCGCAGGTTTCCCCCAGGGTGTTGAAGAAAGAAATTCTAAGATGTCTATTAAGTTGGTCGAATGTGAAATCCAGGCCATGTTGGACTCTGGTAGTGACCTCTGCATAGTCCGCTGTGGCTTGCTCTAGCAGATTCCCTACACAAAGACGGACTGGGTGAACATTGGCTGTGTTTATAGAGATGTTAAAGAATGTGAGACTATCTTACTCCCTTTGAAATTTAAGGAGAGGAACTTTAAAGTTTGGACTGCTTTAACAGACACTTAACCCTGGCTTCTTTTAATAGACATCTTCTTTGTTTTGTTTTTTTCATTTTGTTCTTGATTTCGCCTTATAGAATTTCTTGTATTAGGAATTTGTTAGCTTTCACATACTCCTTGGGGTCAGAACACAGGGTCAGCCATTGTACAGCGCCCCTGGTGCAATTGCAGGTTAAGGGCCTTATTCAAGGACCCAGCAGAGTAGGATCTCTTTTGGCAGTAGCAGGGATTCAACCTGGAAACCTTCTGGATACCAGCACAGATCCTTAGCCACATATCATCTTGTATGTTTTCTAGACCTTTCTAATGAAACTATGATTCTTTGACCATTTCTACTTGTATAACAAGAACCACCTAGCTGCAGGAAAATAAAGGACAGAAGAGTACACTTATAGGTGACCAGGACTGCATATTAGTGGCTGTAAATCTACAATAATACCAGTGGTTTTGAAATGGGATGTCCAACAAGCTCATACAGGTGTGATGGTTACGTGTCCACAAACTTTTGTCTATAAAGGATAGATAGATAGATAGATAGATAGATAGATAGATAGATAGATAGATAGATAGATAGATAGATAGATAGATAGATAGATAGATAGATAGATAGATAGATGTGTCACATACCAGTAGAGCATTTCAAAATGCTCTGCACTTTTGTCACATGACTGGCTAAATTTGTTTGGCCTGTTTGGTATCACCCCACACACACACACACACGCACACACACACACACACACTTTTCAGAGGAAGTGTGCACATGGCTCCAGTTGTTCTCTGACCTGACCTTATCATTTGTAATGTTTGTGTTACCAGCAAAAGTGTATAAAACATACAGCTGCATGCTTCCCCAGAGCAAATGACGAAGAAGACAGAAGAAATCAAAGACAGACAAGAAAGTGAACAGACTTCTTATGTCGATGAATCTAATCTAATCAATATCTGAGTAACACACTGACTGAACAAACACGACAGCTAAACCAGACAGATGCTAAAAGCAGAGAGAGAGACTATTCTGTCATTTGCCATTTGTCAGTTCTTAAGTTATGTTATGTTATGGCCTTGGCGAAACTGAACTGAATTATGTTGGTTTGTTAACAGGTGAATGAATATAATGAAGAAGAGATATTTTAAAACTGTAATTGTTAATTAAGTATAGATCCAATGCCCTAAATGCCTAAGACATCTGTTTGTGAGACACAAAGTTGCTAGCTCAGCTCCTGCCTGCCTCTGCCTTATAGTATGACCCACAGTAAGTTGCTTCTTTTTGGTGGAGCTCATCATGTGAACAATTTAGAAAGTGCCTGTGATTTGTGAGTCACTTTGGATAAATACCTCAGCTAAATAAGTAAATGTAAAAGCCATCACTGACATTACAGTAATAATCAAGTGGACTGTAGGTGAGATGACTGCAAGTTAATCATAGTCTTAATGTAGGTTTGAAATGAGGGAGGCACTCTGTCAAGCAAGTTAATAATCTTTCTATTATAATAAAAAAATCCTGGGATGAGACAAGACTTTCTCAGAGAGATACTTTCACGTCCCACGAGATGAGACTTTGTGCCAAGAGATTTAACCACACCCGGGGCCAGAAATAAAAGACAAAGAGTAGATAGCAAATACACATGCAGAGCAGGTTAGAGATAATGAATGTGCTAAAATTCGAAAGTCTCAAAAAAATGATAGTAAAGATCGCATGAGTGCAATCAAACTGAAATTATTACTCGGTGAAATAACAGAACAGTGAAAAGAGATCGAATATATTGTTCGGATTTAAACTTTTGAGTCGGAGATTTGTAGATCATTCAATTTGTGTTGCCATCAGGTTCTTCCCAATGAAGAGGCGTATTCGTGAGAATTAAAAGATTTGTTGTTTGGTGAAAGTGAAATCCATATTAGCAAGTGGCAGAGATGTGATGTGGCTGGCGCGTAGCGCAGGCCGAGGGGGTTGGCGAGTGAAGTGAGCAGGAGGCAAAGCCCCCTAGTAATAATAATAACAATAATAGTACATTTTATTTATATAGCAATTTTTCCATGCTCAAAGCATTCATAAATATTAAACAAGTACAGAAATGCACACACAGTCCACTCATAGATTTGGCTGGCCACACTGAATGCATCTTTGGATTTTCAACTCACTTTATCAAAGAGTTTGCTATCACAAATTTATTTATTACATATTTTTGCAACTGTGTGTTGTAATCAAAAATAACATTGCTTACAGAATGTAATTATATGTACTAGCAGTGTACATAAAATGTTTTGTAATACTATTTTACAATATCAGGTCACTGATGTTGCTTTCGTAGACAGCAGATTTCAGATCAAATGACGAAAAGATTTATGTGCTGTTCTTAGATGGTGGCTGTGGAATGTCTGTGGCTAACTGTAGTTCAAATTTCTTAAGCATAATATTTAACTATCCAATTAAAATCTCTGATGAAGTCTCAACTTAAAATTGCTGGCTGCATCTGAACATGAAAAATGTGGTGCTTTGCCGATAAATTACAGTGTCAGAGACATACTGAATCATTGTAATCTTTAAATAATGCAGCCGTGATGTGTTTTTTAGTGTAACGGAGATCCTGAGCACACATTTAGTCACTGTAGCATAATGTGTGACCAAGCCTTTTTTCATATATTTCTACATAAGTTAAGTTGCTTTTATTTTGTATTTTCACAGACATGATAACATGTCACATACCCACCTCGATTTCAAGGTGTAGGAGAAGTGAGCTGCAGTGATTGAGTTTTATCATTCAGCTGCAGGGACAAGACCAGGATGTGATCGAGGCGGACTGTTAGCATATAATAAGACATACTGCTGCATTTTGGTACAGTAAAAGGAAAATGTTTACTTTGAACGGTTATGAATTATTTAACAAAATCATTACTACCATATTGAATAAATAAAGAATATAATTTTAGAGAATTGCATAAATTAAACTAACATCATACCTTCCTTATATACTAATACTAGACATCCCCTTTGGCTTCGCCCACGAATTAGTGAAACAGGACCGTGAGGAGGGTCCTGCCTGGCTCCCCACTCCTGACGTCACGCAGCCCGAAGAGTCTCTCTCAGATTCGCGCCAATAAATTGGTACCGCAAGCGAACTATCATACTTAGCACGATGAGAAAGTTGCAAAATCAACAGAATGTTCAAGCAAATTATAGGAAAAAACCTGATCTAAATCTGTTGAGTAGTTCTCTCATGGAAAGCAGACAGATATACTAACAGGTTTAAAAAACTATAAGAAATTTCGTGGTTGGACCACGAAATTTTTTAAACCGTTTCCTATGGGCCAAGGGTAACCTACATTCCAAATTTCAAGTCCCAAGTCCTTATGGTTCGGGAGATTTTGTGATGAGTGAGTCAATGGTATTTGGCTTTTATATATATATACTGTATATACAGTGTATATATATATATATATAGATTTAGTTATTTAATCCTGTCCGATCCAGTGTCCTGCACTGAGGTGTATTTAATTCAGTATGCACGACTGCAAGTGTTTCATGGTTTCATTGTCAAGAACGCCTTTCAAACGGGTAAAAGAAAAAATATACAAGTTGAAGTAACCACTCCCAAGGTAAAAATGACAGAGTAAACTAATTTGTAGCTGTTCTCTGTTTAATGATAGATGAGTTCTCAGATTTACTATTGCATCTCAACAGAATATTCTGAAATTTAAAAAATGGGTACAGCAGTTGTATTCATGATATCTCAATGAAAATTTTCCTTGAAAACTAAACTAAACTAAAATTTCAACAAAATTGGTCCACTGGGAGCCAAGTTGTTTCAAGTGGACAGAAAGATGGACAGACAGACATGACTATCGGCCAGGTGTTCTTCACATTATATGTGAACACACTTACAAAGACAAAACAGAATTAAAATAATAGAAAAAGCTAAATAAATAACCCTAAGGTTAAAATAACCCTAAAATTAGTTGATGCCACCAAAGAAAAGTCTATGGACTAAACTTTCACTCCTAATGACAAGTTCTACCTGTGCACTGATTCTCACTTTATAACTGCCAGATCTTCAAATTTCAAAGACTCTTCAGTCAGCATGCACTGCAGTGCTCAAAGTAAGCAGAAAGTGGCCAAAGTCTAAATGCAGAAAGTGCCAATTATCTGTACCCTCCAACATGCTATCACTCACTGCCATGGTTTTTATAGTCTGAACACGGTGCTAAATAAAAAATAAAATGATAAACTGTGCTAAAATTTAATGCTTCAGGGAAAACTATGCAAGGCTGGAGCAGTAAAGCTTCAAAAGGTATTGCATGGCTGTCAATTCCAGAACCTGCAGGTATGCTCTACGGAAGTCCGATTTAGTTCGGGTAGGTCACACTGTGATCCTGGTGTGCCACAGTGGCTGTAAATTTTCATTCCAGTGACCAGTTAGTGCTGATAATGTAACAGATTTCTTTTGCCTTTGTTTCAATTAACTTGCTTTTGTGAACCAACAGATGACCAGCTAACATACATCTATGAGTCCATTATACAAGAGTTATCTCAATAAAATGTCTGAAACAAGAAAAATATAGGTCTGAGAAATGTTAATCCAAAACAAATCATTTTGACGGTGCTCTCAGAAAAAAGAAAATCAACAATTCTGGTGTAGCAGAATGAGAGCGCTTATAAGACCAAATTAAAGAATTTATTTCATTAAGCAGAAGCACTGGTTTCTAATTAAGAAACTGGGCTGAGCAAAAGTGGTGGTCCAATACCCCCAAGGTTGTTTGTCATTTGTTAAATCATTTTGCATCTCATTATTGTTTGGCTGCCTGTTAAGGTATACAGTAACTATTTAGTATTCTGAATATTAAACAAAGCAAGTTAATTTCAAAAATGCAAAAGAAGTGGGCTTCTTTAGCAGTAGCAATTGACACCCTAGGATAGGTAATATAAATTAATAATTCAAGATACAATAATAAAAAAAAAAACACTTTTGCGTTGGGTATAATTTAATAGTTTAGTATTTTACACAAAACATTAAATCACTTAACAATATAAATGAAGGGTTAAAACTTAATTTATATTTTTCCCATGCATTCCTACAGCTTACACAGTCACATGCTTCTTAATTCAACAAAGAATAGAAATAGCAAACAAAGTTAAGCATAAAGTAGGTCAAAGTGAACACTTGATAATAAAGTAGGAATGGGAAAATCTGATGTTTAGAATACAGTTGGGCTTAGGTAGTGCGGTCGTTTCTAAGATCAGTCCCATTCAGGACTCTATTTGAGGGCGAGGAGACAGAGAAACATGGCAGCAAAAAATAGCCAGAGTTTGTTGCAACTATCGATAGCTTTCCTTATAGACTGTAAATACAATGTCTCCTTAGTTGTTTTTATTGTCTCATGTGGGTTACAGCCCCTGTTAAAGATGACCAAATGATATTGACATTCACTTTTTAAATTATCTCATAAAATTATTCATTTAAATCATTAGTCATCTCAGAAGTCAAGCTCTGTAAGCTCAAAATTGCATGTGCCACATATGCTAGCTCCTGAAAAATGGGTGGGGCTAAAAACAATCATGTGGGTGTGGTTTAACAATTAAATCAGCAGTAGCTTGTCAGAAAATAACTTATTTTAGTTTTCATATATGGATTTTGGATTTGGGCTCTTTCAGTTTGACTGATATTACTAGTGTGTGCTTTCTTGTCTGAACTATGTAAATTCTGTATTTTTTTTGGATTATGCAGTAGTTGTATATTTTGGATTTCCTTAGTTTTTACTTTTTTTTCTTTATTATTGCCTTTTGTTTTTTTGACCCTTGTTTGGAATATCCATCCATCCATCCATTTTCTAACCCGCTGAATCCGAATACAGGGTCACGGGGGTCTGCTGGAGCCAATCCCAGCCAACACAGGGCACAAGGCAGGAACCAATCCTGGGCAGGGTGCCAACCCACCGCAGGACACACACAAACACACCAAGCACACACTAGGGCCAATTTAGAATCGCCAATCCACCTAACCTGCATGTCTTTGGATTGTGGGAGGAAACCGGAGCGCCCGGAGGAAACCCACGCAGACACGGGAGAACATGCAAACTCCACGCAGGGAGGACCCGGGAAGCGAACCCGGGTCTCCTAACTGCGAGGCAGCAGCGCTACCACTGCGCCACCGTGCTGCCCCTGTTTGGAATATATTACGCTTATATTATATGTATTTTTAATCTACTGTTTTCTTATGACCTTAACTTCATGCTTTCTATCGGCTTGCAGGATGGTTTTGAAGCCTCAGGAAATGCTGACTTTTCCTTAAAATCTGGTATAACACAAGGCATCTTGTCATCTGTTATCGCCAGCTGCATTTTTGGCAGAAGGTAAAATTTAAGGCAAAACAAATATATTTTTTGTGTAATTGTATTTGATTAACTAAAAATTCACGAGAGTAATTAATCACATTTGTTTTTCTGAAGAAGAGAAACCATAGGAAGTGCTTTCTTAGTTTGTAGTATACAGTCAGTCCTGAATGTGGGAATGAATATGGTGGGGTGGGGGTGGGGGGTAAACCTTTAAATTTATAGCACAAGGCACAAAAGGTTATTCAAACCTTATCTTTGAAAGGAATTTAATCCATCAACGTTTAAAAAAACTCCTATTAATAATTAATTAATGTAACCCATTTTTCCTCCACACTTTCTTTTGTCTTTTGAAATTTTGTTTTCTTGTTTTGCTTTGTTCATTGTTAGCAAGTCAAGTCAAGTTGGGGAGCAGCAACTGGTACAGTGCGTTGCCGCACCCACTACACAATGAAACAACTCGGGATCCCGGTTGGCAACTCCCCAGGCAGAAACGCGGTCCAGTCCCACCCTCCAGTAATGACCCTCTATCTGCCACAGCCAGGTGTTACGTGGGCGACCCCTTGGCCCATGAGTTGTTCAAGCTTTGACAGCTAAGCAATCTCTCTCTCATTCTTTCCTAGGACACGAAGCAGAAGCGGAAGTAGGACCAGACAATGGCCGACAGTGAGATGAATCATGTTGCCATCGTCGTAGAAGAACTCCAGGCACTCGACAAACAGATTCAGAAACTCCTGTCCAGACGAAGGTACCTTAGGGATTTGAAGGCTCGGCTGCTGGATAAACCATCCTCGACATCAGAAGTCGACGTAACATCAACCCCGCGTCGTGTCGGTCACTTCCAAGGACAAGTAAGCTTTACCCCCACGCCTCGTAGGAGCGACGACAACGCCGATGAAAACCTTGGCGTGTTTCAGCTACGCAGGTGGGGGTTCAAGGCTAAAACTCCTCCATCGGCACAGGCGAGCATCTTGACCCAGAACCGGTTCAATAATCTCCGCATCCCCAGTTTGCCTTCAACCCTGGGTGATGTAATCGTGGTAGGTGATTCGATTGTATGAAACCTCAATATCACATGCCCTAATCGAAAATCTTTTGTTTTTTGTTTTCCAGGTGCTCGAGCCGAGATGGGATGAGATGTGTGCTAACCGTCTACGAGAAGCACAAGAGGGCAGTTGGATCCATTGTATTACACGCCACGTAAACGACATAAGGCACAGACAGTCGGAGATTCTCAAGGCTGACTTCGCAGCACTAATAAAGACACGAAGGAGAGGACCCCATCGGCAAAGATCTTCATTTCGGGTCCACTACCTCTCGTCAGGCGATCAAATGAATACTACAGTCGTTTGCTGGGATTAAACAAGTGGCTGAAAGGCTTCTGCGAGAATCAAGACATTGGGTTCATCAACAACTGGAACCTCTTTTGGGAAAGGCCGCGTTTCGTCAAGCAGGATGGCCTGCATCCGAATAGATTCGGCACCCGGGTCCTCTCCCAAAACATCGCTAATGTAATTCGTCTATCTTGACTGTCTATTTCTACTTTAAACCCCTTCCGTAATGCTACTGCCTTGTTGGGACATGATAATGGCTTCCGTAAAAGTGCACGACATTAACACTCTAATTACCAATCTTAATGCATGTAAAAAATCTAGGCAGTGCGGCATAAACACCAATAATTTAATTGCAATTACTACTTTAGATGAACAATGCATTAAAACTATAACAACAGATTATAGATTACATAAAAAATACACACAGAGCGGCGGTAACAAAAATAACTTAGTTTCTGTCTCAAATATCAATAACGCGCATATAACTCAGCCCTGCCCCTCCGAAACATTAAATATAACGTTTTTTGTTAACGATCTTATTAATGATAGAAAAATTGATTTTATTGCACTAAGTGAAACGTGGCTTAGCTCAGACGGCGCGGCTGTTTTAATCGAATCTGCGCCTCTGGATTAGTTTTACTCGTGCGGATCGCCAGGGAAAAAAGGGGGGCGGCTTGGCCGTTAAAGTGTAAAGATGTCAGTTTTGGTAAATTCAAATCCTTTGAGTATCTTGCCGTTGTTATTCATGGAGATTCTCACGTTCTAGTTTTAATCCGTGTATAGACATCCTAAATTTAACGCGTCTTTCTTTAAGGAATTCTCAGACTTAATGTCAATTTTAATTACGAACTATGACACACTCTTAATAGTCGGCCACTTTAACTTTCATATCGATAATCAGTGTGACCTAAAAGTAAAGGAATTCATGAACCTCCTGGACTCTATTGATTTGAGACAGCTTGTTAATCAGCCTACACATAAAGCAGGTCATACGTTAGACTTAGTGATTACCAAAGGACTAAAGTTGATATAAAGCAGATCATTGATATTGGTCTATCAGACCATTTTCTTCTACTATTTAATATAGAAATAATGATAGAAAACATTCATGAGAAGCATATTGTTAAAAAACGTTTCTTTGACTCATCAGCAGCTTTAAAACGTACAAACATTCTAAGCAATCAGCCCGTTTATAATGCCAACTATGATAGTGAGGATAATGTAAACAGTAAGGTGGAAAATTTTAATTCTAAAGTGAGAGCTTATGTTGACATAGTTGCACCTGAAAAGACAGTTAAAAATCTTCTAGCATTGTTATCCATGGAAGACCCAAAGAGTGTCTGATTTAAAAAGAACATGTCGTAGAGCTGAGCGTAAATGGAGGAAAATTAAACTAACTATCCGCTATGAGATATTGAAAATTAAAATAACAGAATACAATAACACAGTCCGTCTTGAGGCGCTGCTATTTCTCTAAGATTATAAAAAACAATGCCAGTAATTCCAGAGTCTTATTTTCTATGATTGATCATTTGCTAAACCCAGGTAACACAAAGCAATGCCTCCAAAATACTTCCATTGAAACCTGTGAGGCTATTGCTGTATTTTTCAATCAAAAAATCAATGATATTAGAAATAACATAGTACATCTCCCCAACACTGCGGATCCTCCTAAGCCCCAGTACTCCGTTATAAACAAATTAAATTTTTTCACCAGGATAGATTTACCTGATTTACATAAAATAATCTCTCAACTGAAACCCTCCACCTGCATCCTTGACCCAATACCAACAAGTTTTTTCAAAGAAGTATCAGGCATGCTAATTGATAATATTCTAGACATAGTAAATTCGTCATTAAATACGGGAGTCTTCCCAGACTGTCTTAAGACTGCTGTAGTTAAACCCCTGCTCAAGAAAAATAATCTTGACTCCTCTGCTTTTGAAAATTTTAGACCCATCTCTAACCTGCCCTTCTTAAGTAAAAATCTAGAGAAGGCAGTCATTATGCAGTTAAATGACCACCTCAATAAACATGCTATTCTTGATAAATTTCAGTCAGGTTTTAGAACAAATCACAGCACAGAAACTGCACTCGTTAAAGTAGTAAATGACTTGCGGGTAAATGCAGACAGAGGCCATTTATCTGTTCTCATCCTCTTAGACCTGAGTGCTGCACTTGACACCATTGATCACAATATTCTTAGAAATCACCTTAGTCAATGGGTGGGCCTTTCTGGCAGTGTCTTAAATTGGTTTGATTCCTACCTGGCAGGGAGAAAATTCTTTATTAGTTGTGGTAATCACATCTCAAAGACACATGATATTCTATATGGTGTTCCACAAGGCTGATGACAGACAGCTGTACTTATCAATAGCTCCTGATGACCCCAACTCTTTCGATTCACTAACACAATGTCTTACTTGTATTTCTGAATAGATGAATAGTAATTTTCTCAAGCTAAATAAAGAGAAAACTGAAATTTTAGTGATTGGCAATAATGGATTCAATGAGGTTATCAGAAATAAACTTGATGCATTAGGATTAAAAGTCAAGACGGAAGTAAAAAACTTAGGGGTAACTGTTGACTGTAACCTGAATTTTAAATCACAGACCACCAGGACAGCATTTTTTCACTTAAGAAACATAGCAAAAGTTAGACCTCTTATATCATTGAAAGATGCTGAGAAATTAGTTCACGTGTTTGTTTTCAGTCGACTACATTACTGTAACGCACTCCTCTCAGGACTACCCATAAAGACATAAATCGTTTGCAACGAGTGCAGAATGCAACTGCTAGAATCCTAACTAGGAAAAGAAAATCCGAACACATTTCTCCAGTTTTGATGTCACTACACTGGTTACCTGTGTCTTTCAGAATTGACTTTAAAATTCTGCTTATGGTTTATAAAGCCTTGAATAATCTCGCTCCATCTTATATATCGGAATGTCTGACACCTTATATTCCAAATCGTAACCTTAGATCCTCAAATGAGTATCTGCTTAGAATTCCAAAAGCAAAACTTAAAAGAAGTGGTGAGGCGGCCTTCTGCTGTTATGCACCTAAAATCTGGAATAGCCTGCCAATAGGAATTCGACAGGCTGATATAGTAGAGCACTTTAAAACACTGCTGAAAACACATTACTTTAACATGGCCTTTTTATAACTTCACTTTAATTTAATTCTGATACTCTGTATGTTCAATTCATCCTAATAACTATTCATGGTGGCTCTAAAATCCATACTAACCTCTACTCTCTCTTCTGTATCTTTTTCCGGTTTCTTTGTGGTGACGGCCTGTGCCATCACCACCTACTCAAAGCATCATGATGCTCCAACATTGATGGACTAAAAGACAGAAGTCTACGTGACCATCATCATCAAGCCCTTCTGTGAGAACCCTAAATACAAAGAGGACTGTTTCATTTATGTTAGGTAGAATGACCAGAGGTGACTGGGTGGTCTAATGGTCTGGAATCCCTGCAGATTTTATTTTTTTCTCCAGCCGTCTGGAGTTTTTTTTTGTTTTTTCTGTCCTCCCTGGCCATTGGACTTTACTCTTATTCTATGTTAATTAATTTTGACTTATTTTTCTTACTGTGTCTTTTATTTTTCTATTCTTCATTATGTAAAGCACTTTGAGCTACATTTTTTGTATGAAAATGTGCTACATAAATAAATGTTGTTGTTGGCCTGGTCCAGCCACTTGGGTCCCCAACAATGAAGATCTTACGAGCCGGATCACCCTCAGGGAAACGAGTCACATGGCCGTAGTGCTGTAACTTACGCTCCCTCACAATGCAGGTAATGTGCCTCATTCGGGACTCCATGAGCTACCGCTCATGCGACACAAAGTCAAACCAGCGTTATCCAAAGATTCTCTAAAGAGTCCAGTCTTCGTCTCAGGTCACTGGATAGCGTCCATGTCTCGCAAACGTATAGCAAGACAGGAAGCACCAGGGGCCTCATGTATAAACGGTGCGTACGCACAGAAATGTTGCGTAAGAACTTTTCCACGTTCAAATCGCGATGTATAAAACCTACACTTGGTGTAAAGCCATGCACTTTTCCACGGTACCTCATACCTTGTCGTACGCAAGTTCTCCGCTCGGTTTTGCAGACTGGCGGCACCCAGCGTCAAAGCAGTGCTACTATTCCTGTGTGGTTACTCCTTATTTTCCTGGCGCAGCTTTATAAATACACTGAAACTAACCGCACACTGTTTATTAGTGTAATGCATCTGATTGTAATTAACTTGTACCAATATAATGGTCCAGGGAATAGCCATAGTATTCCAAATACCATAACTGCTTTAGCATTGTTACTCTTACTTCTCCTTCTTCTTCTTCTTCTTTCAGCTCCTCCTGTTAGGAGTTGCCACAGCGGATCATCTTTTTCCATATTTCTCTCACTGCACCATTCGGAGTATTTATATCACTGTATCTGAGTGTGAATCACAGCAGCAGCTGATCGAAAAGAGAATTATCAGTATACAGTTTCATGGACACGCTGTCTCAGCCACGGCAAAACGTTTTAAAGCCTTTCCTGTACGGACCTCGCGGTTCAGAAACAGTTTAATCCCAAGAACTTTAAATGCACTCAATCAAGTGCTCCTTGTAGAACTGTTTGTACTTATAAGTACAATCACCCCACTGTAAACTTGCACTACAGTTATAATATCGCACAACCTGAGCCACTTTATAAAGCGCGTATTTACATATGATGACGATATCATTTTTAAGGTGAAATGCAGCAAAATATGTTTATTAAATTATACAGATAAAACTTTAACTTCATTTAAATAATCTATATTCTTCACTGGGAGTATAGAATTAGGATAGAATAATTAAACATGTACTACGAAGATATTTCAATGTTCTTTAAACGTTTTCAAGAATCGGCGCTAAGCTTACAGATGGCTTAACTTCTATTACAGAGCTGATTGTATGGAGGTCGGTTACTTGAGGAAAGAAAAGCACTGATTGCAGTGACGGCTGCTCCAATATATATTGAATATAAAACAGAAAGAGAAAATAACAACACAGCTAAAAACGCAGCGACAAATTTCGGCAAAAGTTAAATGCTTGTGTCATGAGCACGAGGCGGCTATGCAGTGTCTGCAACGGACGTGGCCATCCACCGTGCATAAGCTACCTTACTGACGGCGGCGAAGGAGCCACCGATTCTTCCTCTGCCCAGTGCCACCACAAGCCTAGAGCGCCTGAGTACTGCTGCAATAAATTATTTCATCAAGTGAAACACATGTTTAATAACGTGCTTTAACTCCTATCATCATGAAAATGACATCACGTATACATCTCAGTATTTTAGTTATTCAGAGAGCTGTAATATCACGAATGTCATGGATTCTGTGTTCAGTTGGAGGAAGAGAGCCAGTTTAAGAAGCAAGTAGTGATTCACACACATAGAGCACATAGAAGATCAAATACAAAACAAAGCATTTAAAGTGCTACTTTAATTACGATGTGATTTGAGAAACTGGTTAATTAAATGATTTTAAGATGAAGTTTAAGATGTTCTACTTTAATGACAAAATAAACTACGTGATTAAAGTGGAAATTTCGAGATTGAAGTTGACATTTCGTGCTTTTTCCCCACTGTGTGCCTTTTTTCTCTGTAACCTAATAAGCTTTCATATGACACTCAGACAGTGGGCTACAACTCGGCTTTTCACGGCGACTTTGATATGTGACTTCTTTTTATTTCCGCACTGCGATTTTGTGAATGTGAGCTTTCAAGTTTCTCCAACACGCTATGTCACTCGATCAACTTCCTTTTGTTGATTATACAATGGTTTATTTGAACAAATAGTATGTTTTTCATTTGCCTCCACTTGGTATTCGCTGAAATTCTTATATTTCCCCCGTACTTTTCCCATTGTCTTTTCACAGAAGGCTGAGCTTAAGGGCGATTTATATTGATTTGCATATTCAAATTAGGCGTAATTCGGGGATGAGTTGGGACGTTACATAAAGCGCGTGCACGAGCGTTTTTCACGCTGATCGGGATTTATGTAGCAGAAGAACGTGGAAGTTGGAGTACGCACAGATTCCTGCATCTGGATTTTTCTGTGCGTAAGCACATTTCTGCTTTTGTGCTTACGCCATGTTATAGTCCGAATTCTACGCATGGCGTTATACATGAGGCCCCTGGACTCTAAAGACTTGGACCTTTGTCCTTTTGCACAGATATTGGGAGCGCCACACACCACTTTCCAGTGACCTCATGACCCCCCATGCTCTCCCAATCCGTCTACCGACTTCATTGGAAGAGTCACCAGAGACATGAATGTCACTGCCAAGGTAAGTAAACCTCTCAACAAGGTCGACACTCTCTCCGCAGACAGACACACTGTTGATGGCTGTGCCCAAGAGGTCATTAAAGGCCTGGATCTTGGTTTTTATCCAGGAAACTTGCAAGCCCAGACACTCAGACTCCTCGCTCAGTCATTTGAGTGCCCGATCAGACCCTCCATTGACTCCGTGAAGATCACAGCATCGTCAGCAAAGTCAAGATCTGTGAATCTTTCTTCACCAACAGATGCCCCACAGCCGCTGGACCCCATGACCTTGCCCAACACCCAGTCCATACAAGCATTGAACAGAGTAGGAGCAGAACAGACCCATGACAAACCCCAGAATCAACTGGGAAAAACACAGAGGTGCCTGCCTCCACTCTGCACAGCACTCACAGTACCAGTGTACAGGCTGGCCAAGATATACATTCATTGTTAGACTCATCATTTTATTTAAATAATACACTAAATACTAAGTTTCATTTGCACGGTCAGGTTTTTCCTTTCCATGTATGGCTATTCAAAACAGAAAATATTTCCTACCTGGTCAATGTTCTCTGAGAGCTTTCACGGTCAAATTTGATACTTGAGGGAAAGAAACTGTGCTACTCCACAACACAAGAGTTTGTTCGACAAAACTCAAATGTATATTTCTCCTGATTTTTCTGTGGTGATAGAAGAAAACAGGGCTGCAAATAATGCTGCTATGCAGCAATTGCATGCTGCAGGCATAAGATATGGTCTCCACATTCCATCTAAGTTAAGGATTATGGCTGAACATTGCACATTGGCACCTGAGTTGGTGAAGAAAAACAGAAGTAATCTCCTATCTGCTATTTTTAAAAAACTTTAACGGGTTCTGACCATGGACTGGAATTGGAATGTATGTGGACATGGCGAGATGGGCATTGGTCACTAGTGTAATGATCATGTTTAGAAAAATGGAATTTATATGGCTTTTGGGAGAGTAATTTGTGACTAGGAAATGAAGGTCTTTCAAAAAGAAACAAAGGTTTTTGTCTGAGAAATGAACAAGAAAATGATGGGTTGTCATTAGGGGCAAACAAACAAGAGCAGTTGTTATTCAATCACAATTTACAACACAAAACAAACTTGAACAAACTGTCAAAGTTCAAAAGTTCAAAAACAAAAGTCAAATATCAAGGTCAAAATAATAATTAAGTAAACATCCTGTCACTGGCTAATACTCCCTTCTTAAATTAGTCTAAAACTTGTTTGTCTCTGATCTAAAATGTGTACACTCATAAATGCACATCAGCATCTTATGTAATGATAGCCCGGATGATGTCATGTTCTACACCCTTGTGATGTCACACACCATACCCAAGCATAGCTGCCTGCATGAAAATAATAGAAAACAGCAGAGCTCAAAAGAAAAAGTCACTCAAACATAAGCTCAAAACAATGATAATTGACAACAATGACAATCAAGCAATAATATAAAGAAATCATTTAGGAGGCTGCCACACACACTCATAACAGCTGTATGATTATGTCATATGTCAGGCCTACATGACATCATGCACCATTCCCACCTGACTAGTAACACTATAACTTAAAACAACAGGGCAAAGCCCCTAAAATAGAGCACACAATACAGCTGTCAAATCAAAATGGTGATGTGCTAATGTCATCAAATTCAAAATTAAAATTGTATTTGTCACATACTAATTATACATACAGTACAATATGCAGTGAAATGCTTAAATGCTCAACAAAAAGCTATACATATATGAAAAATATGCACATAATAAGTTTTAAATATCTAGACTATTGCGAAGGAAGTGTAAGAAATGGTGTTATTAAATCCTTGAAGGCTTTCATGACTTTAATGATTAATTAAGTAACAGACATTGTACTGTATACTTCCACCCATTTTAGCTGCCCAATTGACAGCTGTTTATTTGATTTATCCTACTGTTGTGCATTTGAATCCTTTATACTCTTCTATCACTGTCATTTAATATTGCTACATTTAGCAATAATACAGTACTTTGTTATATCATTTTTAGTTTTTTTTTCTCAGTGATATTTTCTCTTTAAAAAATCCTGGTATGATATAATTTTGTTTACAAATGAAATGCATTCTAATGTAACTAAGAAATTAGCCACTATCTAGTCCAACTGCTGTTCATTTTTTCAAAATTTCTCTTGTATATCAGTTTACTTGTCTTATCTATATATATATAATTCACTAAGGGCACGCAAGACACCGAGCGAAAGCAAGACACTGAAGGCACGCAAGACAGTGAGCGCAAGCAAGACAGAGCCCCGTCCGCCATCTCTAAGACCATAGGATATGCTCGACAGAGCCCCGCCCACCAACTCTAACCCACCTACCGCCTCATGAGATACGCACGACAGAGCCATGCATGCTAACTGTAACCTTCCTCCCGAGTCCAGCGTTGCTCTCGAGGCACGCAACAACTCACCAAACAGCCTCAGTCGCTTTTGTCTGTGCAAAATCCACATGCACCTCTGAGCCACATTGACTTTACGCCGCACGCAAGACAGAGAGCCACGATCACCAACTCCCAGAGCCCCAACCGCCAACTCTAACTAAGGGCAAGCAAGACAGAGAGCCATGCCCGCCAACTCACAGAGCCCCGCCCACCAACTCTAAGACCATGGGATATGCACAACAGAGCCCTGCCTGCCATCTCTAATCCTACATCCACGTCCACAGTCGCTCTCGATCAAACAGCAATAATTAGCAAACAAACAAAGATAACTGGCAGTAACAGTGCAAAATTCACAATTGGTATGCCAGTTTGAAAAGATAAGTTTAGAGGATAGTTTTAAAATGTGTTATTGAATCGAGCTGACATATATGAGAGAGAAGAGAATTCCCGACTTGAGGAGCACTATGAGAGACGCTCGAGCTCCCATAGCACAGAATTTGATGTGTGGTACAGAAAGTACAGCTGCCGATGAAAATCAGAGTGAGCGAGACGAGTGTCAGTCTGTAGGAGATCAGTGAGGTTGTGGAGAGATTTAAATGTTAAGAGCGGTATTTAGTATTGTATTCTGTTGTTAACAGGGAGTCAGTGAAGTTGAGAGAGAATAGGTGTAGCATGTTCAGTGGATTTAGAACAGCAGGTTATTATCCTGGCAGCAGAATTTTGAATAAATTGTAAGCGATGGATACGTTTTTGTGGGATGACAGATAGAATAGCATTACAGTAATCTATACGTGACGAGATTGGGGCATTAAACATTAATACTTCAGTAGTTTATTGCGTAAGAACAGGATGAAGTCTAGAAATGTTTCAGAGATGGAAGAAAGCAGTCCAAGAAATGTTACTTATACGGGAGGAATTATTTAAATAATAATAATAATAATTGCCATTATTATTAAATGGATATAAATAATTGCATGTAAACCATTTGCCAAACTCTGTTGTATGTAAATGATACTGTTTAAAAGTTATTGTTTTTTCATCAGAAAACCCGGTTTCCACGTCTAACTGTATTAGTTTAAATGGCACTTTTACCACTCGCAATAGGGCGGACGCGCTGACTTATCGTGTTGACTGGGCAACACAGTGAATGCGCCATCTATCTATATATGTCTGTGTTTTCCATAGCCTGCTACAGGAAGGTACTCTCTCGACCATTGGCATTGGTTTCGCTCCTTGCTATTTTCGTTATACTGCGACGGTGGTTTCCTAAGCCTTTGTTATACTGAATTCCTTTTTCACTGTTTTCCATTCCTATTCTTACACCGCCGTATGCTACGCCGGGCTTCGGCTAGTTATTTTATATAAGGATATTTATATGTGAAAAGTATCTGAAATGTAGTATTTGGCATCTATGGGGAGTTCTCAGAGTTCTCTCCATAAGCAGTTCAGAAAGTGCAAGTACAACTAAACATGAAAACACCTTCAGCAATATCACCCTGTCAAGCAATCTAAGAGACAACCGGCCATTAGACTTGTCTCCCATACCTGTGAAATGACTTGAACATTTGGTGAAAAACATCTGACTGCCATAGACTGAGCAATTTCAAGATAATCAATGTTTTGTGTATTGTGCATTGTGCAAGGTCAGAAGTGTACAGGACACACTACTAGTTATTTCACGTCACATCTACCTTGTCTTGACAAGTCTGGTTCCTACACTACCAGTAAAACATTTAACATACACAGAAATTTCGATTTTATTGATAGAAATTGATACATTTTTTAATCAAGATACCATTATGTTGAATTTAAATTACAGCCAAGACAATACTAGTGTTGCTATGTAATGGAAACTACTGCTTGAAAAGACTGATTTTTAATATATTATTTACATATGGCTGTAAAACTCCATTTTTGGCACTCATTTCTTCAGTGCCCAAATGGTCATCTCCCTTAGCTTGTCCTTAATTAGCCATGTTTAGATGCTAATTGGTAAGGGTTAGTGTTAATTTTTAATTGCATTAACACAGCAGAAACCTGTTGTTATTTTCACTTGGGTCGCAAGCTACTGACATCCCTAAAATTTAGTTCTGGCTTTAAAAATGGTCAAAATGACACATTATTCTGAAGCTTTTTTTGCAGAAAGAAAGCTAATCCATATGACAGACTGCCAATAAACTGAAGATTTCATACAAAGGTATTTATTACTGGATCTGACTGGGACAGAAAAAAAGGGAAAGCTGAGATAGACAACTGCATAAGAAGATAAGAACAGGAGAGCCCGTGGTGTAAGAAGTAAACGCCTTACAGGTCCTCATTTGGATTCTTTCTTAACGCTAGAATTACCAGAGCCTACGAAAAAACTTTTAAATCCGTCCCACCTTAAATCACTTCTTAAAACCGTTCTCACCTCTCCGCCAGGGTCTTTTGTTAATCTAAATGTGCTGATAAAAGAAAAGCTGCAAGTAGCCGGCTATTCCATCCCCCCATGACTTAGAACGTGCACAAACCTCTCCCAACTCATGCCTTGATTGATTTTCTTGGAGTGAAGTGGAGTTTTAGAGTGGAAATAATAGATTGTTGTTTGGAACACACTCATTTCATGTCTGTTCCGTTTCTACAGTAAACTGTGTAAACACATTGTTAAAACAGAAACGTTTTTTATATTCTACTAGTAGATGACAAAATGTAGGCATAAACTATATAATGTATAAAGCCTGAAGTCCAAATATCAAAGAAGCATTTTCACAAAAGGTACAAATATAACATAACAATTGCGCTTTTATTCAAAAATATAACTGCAGAAACAAAAAGCTGCCTTAACATGCGACATTGACACTTGTTTATTACGACTGCCTCCTTGCCGCGATAGACTCAGCTGCCGACTGGGAATCAAAAGGGCGCGAGTTCGATCCTGCACCTCTCCGTTTTGAGAGGTAAACTGCTCTTAGTCTTACTATTTTAGAATAAAAACATACATTTGATTTCAGTCTGTAACAGCCGGTGTAATTTATGATACTTGTAAAGGTTAGCTTTGCTTTTTTTTTTTTAGTCAGTTTTATTATCTCGGCTGCGTTCACGAGCCCAAACACACCCCACCCCGCATCTGATCCTGCTGTTTTCACATAGACGCGCTGTAACAGAGGTAAACTCAGCTCCCTTCTACATCGGAACAAGAATGCACATACCATTGCTTGCATACTAAAGTGTCAGCAGGCACTTTTCGTGGCATTATACACATTTTTGTGCATGCCCTCTGCACACTACTTGTGACTTTAGGCTTTAGGAAGTAAGTAAATAAATAAAGGTAAATCGTGTCATAAAATGATTTCTTCAAAACGTCACATATATTTGTCTCTTTTTTTAAGATGTGCGTTGATCACCGCCAGCCTGTTGTAGCATACAGCATCTGGCCACCTGCATGTTCTTGCGTGCACTGAATAAGAGACAAATATACAGTCTGACTGAGAGAATCAGACTGAAAAAAAGCAAACATTTTGAAATGCCATACTTTTACAGCTGATCGGACGCTGTTACACAGCATAGAGAGAAATGCAATATTTGAAAACGAACAGCGTCTACTACTAGAATATAAAAAACGTTTCTGTTTTATCGATGTGTTTACACAGATTACTGTAGAAACGGAACAGACATGAAATGTGTGTGTTCCGAACAACGACCTATTATTTCCACTCTAAAGCTCCACTTCACTCCCAGAAAATCAATCAAGGCATGAGTTGGGAGAAGTTTGTGCACGTTCTAAGTCGTTGGGGGTGGCGATGGGTTTATAGCCAGCTACTTGCAAGCTTTTCTTTTATCAGCACATTTAGATTAACAAAAGACGCTGGCGTAGAGGTGAGAACGGTCTTAAGAAGTGATTTAAGGTGGGACGGATTTACGAGTTTTTTCGTAGGCTCTGGTAATTCTAATGTTAAATACATGCCCAATTTCATGTTTTAAATTTGTGATTAATTTAGACTACATTGCAGAGAACTTTTTGCAACATAAAAAAAAAAAAAACACTGTGATTCAAATGTGAAAACGTCCAAAGGGGAGAATACTTTTCATAAACTCCATATCGCGGTTTTAAGTGTGAATTTAGATGTGAGATAGGTAGTGACTCTAAACTAACCCTAGTGCAGGTGCTTTCATGTGTGAGATGGACTAGGATGGACTTGCATCCTGTCCAGAGTTGTTTCCAGTGCTGCCAGGGCATTCTCCAACCCCCTGCCCACCGAAGCCATGAGATGAATGAAGCAAGTACGAGAATGTATGCACGTGTGAGCAATAGGAAATACACCGGGGCTCTTCAAGTTTGATTCAGATTGGCCTAAGTGAATCCAGGTTTTTGATCGATCAGAATGAGGAGCCAAACCGTTCATTCTGCCATGCCAGGTCAATCTTATAAGGTATACTGTTCTTTTCCAGAATTCATCTAAATGATTTGTAGGCAGAGCAGATTGTAAATTTTCAGTCCTTATATAATTTTTCTTTCATTTCTTTCCAAAAATTTTGGCAAAAATAATTAATGATGAACGCACAGAGGTGTAAATGGGACCAAATTAAATGGTGAGCTGCTTTGTCTTTTGCATCTTATTGTTCTTTGGCAGCTAGTTACCAAAACAAGAATGTGTTTAAGATGTTTAAGTCGAAAGACAGCAATTAAGAGTTGGAAATCATTACAAGCACATTAACTAAAATGAGTAGAAAAATATGGCTTAAGCAATAATTATCTTCTAATTAAGAAACCGGATGGAAACAAAAAACTGTAGCCATTGCAGCCCTGCAGGACTGAACCTAAAGAGCCCTGGGATACACTAAAGTACCTTCTCATTACTGCTCTCCATCCTCACCACTTAGCCACACACATTGTTGAGATTCTTATAGACCGGGATGACGCAAGTCCAAGTTTGAGAAAAACCATTAAGGAGCCCTTCCCAGCTGCTTTTCATCAGAAAGACATCTTTTCTGGCTCCTGATTCCTAGAAGTGAAGTAATTCAAGGCGAAACAGAAAATTTAGCTCAGCATTCTGACCATAATCCCAGGACCCTAACAAGCTGGACAATGCTCTTGCTTTCTGGAAGAGTGCCATTCCCACACATACACACACCAATATACAGAAAAGCTAGGTGTCAACACAGAGTGTGAAAAAGCACAGTTCAGTTGGGATTGTTGTCCAACTTCAATAGCTGAGCTGTAATGACAGCAGAGACATCCTTGTTTCTCTGTTTTTCTCTTTTCTGGCCTAAAGATGAATAATAGACCCAAATTCCACCATTGTTCAAAGCTCTCTTACATCTCACTCATTAATGTCATCGAAATGAGCACAAAAACCACTCCATAAGGTCACTGGCTGAATTCCTAATTAGATTTTCTTTCAGTTTGTCCTAATTTTTCAAAATAGCCGGTCACCTCCAACATGCCTCCAAAGGGTGTGTTGCGAATTCACTCCTTTGTGGCTGCCTGGCACCATCACCTAGAGTTGGGCTCTTCAGTTCTGTCAGCACCTCTAAGCTTTTCTTCTTTGATGTGACACTACCCCCTAGTGGCCACTTGCTACAGTACCAGGTACAGGCCAAATCCCTCCTTTCACTTATCTGGCCAGTCAAATTCTAAACAGTGAAGAGGAATGGTCAAGGAAATGCCTCAAGCCATCATAGAAATTAGGTTAGCAGTAAAAAAGAATGCGAGGAAGGACCAAAGCAACATCTGAAAAGTGCAGAGACTGCACTCAATAGTCAGAATGTATTACCAGGGCATAACTGTTCATATGCAGTATGACTGTCACCTTACGGAGGGCATTTACTTCAAATACACAAGATTAAAGTGCATTAGCCACACTGGAAAGGATTCACTCCATATTAGATTTTCTTTGTTTTGGCCACTGTGTGCTATCAGAATGGGTATCACAGCAGCAATGCACTACTACATCATTGCTTTACTACTGCAATGCCCAACTGTATCACTGCTCCAAAGACCTGGTTTCAATTCCTGTTGTGGTCTGTGCATGAATGGAGTTGTGTCTGCCTGGGTTTTTCTTTCAAGTACTCCAGCGTCCTTCTTAACCCCAAAGATATGCAGGTTACGTTAGGTGGCAAATCTATACTGGCCCAGTGTAATGTACTGGCATTCTATCCTCCTGCCTTGTCCATAATGTTAACTAGGTAGGCTCTCTTCAACTGTTTAATATAAAACACGGGTTCAGAAAAGGGATACAGGGATAGATGATATCAAATTTTTATAAAACAAGGAAATTCCACAAACGAGAGGAGACCATTTAGTACATCAGGCTCCGTTGTTTGCTAATAGCAAAGCTGTCCAATACCTCAACCCGATACATTTTAAAGGCTGTCAATGTTTCTTCTTCAACTACATGTGTCAATAGTTTGTCCCAGATTCCCACAACTCTGCGTAAAGAAGTGCTTCCTGGCTTCAGTCCTGAATGCTCTTCACCTTAATTTCCACTGGTGTCCTCGAGTACATGATCCACTGTTAAACTGAAAGAATTCTACTGAATCTACTTTATCGATGCCTTTGTGAATTTTGAAGACCTGGACAATGTCCCCTGCACAATCTCACCAGCTCAAGAGTAAAGAGGTTTAATTCTTTGAGTTGGTCAGACATATGACACGTCTTTAAATCCTGGGATGCACCTGATTTCTTGAAACTGTACAAATTTAAGTGCTGCTATCTGACCAGAACTGCACATGCGGTATATAATCTGAGCATAACATCTCCCAATTTATATTCAACAGTTTTTATGATATATCCTAACATTTTATTTGCCGTTTTTAATTGCTTCTGCACATTGCTTATATGATGAAAATGTTGTGTCAACATAACCCCCTAAATCCTGTTCAGACAGACAGATAGATAGATAGATAGATAGATAGATAGATAGATAGATAGATAGATAGATAGATAGATAGATAGATAGATAGATAGATAGATAGATAGATAGACTTTATTTGTTCCCATGCAGGAATTTCACTTTTTACAAAAACTCTTTAAATAAATAAATTAATGAATATACCCAGACACTATGGTCTAAACACATACCAGAATGACAAAAAAGGAAGAAAATTTTAAAAGAAAACGTCCAGCTTGGCAGTCACAGTGGGCCAATATGCAGGCGTATTGCTGTTCATATAAAAGAGCCCCCATAGCGTTTCTGTGCTTCCTTAGGATTGTGTTTCTCATCATGTATTTCAATTTAAAATTCTAATGCTGCTGACTAGTGGCACTTGTCTGTTTCTAAGGTATTTTCCTGTCTAAGACATTGGACATATTTGGAGTCTTGGAATTACCAGTGTGGCAGACGACCAGGATGCCTGGAGCAGGGAAGGACCAGGAGAGGAGCAATATCTCACCTGGGCACAAGAGGACAGCCCCCCTGGATTCCATCAGGGGCTCAACCCTGTGGGGGTCCGTGGCCACGACCACGGGGCGCCTGGATGGTTCCTGAGCCCTGGAGGACAGCACATTCGCCACACCAGGAAGTGCTGCCGAACCAGGAACTGTGTACACCCAGAGTGTTTCCGGGTGCAAGGGCAGCACTTCCGCCGCACCAAGAAGTGCTGCCATAAAACCATCACAGAACACCTGGATCACATCTGGGGTGGGATAAAAGGGGCCGCTTCACTCCATTCGGGGGAGCCAGAGTTGGAAGGGAGAAGACAAAGCTTGTGAGGGAGGAGTGGAGGCGCTGAAGAGACGTGCAAAGGACTAAGCTTTGTGGATTGTGCACGGTATTGTGTATAGCTGAGAAACTGCAATTAAAGAGCGTGTGTTTTGGACACCATGAGCCTCAGTGTCTGTCTGTGTCCGGGCTATCTTTCACACCAGATGGAAAATGTCTGTCATATCAGGACATAAAAGGAGTTGGGTGGCTACTTTGCCGAAGTCCCCAGGGCTGTAACTGCATCTCACTTTGTCTGTTATAACTGATCTTGGAACCCCAGGGCAGCCCTGGAGAACTCAGCTAAGTAGCCGCCCTCCCCCTGCTGGACTCTCTGATATGATGACAGAATTTTTCCATCTGTTAATTTACACTAAGGCTACTGCTGACTTCAGTTTTTGCTTTCCTCTCCCCCACTGTCTAAAGGCCATAAGTCAATAATAATAATTCTTTACATTTATATAGCACTTTTCTCACTGTTCAAATAGCTTTTCATAGTGAGTGGGGAGCCACTTCAACCACTGCTAATGTGTAGCATCCATCTGGATGATGCAATGGCAGTCATTTTTGCGCCAGTATGCTCATCACACATTAACTCTTAGTGGTGAGAGAGTGGGCCAGTTAGAGACAGGGAATGATTAGGGGACCAGAATGACTAGGCCATGGAGAGCAATTTAGTGTGAACATCTGGATACAAAGGATGCCCAGAGATCTTTGATCACCACAGAGAGTCAGGGCTTTAGTTTTATGTCTCATCCAAAGGACGGCACCATTTTTACAGCACAGTGTCCACATCACTGCACTGGGGCATTGGGACCCACATTCAGACCACAGGGTATGCACCCCTGCTGGCTTCAACAACCCCTCTTCCAGCAGCAACCCAAGATTTTCCTACATGGTTTCCCATTCAAGTACTAGCCAGGCCTTACTATGCTTAACTTCAGGTGGATGTCCACTTCTGAAGTGTATGAGGTATGGCTGCTGGTATCAACCACAATTCTCATGGACAGATTCTGCACTGTTAAGATCCGTGTGTGTGCATTAATTACTTTGGGACTGCTTTGTGCTACTGTGTATCTAAATTAAAGTATACTTTAATGTTTACACATTTTGTATTTACAAATTTGTACAGTTTGTGACTGTATTTTATCTGTGAAATTGTTATGGTGCTCTAAGCTTATACTCAGTGAAGAGCGTGATTTAAAAATAAACTCAAATGAATTGAAAACTGAAAGGCAACCAACAACCTGTATGAAAAAACTCCTTCAAATTATGCAACTCATTTATTTAACAGACAAATTAAACGGGGTAGAAAAGTAGAAAATGTAAAGAGACATAATGGGAGCATTTAGACTTGTTGCTGAAAGTGACGAGGCCAAGAATTTAATGTATATTACGGTAGCTTTGTGGCGGCAGCACCACTTAGCACTGCTTACTTAACATATGTAAGGATCAAAAGTCCATTTTACGGAAAAGAAAAAAGGAATACTGTGTCATTTATACATGCTGGAGAGAATCCGTCATCCCCCCGGATCTGCAGCTTGAATCTAGTCACAACAGCTTGACTGCAAATTAAATATACAGTGCCCAAGAAACATCAAGCACTATCTGAGCTCTACCAAACTATAACTCAGAAAAAGCTGAAACTTGTTTCATTCCCTACACAGGAAGAAAAAGAAAATTTCTGATTTTAACACCCTTTTATATAAAGAGTTAAAACGATTATTTCATTCTTGAGTTCTTATGTAGCTGGTTAGAAGCAGGCTCTTGGAAAATGATCAAAGTAGCCCTGTTACTTATCTTATCATTTTGTGAGCTCCGCTACAATGACCGCTCCTGGCTATGTGAACACATAAGGTTCAAAAATGAGTTCAAGAGACATGCTTTTCATGGGCACCTACAGCAGGCTAGGATGCTGTCAGTTACACATATGGAGGCCCAGAAATGACATTTCTGGAGACCATGAGGGTGTCATCAATGCAGCTTGTGATGATACTCAATGTTTTACTAACAATGGAGGAACAAGTCAGACGGAGAAACAATTAGGATCAGAAGGCTATCTGTTCAGCTAAGGCAAAGACCACCTTTCGTGCCACAAAAAGAAGCTGCCAAAAAGAGATCAGGGTATATACAGAACTTTAAAACATGACAAAGTCAAAATGAGAAGATTAAGTTTAAAAGGCACCATAGCCAAAATGCTAGCAAACTTCTAGTCAAAATATCCACTAATATTCTTAAACCAGAAATCACAAAAAAAATCAAACACACTAAAAATAACTCAACACCAATCCCAGGTGTCAATGAGCATGCGACTCTGGTCTTTAAATTGTTTTGCCAATGATATCATGTGATGTGATGCCTAGAAAATGGGAACAGCTACTAAAAATGGAGGCTCCCAAGTTTAAACTATATGGCATTGCAGCAAAACAAATACATAACTGGAACAATGATTAACATTGTTAAACAGAGACAATAACTGATGAAAATAACCATATAGGGAGATTCCCTGATGTCCAAAACCTTCCAAAATGCCATAAGAGCTTTATATGGAGTTCCCAGCAGCCACCCCATTACTAATGCTGGGTCAACTAAGCACACAAGGCAGACAGGAGTAAGCGTGTGCTTCATCTGCTGCTTTAGGCAGACAAAGTCACGTAGCTGATCTCACCCAGTTCCCTCAAAAGCCGACTTCCAGGTTCATTCTGCCAGAATGAACTCATTTTGGCTGTGGTTGAGTTTCCCTCGCACTCTGGCAGATCAGAGACATAATAGACGCTCAGACTACAAATGGGATGTGCGCTAGCTCCAAAACGAGAGATAATGAAGTATCTGCTTAGAGACAGACAAAGCCTCATTCATGTCAGACGAATGCTGGAACAAGCTTGTCTTCAGCCTTTTTGTGAAGGCAGCTGGCCCGCCTTGAGGTCGTTTGCATAACCGAGGCCAAAGACAAGCTGCGCTTTTGTGGACACCTGGAACTTGGGCTACAAACGCAAAAGATGTCGGGAGCCAGCAGGTGATGTACACCGTGCTGAAAGTGGCTAGACATGTTAGAAGCTGCAGGAATTGCTCAGTTTTCTACCAAGCAGTTTGTCTCTTCATTATAAGAAACCTTCACACAGAGCAGCAGCGAGTCTCTTCGGCTTATGAGTGTGAGCTGGGCTGGCTGACTAACAATGCCTCACTGCCGGCACACAATCTCTAATTGCAATGATAGACCATTGTGCATTAAAAATAAAAACTACAGTTATTATATATCACATTTCACACACTGAACAAAGCTCAAAGAGCTTTACCAGAAATACAAATACTTGTAAAAATATATAATTATTAATATCAAAACAAATTGTAAAAAATGCTACTGAAACTTTCTTCAGCATCAGGGGGATCACAATACTCAGCTACCTGAGAGGGTCTATGCCATGGTGTTAGAAAGGCAGATCCAACTGGTGGACAAACAATGCGGATTTCATCCTGGTGGTACAACATTGTACCGTCTCTTCACCCTCATGAGAATTTTGGAGGATTCACGTATGTTCTACGTTTGTTTTGTGGACTTGGTAAAGACATGTGACCACATCCCTCAGAGTGTCCTGTGGGGAGTGCTTCAGAAATGTGGGGTACCAGGCCTACTGTCAAGGAATATTCAGCCCCTTACAACTGGAGTCAGACCATGGTTTGCATTGCTGGCAGGAAGTCTGACTTATTCCTGATAGATGTGGGACTCTACCAGGGTTGCCCTTTGCCATTGATCCTGTTCATAATTTTTATGGACAGAATTTAAAGGTGCAGCCATGGGGTAGAGAGGGTCTAATTAAGTGGCCTCAGGATTGCATTTTTTTGCAGATGTTGTGGTCCTGTTTCCTTCATCAGTGGGTGTGTACTGGTGTGGTTTGCGAATGAGTGAGAAACGGTTAAAATGAGGATCAGCATCTCCGAGTCTGAAGTTATTGTTTTCTGCAGGAAGGGTGGAGTGCCCTTTCCAGGTTGTGGAGAGGTTTCTACCTCAGCTAGAGGTGTTTAAGTATCTTGGGGACTTGTTCTCGAGTGACCAAGAGATCCACATTGAAAGGAGCCAGTTGAGGTGGTTCAGAAAACTGATTAGGATGCATGCTTCCTTAAGGAGGCATTTCCAACTGGGAGGAGACAATTTGGGGCACACCCAGGACATTCTGGAGAGATTTAATCTCCTATCTGGCCTGGGTATTCCTGGGCATCTTTACTTACACTGCTGTCCCCATGACCTAGATACACTAAAAAGTAGAAAACAGATGGATGATGGATGGATGGGATACTGAAGATACATAATAATGAGAAGAAGAGCAGTGGAGAAGATGACAATGAAGAAGACATAGACTTTGAAGAAAAATGCATTGAATGCTGCCTACTTGGCTCTTAGGGGAGTTTTCCACTGGGAACAGTACCTGGTACCTGGTCCTTTTTTTAGTACCACCTCAGCCGAGGTTCCAAGCGCGCCGAACCGTTACCAAAACGTGACGTGTAAACTGCTGGTCACTGATTGGCCGGAGAAAATCGTCATTACTGCATCACTGGCTATTCTTTTCTTTAAAGGTACACACACGCGGAAGTTTGTGTCCCGTCTCTCCATCGCTGGACGCAGTTGGTTGCATAAGTGGATGAATGTTTCTTCAGACATTCGAAAGTTCTCCAGCCACTGAGTGTTTGTAAAACCGGGAACAATCACATCCCACCACTCTGAAGCACGGTTAAATGTCCAAACAGATGGTCTGTTGCGGCGACTTTTTTGCAAAATGTGGAAGATCTGTAATATACAGAGTCAGCATTTTAATGTTACACTGGCAGTTAAGTTCATTTTAAGCTTTGCAACAGTGATAAAAGTTAGCTAGTGATGTGCTTTTTTTAGATGCTTACCCTTGCGCGTCGTCGAGCTAAAGTGTTGTTGTTGTCTGCGTGTTGTTGTAAAAGTTCCACGGTGTCACGGCAGTAGAGGCGGCGTAACTATAACGACACGTGAATAATCCCGCCCACTCTAAAGCGGTACTAAACTGCAGTCAAAAGCAAACCGAGCCGAACTGAGCCGAACCAAGGTGAGCTGTACTGAACCGTGCTGTACCGTACTATGCAGTGGAAAAGCGCCTATAGACAGCTTCTTATTGGGTTCAACAGCTGACTGACTATAAAATTAAGTCAGCAAAAGCTGAACAAACTACAAAGTCAATTGATTAAATAACACAGGACAGGCGTTATATCAAGCTCCAAGCAGGACTGGCAGATTCTTATTCTGTGGGGAAGTCATTGAAGAAGATGCAGCATACAACCCGCAACTTAACTCTTTGAAATTCTGTGGTCTTCATCTATTAGTGAGGATGCCACAAATATGGAAAGTAACAACATCTGCAGTTTAACTGTGGCATCACTATGGTGCGTAAGCCTTTTGTTTAAGACTTCTGGCCCAGCGTTTGACCTACTTTGGGCACATCCACCATACAGAACTAAAATGGATTGTTCAACTTTGCAATTCGGTTCAATCCACTTTAGTTTTCCATGTAGCATTCTTCACTAATAAACATAAGTGAAGCCCAACAATATCTATCCCTTAATTCATTTCCACTTCACTTTGAGGGTCTTGATTTAGGTACTCAGGAGCTCCAATTCTAAATATGCAACTTTATTGCATTTCATGCGCTCAAAACCGAAACAGCAGACTGCGGGTTCTCAAATCAGGTGACCATGGTCAGGACTGCCTACTTGCCTTGTACATCCTCTATATTATTTGTTTGTTTGTTTACATTTTACATTTCCCAGTTTTCTCTGATCCCCTACTTCCAGTACTGCCCAGATTTTATAGGGACTGAGCCACTTCGGATTAGTGCACACAGATAAGGTGAGCATCTGAGGACTACAAAGGTCTGCGACCATTAACAGCACTGTGGTGTGGTCTTGTTTTTGTCCCCTCTGTCCTTTGCTAAATTATTTCAATGATATCTGGCTAACTTCTTGTTTTGTTTATGTCTGGATTTAGTATGACGTTCCTTTTCATTTAGGTTTTCTGGATTTTGGAATTTTTGTTTTGACTTAGGATTTCACTTTTTGGATTACACTTTGGTGAAGATAAATTTACATTTATTCTGTTTACTTAAGGTTTTGGTATTTTGCCATTTTTATGTTTCCAACCTCTGCAGTATTACTTATATATTATTCTACTTGCTTTATTTTATATTGTTTAGGGCAGTTTGCATAGTTACTTGGATTTATTATCTATTTATTTGAGTTCATTGTTGGAATATTCTTTGTAAAATGTAATTCATTAATAAAGACGACTAAAGTTTATTTAAGTGGCTTAATCTGTTTTAGGAAGGTTTTTGTGGTTTTGGCCTTCCCTTCAGGGATTAGATCATAACAACATGAAGTAGGCCATGGGCCAAACAGAGAAACAATTTTCAAATGGAAATTAAGGAAAGCAAATGTTGTTCATCTTCACCTTTTAGAAATCTCAAAATTATCTCCAGATATCTCTATAATTTCACTTTGCTTTGAATTGCAGCCATCTCCAGAGGCACACAGAGGCCAAGAGCACCTGAGTTAGGGTCTTCTATAGACTGGCTACAAAGTCGTGCTCTTCATTGTGTGATACCTACATGTGTTGTACTAACAGACACCTTTAATCTTACATATTATGTGGTTTAGTGAGTGTGCAACTGAAAAAGGGAGGATGTTTGAGTATAAGAAAGAAAGACCTTTACTGAGGGAGCATAAGCAATAAATTATTTTAAAGGGTCTGAGAAAGAAAATGCTTTCTTTGAAGTTAATGTGGATGAAAGACTATCACTGGTGGGATAAGAGGAAACAAAAATTTTCCCTGGAGGTACACAAGGAAGAAAACCATTTCAAAAGGTTAATGTGGAGGCAATGCCCTTACTGGAGCTGTAAGAGTAATCAGGAACTTCTCTAAAGGTGCAGAAGGAAGAAAGATCACCCTTTCAGATGAAAGTGGACGAAATGCATCTAGTGAAGGTGGCAGGGGTCAAGCACAACCATCAAAACAGTCCAATTTTACAGAAATGGGAGTGAATTTGGTGTTTTAAGAAGACGGATGAGCCCCACTGACAGTAGAATAGTGGGACAAATGACAGTGACTCATTAAAAGACTAGCAGTCAGCAGGCGATGAATATGCCGAGCTGAAACTAAAACCTTTTAGACTAGTGGGGTTGACTGACCAGCTGCAGCAACAATGGTCTGGGAGACATCCATTACAACCAGCACAATGCCAACACTGGAAAAAGTTTTCAAACTGAGACAAAAAAGATCGTAAAACATAAAAAACACACAATGAAAAAATATATTAAACACTCTAACAACCCATCCCCACTACTATGTTTTCATTTCAAAACACAGACATTTTTGCCCCACCACCCAGCATTTTCAACCTCTGAAAGTGTAGACTTTTGAAAATGTTCTCCAGAGTTGAAGTCTTCTGAAAATACAGACTCTATTTGCACTCTGATTTATTTGTGCTTATTAAGTGGCATTTCCCTTGATTGGATCCCGCTCATTACAACCCCTCATTCCCTGACTGGTCAAACTTCACTAAAGAAAAACATTCCAACACAGAGGACGCACAGAGGTGCTATCCATGGCGCTTGTTGTGTTGCTTACCTCTATGCATCTAAATTGCATTTTGAATGCTGCATACATGGCAAAAGGCAAATCATTCTCAGCCGCTACAATTTTACAAGAAATCCTATGGTTGACATTGTCACTGTCCCTTCAAGGATTTTTCCAACCTCTAAGAGTGATACTTTCGTAAGCAATGTGAAAATGGCTAGTGTGGATGGAGATCACTTTTATTTAAAAATAACATTTTTCAAATGTAAATCTAGTAGTGTGGATGTAGAATAAAATATCAATTCTCAAATTTAGTCTTGGGCTAAGGTCTTCAGTGAAAGGCCAAGGGACGGCACCATAGCTTCAGACGGCATTTCTTTACTTTTCATACTGTGACAATTTGAAACTTGTCACACACGTGCGAGTAGGAGGACGTTTTATGGACCAAGCAAAGGTAATTCCACACCAGGCCACAGACGGACGTCAGAAGAACATCACCTCCGGTTCCAACAGTTCATTTCCAGTCTGATCCCTTAAAGCTGCCATCTTTGCAAACCCTCACCAGTTCTGTTTTGGACTCAGTATTGTGAACATTTCTGTGCTACTCAAAACCCTTTTGCAGCCAGGAATATCATACAGGTGGCTGCCCCAAACCTTTTTAAGTATATCGAGTCTCTTCATTTTCACACACTGTAACCCATTAATGTATAATGTTGCATAATAATAAAGCTTATTCATATCATACATGGTGGGGGGTAGAAAATGATATTTTACAATATAACTATAGTCAGCTTTAAGTAATAATAATGTAATAAACTTGTCATATTAGAAGCTAAGAGGATAATTTGAAGGAAAATGTAAAAAACTTACTTGTGTCCCATTTCATGAGCAATTGTGAAAGCCAGGTTCAAGCCATTGTCTTCAGCCAGAATGCATTTTCTTTTCTCATTGCACATTCCATTTAAATATGCAATACCTAGTACAAAAGAAAGAAAGAAAACGATATTTACTTATATTCAAAAATATTACATATGTCAGCTTTACTTTCTCTTGATTTGTACGTACTGTAGTTGGGATCTATTCGACATTCGCTCTGTGGAATACCAGCGTTGGACAGCTGCATTAGCAGTGAGCAATGGCTTTGAAGCTAGTTGTGCAGTATACAAAATGACACTTGTGTTCACCTCACATGCAAAATTTGAACATGACAAACAGAAGAATACTAAAATTAGGCAATTCTTTATCTTTTGCTGTCTATAAAACAAGAGCAGACATTACAGCACTAGAAATCATCCAAAGAAGGGATAACAGACTAATTCCACGACTATGGAATATGACTTATGAGGGAGGAATGAAGGAGTCGATTCCTTATTTATTTCAAACATACACAGATTAGAAGTGGCATTAACAACATTTTTAAAAACGTGAAGCAAATAAGTATGAGTAAGATTGATGAATAGTCATTAACTTATATTCAGCTATTTACAAACAACATCAAGGGAGTGATGGAGGTTCCTCAGAGGTTTTTTTTTTAAAATTTATTTATATATTTACTTTTATTGAATTTATTAAAATCAAATAACATTCCATACAAGCAAATCAAGTTTTACAAAACTAGATTCGAAACAAATCAACCCCCACCCCTGAGAAAGACAGCTCAATTTAAATGCTTATTCTAAAATGTTATTGATTAGACCCTGCCAGGCTTTGAAAATGTTTTATACCGATCCTCTAAATGAGAATTTGATTCCTTTCAAGTTCATATAATACATGACATCAGTTACCCACTGACTTAAAAGTGGTGGGGTGGGATATTTCCAGTTGAGCAAGATAAGTCTACATGCTAGTAGTAAGGTAAAGACTATTACAGTTTGTTTGTCCTTCTCCATTTTAAGGCCATCTTATACTCCACCAAACACAGCTGTTAGTGGGTTAGGAGGGATTGTGACACCAAGGCCGTCTGAAAGGCATTTAAAGATTTTGGTCCAGAATGATGTTAATTTGGTGCAGACTTAAAATATGCGACCCAATGAGGCTGGAACTTGATTGCAATGTTCACAGGTTGAATCTTGCAATGGAAACATTTTGGACACTTTTAAATGAGACAGATGTGCTCGATATATAATTTTAAGTTGAATAATTGTATGCTTAGCGCATATGGAGCTCGAGTGACTTCTGTGCATGGCTGCCTTCCACTCCTTTTCTGAAATGTTGAGTAAAAGATCCTTTTCTCACTGTACTCTGGGATCTTTAAAAGGTTTTTATAAATTGCTGAAAAGCTGTCTGAGTCAATATTTTTTCCAGTATAGAGTTAGGTGGGAGGTGAGGAAAATTGGGCAGGGTTTGTTTAACAAAGTTTCTGATCGAAGGTAGTGAAAGAAATGTGTTGCTGGAAAGTTAGTTTTGGAGTGTAATTGTTCATAGGATGCAAAGACGAGAGGTGACTTTTTAATTTAATACTCTATTCCATTTTTAAGCAAAACAGCAGGTTTAGTAAGAAAGGAAGTTGTCAAGATTACAGGTATCGACGTGGTGACACAGGGTAGTGGATTCATCCTAAAGAATCCTCCAAAGGAAAAGACAGCAGAGTGGCACTTCTGCATGCCAATGGGAAAAGACAGGGTAAGGATTTGTTGGCACCACACACAGCAAAGGGAAGTTAGAGTTGGCACAGCATGTCAAAGGTCTTCCATTTTAAAATCTAGGCTCCAACCCATAACATAAATAAGATGAACTGTCACCAGAATTGAAACACACAACTTCTAAAAAATAAACCCAATTACTGTGAATCAAAAAAAAAATGTTTGCCTGTTGGATCCCAAATCTTGGATCTGCATTGAATGCTATTCAGTGTTATAAGCCATGCATTTGTGATTCACTTAAAATTAAACAATAAAAGGATATTCACTGATTTGTAACTAATTAATACAATGTACTCACATAATAATATTCCTAGAGGTTAATGCCTTTTAAAGATCCACAATAGAGCAGCAGAAAACAATATAACAGAAGGAAAAAACTGACCACACATGGAAAATGAGCAATGAAAAATCATCACAATTGATAAATGAGAGAGAGTCTGGTCAAAAGACAAGTGAGGATCAGAAAACAGAAGAAGCCAAACAAGAACAAGCAATTCAAAGGCAAAAGTCAGAATTAGAAAACAGTCATAACTAGAACACAAAATCCTAAGGCTAGAGCCTACATGACAGAAAGCTAACCATCATTACGATGATCAAATGTTTTTGTATCCACTGAGGAACAAAGGTTGTGGGCGATCAACACAATATTTATGCAGTTACATGTGGTGATGTTATATATATATATATATAAAATCCTAAGCTTAAAAGTGCAACGATTTTGTGCAACAATTTTATGTGATGTTTTTATGTCGTGTTTTTTGTCACACTTTAAATTGGGTTTATTTTAAAACATACATATATATGTTTGGTATTTTTCTTTTCAGAATGTATCGAACTTTAATGTGATATTGTTAGATTTTCAGATTCTTATTCCATTTTTAAATTATAAGCTAAAAAAATATCAAAAACTCAAGTTCCGCAAGATGAGAATTTGTGCCAAGAGATTTTATCATGCCTGGGGCCGGAAATAAAAGACAAAGAGTAGGACAGCTGCTGTACAGGCTTTTAAATGTTCAAAGCACTGCACAAGATGCAGATCACACGGCACGGCAGCAGCAGCAAGCCAGCAGCTAATCGAGCAAAGAGGAGGTAAAAAAAAAACTGTATTTGTTTCTCATTGTATCACCGTTTAAGAGGGGGTTTCAGAGGTGCGACCGCGTCTCCTTGGGGTGCTTTCAGCGCCCCTCTTCACAACGCGAGAAGCAGAGACACGAAGAGGCTGGCAAGCGAAGTGAGCAGGGGCGAATCCACTAGTTAACTTTTAAACTTACATGACAAAATGTGAAAAAGATGTGAAAAAGACACCAACAATGGACTCCTATTGTAATACAGGAAGGAATAAGAGGGAGATGATAAAAGGTTTGAGGGCCAAAAGGTCTCTAGATGAATGCCGGCAAACTAAACGAAAGTGAAAGTCAGAGCAAACTAGGGAATGATTGCGGAAACGTTTGTCTCGTGGATGCCTCTTCCTCAAGAATTCTCAGAGCTCTGTGCTATTTAAAATCCAGCCTGGTAAAAGAATGCTGACATCCGGAATGCTTAATTTTTATTTTTTTTTTAATTTTCATCAGGGTGGAAGAGACAGGACCACCAGAGCTGAGCAAGAGGTGGCAGGCAAAAGGAGGGAAGCTGATAGTGACCGTGCATCTCCAGACACCAGGAAGTGAATCCTTACCTTAGCAGTGTTGCTGGGATGCACCCTACTCATGTGCATGCAGCACTAGTGACTCAAAACCCCAAAACAGACAAAATTACACATATAACAAACATTAATATATCGGACACCTGATGCTGCTTTCTACTAGGCACGTGTTAAGTAGAGCAGAAGATATTTATCATTTTCATTTTTCCTTGGTACTCTGTTATTTTGTCTAATTCTTGTTTCCTGTGCCACTCTCTTTCCTTTTTTATTTATCCTCAGACCAGGGAAGGGACACACATTTTCTAAAGCTGTTTTACTGGGCATATCTAGTATTTCTGATTAAAAATCAAAACTCCAATAAGACATGTGTGTATGTAAAACTGACTAGGCTGCTGGCCTGTACTGCCATTGCACTTTCTATTGACTATTTACAACCATGAGGGATAAAAGGCTGTAAAATGAGCACAGCAAGCAGAACAAGGAACAGGCCAATGGCACAGAAACCTTCTTCACGCTTATTCACTTCAGAGAGCTTAAAGAGAAGAGAGGGTTTCATTAGCAAGTTGTTTCCCATACAGCAAGAAGCAGAAACAAAGTCTTTTTCCTTTCTATATATGGTATCTATGCCTTGATTTCCTGTGGCTTAATAACACAGATGGAACTGAGCCAATGTTTAAAAAAGAAAAAAAAAAACTGAACAATCACTGCTTTGTTCAATGAAAGCTACCTCAGCCTCCGAGTGTCTCGTCAGTGCCCTGGGATATTGTATTAGGCCTTGTAATCTGTGGTGTCAGAGCTGCCGCGGGTTCTGAGCCAAGGAGAGATTATCCAGAGTCAATCCTGGGAATGCCGCACATTGATCTTATGCAGGCTGTAGGCCGTTTTTTTTTTTATCCCATCTTGACTTCTCTAAGGGACTCCACAGAGATGGCCAGAGGGCACCAGATTAACTATCACGACACATAGCAGAACAACTTCCAAGGATATTTTGTGAGCATTTTCCTTTATTTACTTGGCAAATAAATCAGCTGAATCACAACTTTATGCTTATTTTGCACATTGAAAATAACTTTAAAAGATAAAAATAATAATACACAAATACAATATTTATGTATCATTCTCATTAAAAACAATATAAGCACTGGAAGAGGACAGAATGGGTCTTAAAACAGACTTGCATCTTAACTTGAAATCAGCAGCAGGCAGGAAGATACTTGAGAAGACAAAACCAGTAAGAAATGCACCTAACGGAAGCCATGTCAAGAGGCAGCACACAACACACAATCTATCCAGCCATCACGTTACAGCGACCTCAGGCAGAGCTAGAGGACAACTATAAGAGCCAGACCTAAAGTGACAATAAAGCAAGACAGTTTATAATAAACTCTTGGCAAACTCATGTATGTTTCTTTATACTAGAGAAATAACTTTTTTTCTTCTTAATGATTATTATTTATTTAGCAGGCAGCTTGGATTTGCCTCTCGGATTAAGCATCCTGGATCTTAATCTCAGAGCTGCCTGAACAGACTCTGACTCCTCCGCAACCCTGAATGGGATTCGTTTGGAGAATGTTATATTTTAACTTTATGTCTGTAGAGAAGACGACTAACAAAATATTAAATTATGTACTGCATATACACGTACTTACTAAGGTAAGGTTTTGCAGTACTATTATTAGCTATATTCATGCCTTCTCTAATCATAATTCTAAGTTTACGGTAAAGTAGTCATTTCAGATAAAGAAATAATACTTAATGATCGTAGTGTTGGAAAGTGGCAACTTGTTGCATTTTGATTAGTACAAGCAAGTAAGGATTTTACTGAACTCTGTAGACATTATTGTAATGACCTTCTGAACGTATATGTGTACACACACTGGTGATACACACTCTAGGTTCCTCCCAGGTATGTATTACCACTGCAGGCCAAGAGGGGCGCTGCCACTGTGTTGTCTTCCTTTGCCTTCACAGTACCGAGAGACCACCCAGTGATGCCAACTGACTGCTCCTTCTGGTCCCCAGACCATAAAAGCCCAGGCACCCAGAAGGAGGCATCACTTGTTGACAAGAGCTCTGACAAAAGAGCTGGAAGACGGAGTTCCTTAGAGCCTTAATAAGAAGCCTTGACAGGTAGCACTTTTCTGTTTAGAATGCCAGAGAGCATTTCTTTCTGTAATGGTGCCACCGAGTGTAATTTTATTTTGCTTTTTTGAAGTAAACGGGGCAGCTGGGTTGATGCACCAAAGTTAATTGCTTCTATTAACCCGTTATTACCTAGGATGACCACAACACACACACACACACACAGAGTACATTGCATGGTACGTAAAAAAAACATGGAGGTGAAATGAAAGTGAAAGTGGCATGCCGTCATCCATTGTGTGTCTGAAAAATGAAAGCAAAAGTGACACTCCATCCAAAAGATATCTCACCCAGTTCAGTTCTAACTGCTGAACGATGTGCTCGTCTGATCTTTTTTCATGCTACTAAAGCAATCAGTAATTTTCATTTCGTTGTTGCTGAGGTTGCTTTAAGGGAGAACAGTCTAAATGATACACTGGAGTGTTATAACACAGGGTAAGCAATTAAAAAAAAAAATCACTAGAGTAGCAAAGTTTTAAAGCTAGATTTTTACTTTAATTAAATGTTTAGTTTCTTTTCACTATTTGTAATTAAAGTGTAGACACTAATTTAATCTTTATTTAATCTCTGAGGAAGAAGGTGGCCATGATGTCATATCATGCTCATTTGGAAATTAACTATTCTGTTAACAATACAATAACTACTCTGAATGGTAAACAGTGAATGGCTGCTGTGAGATAAAGGTTGGCCGTGTTATATTTATTCAATTTTTTTATTTTAACACAATGTGTTTTAGTTTTGGCCAATATGAAGCATGCACATGAAAGCGTGTTCCGGCTTATTGAGAAGGTTGCCGGTCAGCAGTAGCACTGCAATTGAATGAGGTATAAAGGAGAGTGGGTTAAGCTTAGAAGAAGGTTGGTTTGTTGTTATTATTTCTGGTTCAGAGAGGTAACCGTCACGCCGATTAGTTTGTGGAGAGCAGAACAGAGAGCTGGGGGAGAGCTTCGTGAGAAGGATGTGCTCTCATCAGCTGAATAGCTGAAAAGCAGAGCTGGGGAGAGGAAGAAAGACTGTGGGAGCTAATGGAAGGAGGGAGTTTCGACACAGAGGCATTTGGGCAAGGACACGGTGCATTGGGAGCTGCAGTGATTGGTGGAGGTAGCAGCTCCGTTAACTGCGGGAACCAAAACAAGTGGCAGTTCAGATCGGTGGAATGGTGGAATCTGGCCGGCTGCATCAGTGGGACTCCCAGTGTTCTGACAAGGATGGGGAAAGAGTAGCTAAAACATTGACTTTACCCCTACTGTGGATTTTTAACATATTTATTTAGATTCATTTGTTGGCATCCAACTCACTGTTGGATTTTAAGACCGAGTTTAAAGAAGAATTATTTATCTAAAAATTCACAGTTTGCACCTTCATACGCACTTTATTTCTCTACATTTTCAATAAACTCTTATTCTTTTGACAAGTAAGTCTCGCCTGTTTGCTTTCTCACCCTGGTTTATCCTCGGTTATGACTATTGATGGCCCAGACAAGATGACGTTGGCTGTGGGTTCAGGGAATCACAATAAGAAAAAAAAACAGCAAAAATATAAATAAACAAAAAAAACCTTAAATAAAAAGGTACATGATATAAGGATGTAAAAGCAATGCTTGCAGTGTTTGTGAGTATTATACAATATATGTTTATTCATTGTTGTCGTTCTTGCTTTCTGTATTGTGGATATGCCTGGTATGTTGATGAGCCATAGTATTAGCCATTGTTCTTCATCACTGAAGCACCTCAGTGTTTTGTTGAAGACTACTACTTACTGTGAAGGCTAGGGGACTCCAGAGAGCCCCAAACACGAGCACATAAACATATTCCCAGGTTCAAATAAGGGGTGTTTGTTACACAAAGTACCTTGTACAAAGCCAAAAACAACTTGTCTCTTCTCCTATTTCTCCTCCTCTCCTCCCTCTACCACACTGCACTCCTCCAGTCGAGTGTTGCCTTCCTTCCTCCCTACTCCAACTCGCTTGGACAAGGCTGACAGTGCGGTCCCTTTTATTGAGGACCCAGCAGTACTTCCGATACCAGGGTTTTTGCCCGTTAGAAGCAATTCCAGGTCATAGGAAAGTCCTAAATAACAGGGAGTACATCTCCCTGCAGTACCCTCTTGTGGCACCCAGAGGAACCAGCAGGGCTGTGCTTTCGAACCACAATTCCCAGCATTACCTGCTGTTTTCCAACCAAGTACTGATATGCTACCATCTAGTGTCCTGGGGGAACAAACATCCCACAGAGACAGTCCTTCCCTTTTTGTTGGTATGTCCATCCATCCTTGTTCAGGTAAGGCACCTTTTTCTATCTCAGCAAGGATGTCTGACTGTTCACTTGGGGCCTCCCTTCTGGGTAAGGAACCTTCCTCTCTCCTGGTTGGGATGCCTGTCCATTGTGTATGACACATTACGAAAGTTGCTCTCTGTGGAGTAGTACTTTCTAATACTGAAAACAAAGGAACATGTGGACAAAATGGAAATTTTCCACTTGCTCTATATGAAACACCATTGTTTGAGGACCAGAGGTCCATCTATTTCCTATTATTTAAAGTAATTCATAAATATCATTTTTATGAAGGCCTAAATAATAAACTGTCTGAAGATGGCTAAATTATTCTCCATACACAAAGATAGTACCATGATTTACCATAATATGCTGGACAACAAAACTTGCAGAGAAAGTGCATTCTATAAAAGCAGACATGATGCCGTCTCTGACAAAGTTGGCACAAAAAAGCAGCGCTGGAGATTAGCATGGTTGCTATGCGTATACCATCAATGAGCCATTCTTATCATGAAAATGTGACAGTCTTGGATGATGGTGACCTCAAAAAATGTGCACTGCGGCCACAACACACTAAGAGTCCCTCAACAATTAATTTGTTATTTTTACAAACAACTGAATGTGTTTGAAGGGGGCCAAATCACTGATCTTTGTAAGACTGGGAATTCAGCCAAGCGTATCAGGATACATGCTGGCGAAGCAGATGTGACAATGGGCCAACACTGACTCATCATCAGCAGTCCTGGGAATCCAACTGTGTGACAATCCCACATGGTGCTGCTTTTACATACAAAAAGGTGCACCTACCACCAGTTGCTGTATAACACCTTGACCATGGGCCAGTGACTTGTAGTGGTGCAACTCTGCTGTGTGAAGCTTGCCATTGACTGCTCACTTTTACCAACTGTGTCTGGATAGGAGTCAGTGTCAAACAGACTTGACTGGCATGCACGGCATACATGCTTGCTTCAGAGATAAGTCCCACTTCTCCCTTGCAGTGGATGACTTCAGTTCTAGCATAGACAACATTATAACAGCACGGGACCAGAACAGAAGATTTTATGGTGAGTGGGATGTTGCAGTATGATAAGCTCTCTCCACTAGGAGACCAGGCAGTGATGCCTTACAGTGACTGTCACCCGTTAAACACTCCCTCATGGAAGACCTGCCTGCTGACATTTTCCAACACCACTATGACCAACCACCATGTGCGATTTCATGAGAACTCATTTGTGATGAACCACTCCCTTGCCCAGTGGGGCAGCAGACCAAGCTCTGACAAAACATGAATGGGAAATCTAGGAAAGCAACTGCACTCCATTACACACCTAAAGAAGCAGTGCATGCTTCACTCCATCACATGAGCCATTTGTACTGCCAGTCATGGTGGTTTAACTTGATAACCAACTGCTCTCATCTATCCCCCTTTTGCCTAATCTATTTATCCAGTTCAGTCACAGTAGATCACGCTTCAAGGTGCATGCTTTGCTTTTGTCCAATTGTGTTCTTTGAGGATTTCAAAGTGGGAGTACACAAATGAGCAGCAGGGTCAAAACAAGTGAAAATCCAAGACATGAACAATGGAACAGACACATTTTGGAGAACTGCTTCATTTCTAACACCAGTTCATAGCACCCAATTACTGTGCCCCTAAGTATAAGGACGAATACTGGAAACCAATACTGACAAGAAAGAGAAATTAAAAAAAGACTGATATGAAGGAATGGGCAACTGCAAGGTGTGAAAGGAAAGCAAAGGTCATGGAATTTAAAATCTAACAAAAAGAAAGAAAACTTGTTATCAACTAAGTGATCTTTCTTACCATAACATTAGAATGGTCAGAATATAACAGATGACAGTGTTAATCTCACAGGGTCCAAACTTTGATTTAATAAAGAGAAAGACCCTTGCGATAGACTAAGTGCTTACTCGTACATAAATAAACAAACTTCTTAGGATAAAGATTTTGGTTTTGAACTTCAGTTGTCCTGAGTTTGCTTTAGCTCTAGTTATTCTTGGGAAAAAAGATGACTTTTGTGTATTTTGTGTACCGATCCCAGTACCCTTTCCCGACTACTATTCTGCAATATCCCTATAGAAAGATCATTCCTTTAGATCTCATTTGCTCAAATTAATATTGATTTAATCACCTGGGTTTTTCCAAACTGTCCATGTGTCCATGACACACAGTTATTCTGTGCTATGGACTGAACTAGAAACCTTTTGACTGCTTAACCACTCGGCCACCTCAGGAGTCACACAGTATGTCTCATTTTTGCTCCACTTTGGTTATACTAATTTTCTATGTGTCCAACTGCCCAAACGTGTTATACAATACTGCTTGAAGCATGATTGAAATATACATTGATTAAAACAAATACAAATGTACAATTAGTTGTTTAAAGCTGGTTGCATTCAACTGAGCAACTGCAGTAATAAAGTCAAGAAATTGCACGTTCATGTGGCATTTGGCTTACATGTACCCTCTGGTGGTTACCAATGGATCTGCAGTATTAATAACAGGCAGACACAGAGCAACTGCACATATACAAGTATAAAAAGATATTGGTATGATAAGAATAAATATAAGATACAAGCTCTAGTAATCCATAGAAAATGCAAAATTTGTGGTAATCATTCTTTTCATGTTTCTAAAAAAATATCTTTTTTTTTCTTTTGGTGGCATTACATTGCCGTCATCATTTTCTGGGTTAGTTTCACGAAGGCAGCTGTGTTCTTGATTGTTACTAGTGACGAGCAAAACAGTCAAGTTTCAGTTTGTGTACAGTTTCACAATGTTGATACTAAAATTCATTTCACAGGGGTCTAAATGCATTAAAAAGAGTTTCTTGTAAATTTTAAAGTTTTGCTCCCTCTTTCACATTTCCAGGTTTACCTGTCCTCTTTTTACACAACTCGCTAATGCAGATCAGTAAACTTGATTTCTGTTAAGCCTCTTGTTCCCGCGAGGGAGCACAATGGATATTTTAAAAATGTGATATGTTGAATAATTTCCACAAGAAAATCCCCCAAAATGCACAATAGTGCACATTGCTGTGTTTTCTACACAGGAAAACTCACTCCCCCCCAAGCGCCCATAATGCTACCTACCGCTAGCAGTCACAATTTGCAGTTTCTCAATGGCTGCATAAAAAGCGGATGACTAGCACACTCCATATGCCGTGGAGCTTGGAGTTTCCTTTCTGTCTCCGGTGCATCTTTAGGATTGTGATCACCAAGACCGTCATCATAATTGTCAAAGAGGGGATCGTACTAGCGGAACAAATACAACACATTGCTGATGGCCCAACAACATATCTACATCAAACATGGAAGGAATCTGGTGGGTTTTTTCCTCACTAGAGATGTTTATTTAAGTTATAAAGTCTTGTGTTGATGCGAAACACCATTTATCTATTTATTTAAAACACAATGTTAAGATGCGACAAAACTTGTCACAAACAGTTTCACTCATCATTAACAGTTACCATTCTAATTGCTAACATGCAATGGCTGTCATCATGACCACTATTGTTGTGAATGATGCAAGCGTACTCATTTTATTTAAAGACGGCACCTTGGTAAAACCAACATTCAAGCTTTGGGTAAAAATGAAAGATAACAAACTTGAAGTGAACACTTGAATCTAGTCAGGAATATGACCAAGATTCTCCGGCTCTTGCTTTGAACTTGTCAATTAGTATTTTTGCATTTCTGCCAGTTTTGACCCACCTGTATCCTGACTTCCTTCTCCCTTAATTTCTAAGACCTACTTCTTGCTTGTCTCCTAATTATAAAAAAAATCTCTTCTTCCTTTGGAATTGACCTTCTTGTTTTACTAATCACAACACAAACATCACGGTATCACATTGAGACCTTCATATGTTATGGGCGCACATGAAATCTAGATCATTCCAGCAGATGCATGCTGACACATGCTTGGCAAGGCTTCATCTTTGCACAATCGCCTTTGTCTCCTGTGCTCTCTTGCTTCTTGTCATCGCTAAACATTTTCTATCTTAGCAACCAGCTGTAGATTTATAGTTTGAAAACAATTTTAAAAATGTACTCTGCTTCAGGAAACATCATGGTGGGAAATTTATTAGTGGCAGATAGCTCTTTTGACAGACGGCAAGGTGTTAGTGTTCAATCCGTGCTTAGAGGAATTGTTCAGTGACACATATCAAAGTGAAATGTCAAATGAATTACTTTCTTCACAGATCTACAGCTAGAGGTGGGGGGGGGGCAGTTTTCATAACCACATAAAAGCCCATATTATTTTTGCAAATGTATTAAAAATCAAAAACTGAACTTTCTCATTAATAGAAATACTCAGACCCTTAATTGAGTACTTTATAAAAGCCCTTTTGTCAGCAATTACAGTTCCTTGGACATTATGGTTTGCTTTTTGTCCTGACATGAAGTATGAATTGTTGGACCTCATATCCGCAGGTACACGGGTGACTTTCTAAACAATGTCTGGTCAATTCAGTTTGCCACAGGTGGATGCAGGTCAAGTTCTAGACATCTCAAGGAGAATTAACTGAGCACAATTTGGAAGTGCCACAACAAAGGATCTGAATACATATATGAATGAGAGATTTCAGTTATTGATTTTAAGTAAATCTGCGAACCTTTGTGAAAACATTTTCACTTTGTTATTATAGGATATTGAATGTACACTGATGGGCAAAAATGGCAAATTCCTCCATTTAAAATTAAATCTACAATACAATAAAATCTGTCAAAAGTGAAAAGATCTGAAGATTTTCTGAATCCACTATATAGGACATATAAATAATGATAATAAAATATATATCTAATTGAGATATAGATAATATATATTAATTGGTATATTACATCTATTAAGGTTATATACTGTACTTTGTCATACATGCAGCTTGTCTAGCAGTAATACTACTCCAAGTCAAGGGTTGGTGCTGTCACCTAATGCCATCCTTTCCTTTTGCCTCCAGACCTGAAGAATGACAACAAGATGTTTACTGATGTTGCATATACATTTAGAAAATGGAAATTGATATCTATTAATACATTGTTGTTTATCATGGTGGTGTCTTTCATGTTGGTCAGACAAATGAGTAAGAATTTCTCTGTACACATGTCAATGTAACTAGTATGACTTTTTGCAACATAAAATTTAATGTAGTTTATCCAGTGTCTCTAAAAGACCCTCTTAACCCTTCTAAATCAGTAGATTATTTATCATTTAATTTAGTAAGTCCAGTTCTAAATCTTCATACCCTACAGATCTAAAAGTGAAAAGCAAGAAAGTCTAAATTCTCTACACACAATCCTGTTCTGGTTCTGCATGGCCCAGATGTGCAGTAGCACTTTAGTAATGTTTCACACACCCTTTTTAACATTATGCCATACTCCAAACGATATTAATCCCTTGGCATATGTTCACTATTCCTTTGTCGCTTTTTAGTACACTCTACAGGTACTGATAATGATATTTATCCCAAGACACATCTGTATTTTATAGCAGTGCTTCAGACATTTTTTTTTTATCTCTTGACACATCTTTCGTGCCCTGCACCAACACTCCAAATGTTATTTATAGCACATTTTTAGTATGCTTTACAAGAACTACAAATGACATTTATTCCTTGACATATCTTTAGTACTCCATGCCAGCTCTCCACATGTTATTTATCCCTTGGCACATTCTTGGGGTGTTATATCAGGAGGCCAAGCTTTTTTTTTTTAATCTTGGCACTTTGAGCACTAACAACATTAGCACCAGTAGGTTTGTATTGATGGACAATAGCACAGCTGAATCCTGGATATGCTGGGGCAAACAGAAGACTGTGACCAGGTGGGATTTACCTTTTATTTTGCATTTTTGTCATATGAATGATGAAGATATTTCAATTAGGTTTATTAATAATGTCATTTTACTCAGGGTTTCAAAGAGCATTTGCAGCATTTTCAGTATACAGTCAAAACAAAACTCCTCTGCTTATACTGTATAACACAAATGGCAAAATTTAGATACATGTTCAAAACATACAGTACAGCTAGTACTTGAAATATAACCAGTTATCTCATACTCAACTCACTTTAGAATTCTCAACAACTTGTTCTCTGAAATCATTTTTTGTACACATCCACTCTTTTTATACTCATTTTACAGGATTTACAAATATTTCCAAGTCAATGTGAAGGCCGAGCCTATTACATGGGCTACACTGTTCTGTTGCTAAATTCTGCCTATTTATTTATTACTTATGGAAGGACTAAGGTTACTAAACACTGCCAACTCTGACTGAAAAAAAAGCTTCCCACTAGTGATTAATATTAATGAACAATTAAGTGAAATGTTAGATATGTTCCTCTGCATTTCTTCCAAGGATAAATTGTTCTAAAAGTGATGCTGCACCAAACAAGTTTACGAAAATTAAAAATACTGTGTCATCTGCTGGCCGGACCTGACATAGAGTGGAAGGGTGATGCCAATGAATATGCTTAAGTTGGAGGAAAGAAGGAGAAAAGTCACCTGTTAAGAGACTGTCTTTTGCAAAAATCCGTTGGTCCTGACCCATAGCTCTTGGGCAGTCTTGATCCTGGAATGGATCAGCTATATTGGAGTAAGAGAGTGGTGTTGCGTCTGGTGCTATGTAAGCAGAGGGTGCCTTCGAATTGGCATTTGCGGTGGACATGGAGATGGAGAAAAAGGATGGTTGGGAGAAACTGCAATGTGCCAAGTCGAGTGACAAAACTGAAGTGTAGCTGAGCATGCAGACTCAGGTTTGAACACTGTTTAACCATATGTCCTCTAAATTTCATTTTTCTTCCTTTCTTTTAAAAAAAATATACATTTATTTGTTGAATTCCCCTCCTTATCACCTGACAGCTGCTTGCATAATTTTCTTAAAGTGAAATCTCCATTTACTTACTAAAACGCGGCTATGCTACACAGACATCCATCCTTTAGTTGAGACCACACCAGATGATTTACTTTCCTTGCATAAACTGGCCCATATAAATCCAAAAGGCAGACAGTAGATGATTTTTAATGATAGACTGAAAATTAATCTAAAATTTAGAAGATTTAACATCCTTTTAAGAAACAAAAATTTAGATATTAAAGGAGAATGAAGCACAACTGTAGAGGTAATTTAGAGACCTCCTGTGTCATTCTCACTATTCCTGGCTAAATCTAGAAATCTCCAAATGAACTATAAACTATAATAAAGAATCCTTGAAGGTGTTTTTAAAATATTGTTACAACAAACATACTGTATATAGAAAATATTTACTGTACCTAATGGGCTCATCATGGTTCTTCATCACTGTAAAAGGACTAAAACATTCTCACAATGATACCTTATATTATTGCTTCTCTAAATTTAACAACCTGAGGTCAGCATTTCATTTCATTACATTTTGTCCTTGCTAACAAATTCAAATCTTAAATTCAGAAAGTGTGACATCTATATTATGGTACTATGTCAAAATTCATTCATGCTGTAGGAAATTCTAACCTCATTCTTGAAAATACAGATTGGTGGACATATGACAACAACTCCAAGCAAAATGAATCACAGTACAGAGATACTCGACATAGTTTAATTATAGTTCATATACGCTTATATTAGATTGTCAAAAACTAGAGATAAAAACTCACAAAAATAAAAAAAAAACATGTAGACAGCAGTTGATGAATCTCTGCCTTCAGGATGTCAGAATACATGACTAGGAATCACAATGGATGACAGATTACCGACTTCTTAGTACGGTTACACATTTTCTGTATTCTAAGTTTCATGAGGTTAAAACATTTTGGCAGACAATCAATCTGTGTTGTAAGGAGGAGTCCAGAACATGGTATAATGGGTATGAGGCCTCAGCGGGGTAGGACCTTCACAGACCAGTTTAGAAGAAGCTCACACAAATCCAGAGGGTTGCCAACTTCTAGCTGAGACCCAAAATGAGGAAACTGTTTTTTTTTTAATTCCAAAAATGCTTTAGAGTCACAAAATTTCAAAAATGTACACACAAGATGGAGAAACTGTGCAAGCCTCTGGCTGTAAAGACAAGTCAAATGATGTAACTTTAGATAAATTGAAGATTTATTTAATGAAATAAAAAAACAGCACGGACAACAAGTACTGAGTGAAGGAAAGGAGGCTTACAAATCTAAAAAAGATACAAAACTCACTCAGAATAACATCAAAGGTGTCTGGAATGGACTGGGCATAATTACTGGGCTCAAGCAATCCAGGGCTCACAAGATAGAAGGGGATGTGAATAAAGTTTATGCCCTGAAATAATTTTTTATTAATTTTCCCTCCCACTGCCACCTTCTTTCAAGGACCAGTCTCCCCTCACCATAGCTGCTACATAAACAACTCCGACCACGTCTACTGGAATGGCTAGTGTGGAAAAATAATAAATAGTTTGATCAGTTTGATCAATCTGGTATACATGATAGAGCCACGCAGAACCTGTCTTTATAGTGCAAGTGCTTCTCCTAACGAACAAAAAACCACAAGTGACCAACTGATGAACTTAAAGGATGTGGTAAATGCTGATCCAAGCAAAATGTTGTAAGATGTAACGGTTTGAAATTCTTGTGCAACCAAAGTCATAAGACAAAGGCCCTATAAAAGATTTGGGATACCGACCCCTCGAGGCAGATGAAGGGCAGGTGTCCTAGGACTGTGCTTCTCTGTCATTTTACCTTTGCCTGGTGTGTATTAATAAAAGATTTTTTACTAACTTTAATTAATATCTCTCTGTCTTCAGTCACAAGAAACGATACTACAGAAAAAGTGCCCACACTAGTTACGAGTCCACCTCTGAGCATCATTGTGGACTGTCCAAAACTGAAGACGAAGTAAGGAGACAATTAAGGAAGCTGCATTCAAAAACAAAAGCCGTTGGACGTTTAGTCAGTCGCTGTGTTTTCATAAGGCCTGTGCTGACCAGCTTTGTGGTCACCTGTTCAGTCTGTCCCTAGGACTCCAGAAAGTTCTGTTCCTGTTCCAAAGAAGGCAGGCACCTCTTCACCTCATGACTATAGACTTATGGCACTTACATCTCACATCATGAAGACCTTTGAGAGGCTGGTCCTGCAAGCCCAACGACCAAACCCTCCTAATCTTAAGCTATGAAAGTGATGGGTGGAGTTTGAGCACCCTCTTCATGCACGCAGCAACTTTAACATGTGTAGGAAATGTTAATGAAACATTTCAAAATTAACATTATTTACAAACACTTACAAGAGTTCATACAACAGACATGTGGTTTGAGATAAACTGAGTTGAGGTCATGTTCATATGGTGGCTACTGAAAAGTAAATATGCAACATCATACAGTATAATGAACCTCACAGGATAGGTCTACTGCCATGAAACTGAAGCCCACCATTGTATGCCCTAATTCTGTACACTCGCCTATTTGAAACATGTCCTTTTTGTACCATGTACAGTAGCACGTAATTTTCAAGTAGTCGTCCAGTTGTTTGACACTGGTATTTTGTTCACACATTTGTGTTGGATAAATAACCCAAACAATTATGGAAAATGCAGAGGTGTGCAAACTGAATTGTTGTCAACCCTCCATGATAATTTGTTCTGGGAAGGAAATGTTTTGCCCAATGTAAAAAGTTCACGACATGGCAATATTGATATGTTTATTTCACTTGAAAGTTTGCAGATGCTTCAAGAGTGACTGGCTTGTGAGGACGCATGTGTGTGGACATGCCTGTCTGATGAAGCTGGGATGTGGGGGCAGCGTCGTGTAGCCAACCCCTGGCTTTGCAGACTGGTAAAATGTATTTTTGCCATGGTTAATGTCCCTTATGATAAATCCTAATTTCAAGTTAAATTAAAAACACAGAAATAAAAGTAGGCACTTATTTGTATCCAGGATTAAAATAGAACAAATCTTATCTAGAAAAGTGCCCCTTCTCTCCTTTGTGAGGCACAGCCCAGCAAAAGGCCTGTGCACATCACCATCTCCAATAAAGGAAATGCTAAAGTTATTACGCTTTAATTGTCATTTTTGATCACTCAATAACACCATCTTAAAATGTGCATTGATCTCTCAGACGCTGTTCTTGCATCCTTTAAGTCCTAATTATGAAGTCAATCTCAGCTTGTTATTAAGTGTGACGGCTATACTCCATCACAAAGTCCTGCAGTGAATATGGTGTGTCACCACCGTTGTCATTTTATGTGCTGTCTTAGGGAGATGAAGCTCCTGTGTAATACTCAGCTTCTCTTGTACGTCAACAGCACCCAGCTGTCCCAATTGTTCAGACCTAATGATGTTTGTCCTACTGTGACTTTAATTAATTGCTTCAGTGGGTTAAAAAATTGGATGAGTGATTAACTAATTGACTTTATATACAAAGGGAAAAAAACTATTCTCTAAACTGGTGGAAATGCTGCAGACAGTAATACGATACTGAGTCTTCTAAACTCAGAAAGCCTGATGTACATTTTGCCGAATAAGGTCACAACTTAAGAGTTATCTTTGACACTAATCTGTCTTTTAGCACTCACTTCTGAACTCTCCGAAAAAACATTTTTCCACATGACTAAATTTAGGCTTTCTGTGTGATGGACTGCTACCCTGTACTGGCCTGGCTCCTACACTGTGCCTAGTGCTGCCACAAAACGCTCCAGCCCCTGTCTCCGCCATCTGCGCTAAGTAGTTTCAAATATGGATTGCTGGATAAGGGGTTTTCTCTCCATGCATGATATACATGTCCAGAAAGTGTCAGTCAGTCGTTATCCAACCTGCTATATCCTAACACAGGGTCATGGCGGTCTGCTGGAGCCAATCCCAGCCAACGCAGGGCGCAAGGCAGGAACAAATCCCAGGCAGGGTGCCAAACCACCGCAGGACATACACACACCCACACACTAGGGACAATTTAGGATCAACAATGCACCTAACCTGCATGTCTTTGGACTATGGGAGTAAACCAGAGCACCCGGAGGAAACCCACGCAGACACACGGAGAACATGCAAACTCCAAGCGAACCCAGGTCTCATTACTGTGAGGCAGCAGTGTTACCCACTGCGCCACCATGCCACCCACAGAAAGTGTTATTAATCATATTATGCAACACAATAATTACTTTTAAAATATTTTATTGTTATTTTGCTGATGTTATTTTGTGTGTGTTGTCACACATGTGAGACTGTGAAACAGCTCAAGGGCTCTGGTAATGGTAGTTACCTACCAAACCAGGGGATGGCGCTGTTTGCTAAAGACGTCTCTCTTCCTCCCTCTGCAGGATGGAAGACTGAGAGTCATTTCACCTCTGAAGTCACTTCTATTTCCCACCCTCCTGGACCTGCCCCTTACTGCCAGGAAGCCATATGACCAGTAGTTTGGCGTTAGTTCTGCGTTGAACTCAAAAGTGGAAAGATGAGTCCACAACTTATTGTTTTTTTTTTTTGCATGGTCGCCAGGGTGGTGCCCCAGCCCTTTCACATTGTTGTGTCTCCTTGTATAATGTCTGTTTGGATGGGTGCTGTCATTTTAAGTTTCTAGCTTTTCAACTGTCTCATATGCATATTTTGCTTACTAGGTCGTAATATATTTTATACTAGCGAAATACCCGCGCTTCGCAGCGGCGAAGTACTGCCTTAAAATTTTTATTAAGAAGAAAATTAAACCTTTTTAAACTGAGGGAAAATATACCAATAATTATTTGTTAAGGATCTCTTTGTATACCACATTGTGAGTTCGGCCCTCCGGTTGTAATATGACCAAGCTGTGCGCTGAGCTTACTCTTGAGCATGTAACGTACAGTTGGCCATGTGAACAGTAATCTTGTCTCAAATCTCACAGCTTGGATTGCTGCTGTTATAATCGGTTTGAGTTTCATGGTTTGTTTCAATTGCGACAGGATTTGTAGGACTTGTGTTGAAGTGACATTTTGCATCTGTCAAGCGTTGTAAGTATACAACCGGTTTCATCGATAACTTCACATCCAGCTTTTAAGAGTTTAAACATTCATAAACATCAAAATGTCCACTAATGAAATCGCCACCTGTGAATCTAAGAGGCATTGGCGGTTGTCGAAAGGTGTAAAATATTTGGCCATTTCGGTACACTTGAAAGCGACAACCGAACAATTCAGCGGCAGCCATCAACTCACATGCAGATGCATAGATGAAGGGCTTAAGCATTTCACTCTTCTAGTGCTCCTGTGTAGTATAATTATCTCCTGTACCGTCATCAGTCCACACCTTGAACCTGTCCCAGTCATTCAATACATAAGACACAATGTTCCTCCGGATATCAAGAGTGAGCCTGATATGGCCGTTCAATATGTAACAAAGAGAATGGAAAAGGCAGGTGCCATCTCCGGGCATGGAAACCACTCGGTAAGTGACAGTTCTTTGATCGATGGTGATCACCTCGATAGACATATTAATGGGGGTACGGTTGGAATGATAAAGGAAATGGGTACCTGAACAATGTAAAGTAAGTCTAAAATACCTACACAATAACTATAATCGTAATAAATGAACAATAAAACAGCAGAGAAGCCGTGGATTAAATAAAAAGGCTGCAGTTATCAGCAGGGAGACGTGAATCCCATGGCGAAGCATAGAAGGGAATGTAGAGACTGTAGCGACGGACGGCCTTATATAGGCAGGCAGCCAACAACGTGGGAGGCGTTGGGATGGGGACCCACGCCGCCTCACACGGTGACCGAGCTGCAGGCTATGGATGTATATATGTACGTAAGTAGAATTCAGTTAGCTTTGGGAACCCGCAAACCAAATTTCTTGAAGATGGGCCCATAAGTAACAAAGACCGTTGAAAAGTTCAATATGGCGGCCGACAGTGGCATCATATCACCGAAATAAGTACGTGCATCGGTTTTGGTTAACGCAGGGAAGCCACCTACCAAATTTCGTGAAGATGGGGCTATAAATAAGAAAGTTCAACATGGCGAACGTTGTCAACCATTATGACCGTTACGCGTAGAATTTCGAAATGAAACCTGCTTAACTTTTGTAAGTAAGCTGTAAGGAATGAGCCTGCCAAATTTCAGCCTTCTACCTACACGGGAAGTTGGAGAATTAATGACGTTGGAAAGTTCAATATGGCGGCCGACAGTGGCATCATACCACCGAAATAAGTACGTACATCGGTTTTGGCGTGGGTTTCCTCCGGGTGCTCCGGTTTACTCCCATAGTCCAAAGACATGCAGGTTAGGTGCATTGGCGATCCTAAATTGTCCCTAGTGTGGGCTTGGTGTGTGGGTGTGTGTGTGTGTCCTGCAGTGGGCGGGACTGTCTTGCGGGGGTCTGCTGGGATTTGCGCCAGCAGACCCCTGTGACCCTGTGTTAGGATATAGTGGGTTGGATAATGGATGGATGGTTAACAAAGGCAGAGCTGTATTCAAGGGCTAATGGTCAAAAACTAAAAAGAACTGGACAGCCAGAAATCACAAGGGCGAAGGGTTAAACAAAAGTAAAAAAAAATAAAAAAAAAATGAAATCAAACCAGAAAAACAAACCCAGGAATAGAGCCCACTTATAACAGAAGCTAATTATGCTAATTTTGCACATGCTGAATGTACCAAGCTGCGGTGGGTTGGTGCCCTGCCCGGAATTGGTTCCTGCCTTGTGCCCTGTGTTGGCTGGGATTGGCTCCAGCAGACCCCGTGACACTGTGTTCGGATTCAACGGGTTGGAATATGGATGGATGGATGGATGAATGTACCAAGGGATAACGCATAGTGAGATCATTGCGAGTTTATAACATTACTTCTGTGACATCACCAAACCGAAAATCACTGATCTATGACATTGCCAAAACAAAAACAAAAAAACCAAGACTGGATTAAAAGTAAACTGTGTCAAACCAAGTCAAAATGAAAAATAAATCTCAGAAATGGAAACCTAATGTTAGAAAATCCTCAAACATACAAAGCACACATGTATAAAAGTGTGTTAATATAACAGTGACGGACCAGTAGTCCTCAAGTAAATTACAAATAATATCAGGGGAAATTGTGATTTTTGACTTTTGTTTTCTTTTGACTTTCATTTTGGCTGTATTCTTAAAAAATTGGGGACAATCAAATAATTCTTGTGCAGTCAAGCCTTCCTAACAACCACAATTCTTTTGTTTGGCCCTTAAAACAAGAGCACTTTGACCTTGGCCACTCATCCAAAATCTGTCCTACAAAGCACACAATATATCCTAATTGTACAAAACAACTGTAAAGTTAATTCATGAAATTATTTCAATCTGAACTGACTACTGCAGTGCTTTGTTCACAGTTAGAACAATATTAGAAACTCAGAAAATATTTCCTGAGAACCAGGCAAGTCCTATCCACCCTAACTCTTCCAAAATGAGATCAAGTCCTACTGTCTACCACACTACTTGGTCACTTATTCCAAGTGTTCTCTGTGTGAAGAAACACTTCCTAATGTTTGTGTGAAATTAACCCTTAACAAGTTTTCTACTGTGTCCACGTGTTCTTGATGAACTTATTTTAAAGTAAGAGACTCAGTCCACTCCACTAGTTCCCTTTGTAATTTTAAACACTTCAATCATGTCTCCTCTTAATCTTCTTTTTCTTAAACTGAAATTCTCAGCTCTTTTAATCTTCACTCATAGATCATCCCCAGTAGTCCTAGAATCAGTCTAGTTGCTCTTCTCTGGACCTTTCTTGTGCTGCTATGTCATGTTTGTAACCTGGAGACCAAAACTACACACAGGACTCCAGACAAGGTCTGACCAGTGTGTTATAAAGGTTGAGCAGAACCTACTTGGACTCGTACTCCACACACTGTTATATAACCTAACATTCTGTTTGCCTTCTTAATGGCTTCTGAACACTGCCTGGAGGTTGATATTAACAAGTCCACTGAAACTTCTAAGTAGCATTGATTAACAAAACTCACCAAACTGTTTTTCACAGAAAATTTGCTGAGCTTGCTAGAAACCTTGTTTGCCAACTTTTTCCCTGAAAATTCACAATGTAGCCCATTATGCTTTGCAAGGCCAGTGTGAAATGACAGAGCTGCAGCAGCCTTGTTTGTTGGAGATGACACTAGCCTATCAGTGTTAGCTGCCCGATTTGTACTGCGCATCTGCAGAACTTTCAAACATGCGTATTATAAGTGTATTGCCCTTCACACTTTAATGCGAGGCCTCATCTGCTTTGTTCATGCGTTAGTAATTTATGGCATATATAGGCACATATGAGGTCACTACCCAGTGGGTTCTCCAGTTTTGCACTCTGCGTTTGTTTTAAATGGAAAAAAATCATTATTTTGCAGGGTTCATAAGCTGACCATAAAGAGAATATTTTGAAAATACTGTACTTCATTGTTCTGCACAGATTGATTTGTGTCGTGTTTTCCCTGCAGGATTAATCATGTTTTGCTCCTCATGCTGTAGTGCAGGTCGAGTAGTGGTAGGGACAGATCCACAAATAAATAACGCTGGTCCCTTAGAGGGTTAGTCATAGTGATAGGAGCTCACGAGATGCACAGAGAGTTAAAGGACTTGAGTATTGTGGACACAGAGTATAATTTGGCTCAATGATTAACACTTCTGCCTCAGCTCAGGCCATATTTTTGGTTACAATGATTGTTCCACCATAGTTGGCAGACACCTCCCTAGGTGTCTGAGACACTTAAAAGACAATTCTACTATTATAACCCACATAAAACTAATTTAGTTTCTCTTTCCCCATTGACTTTGATGCATTTTCTTGAGTTTGCCAAAATTCCTGAACATTTCTAAACTCCAAGCAAAGCGAATTCAGAGGGTTTCACTCATCACTATTCCCAGGTCCTTCTAATCAGCAGTACCTTTGTGTTTCAGATCTAATGTTTGTACTTCCTACATGTTGTACCTTACATTTACAGTACACTTATTTGAAAATCTGCCAAAGCTATCTGAGTCTATGAGTGTTCTGCAGGGCACAATGGATGCATAAACTGAATTAATAGCTACTTCTTCACCAGTCTGTAATGGGAGGTCATGCACGTTCCACAAGTGAGGTATAATAGTGAGCATGTGAACTTGAAGTCCATGCATCATCAAACCGTAATGTTAGTAGTTATTTATTATATTGACTTGCCACTATTACATGGCTACATTAGGTCATCGTCTAAAATGCATAAAGATCCAAGGGAAAGGCAAATATTACCTTTCTATTATTCTGTTGCAATATGTCATGTTCAGTGCCAGTCGCACAAGAATTCATGAACACAATAAAAGGTTAGATAGGGATGTGTCACTCTGGTCCACATTGCTCAGCATTTCCTCAGCACCTTTCGACATTCTAATCCAGCATTCTGCGGGTAAATCCCTCCCGGTATTGCCCCGGGGTACATCTAAAGGAAAAGCAGCCCTTCTTAATCTCACAAACACTCACATTTGAACTGCCTCTGCTGTGTAACATCAGTGGAATAGTAAACATCAGAAAGGAAGGAAGAAAAGCACCTTAAACCCCCAAAAAAGTGGCCTCTCACCACCCCAAGCCCAAAGAATAAAAGAGAGAAGTCTGATAAAATTAAATTAAAGGGGATATTCGCTTACCAACTGTGTCACATGGTTCATCCTTACGAACACAGAAATCCTTTCTGAAACAAGAAACAGAAAAGTCAGCAAAACTGCAATGCAAAAAGCTACAGGGATTGTCTGAAATATTTACACATGTTTGATATGGCTGACTGGCTAACGACAAGGTCCCTTTTTCTCTCCATCTTTGGAAGATTAACAAGGGTATTTTTCCATCACCTATCAGTAAAGCTTACTCAGGATTAAAGACAAAAGACAAAGTGCAATTCACAATACACTCAAGGGCCTCCTGAATTCCACTACACTTAGAATTCTGAACACTTAGCATCAGCACAGAGAAACACACTGCTTCTTCTTGTTAAAAATATTCTCAGTTAATGTAGGTTTTAAATATAGAAAGTCTGTAAATTGAAACATAACCATCAATCATTTTTGGTATAGTCTAACTTAACATGTGATGTTCAAATCCCATTTTGCAAGGTATTAGAAAACTATGAAGAGCCTTTGCAATACAAATAATTGCCTTACATGCAAAAACAAAATAGATATTTGAATGATATGAATGATGAGTCTTTACATAGCAGTAGAACTCCGCTCATGTTCCAGACCCACTTAGTCCATTAAAGATTTACGTTACAAAGTGTAACATGAGAACCAGCCGTAAACATGGCACCAGTCCATCCCTGAGCAGATGAACTCACCTACCCACGTTTAAAGTCTAAAATGTTTGGAAAATTCTAAAATGTATGGAATTTATCAAGCTTGCTGAGATTTTGTAAAAGTTAAATTTCCCTTTTCGGCAAATAACATTAGAGCAATTGTGATGAGAGCAGACCATTTAGCCCAATAAGCTGATTTGCCATGAAGTTGAGACTTAAATGTCCCTAAATTTCCAATCTCCACTACAATACATGGTACTTTATAGCATGGGTCTAAGGGTTTTTGTGTGAAGAAAAGCTTCCTAACATTTGTGTGAAACCTGTCCTTCACAAGTTTCCAACTGTGTTGTTGGTGAAGAATTTTAAAGTAACAGCTGGGATCCACTGTACTAATTGTCTCCATAATTATAAACACTTTGATCACATCTTGTATTGTCAAAAGTATCAAAATATCAATAAAGTTTCGATTGTAATGTTTTAAAAATTCTTTCAGGACTAATTTTTTATGTTATTGATTCTACAGCCTACTTCTGGTTCGTTCTGTCTGCTGACAGTTGAGCCTTATAGGCTACCAACAGGCATGGCAAAGGTTGTAACCCCATTTCCTATTGCTTCATACTTTTAAATTACAGAAAACGTAATCAGTATAAACCTATAAGCTGCTGCGCTTAAGGTAGGGAAGTGACATTTGTTGTTTTCTACAGGTATAAAACGTTTTTAGTACATAGTTAAACGTTCAACATACTGTATTAAGACTGGGGTTTGCAATAATTTGTACCTGCAGTCCAGCCTTTAGCGTTAACACTTGTGATGGATGGCCAGCTGTTTATCCCAGCCAATACCCCCAAGCCGCCAGATGTAGCCCTCCTTGCAGTATGGAGGTCCCCAGAAGACCAGCAGGGCATCATGGACATTGTAGTTTGTATATGCAGCCCTGCTGGATGCCATGGGGGCCACTAGGGGATGCTGCAGGGAGGAATAATGGGTATTTTCCCTACGCCAAGGAAGCACACATGGACAAGAGGAATGACGTGCTTCCGGGGTGAAGAAAAGGACTTGTACCTGACCCGGAAGTGATTGAGAGTCACATGGACTGGGGATTGGGAACACTTCCGGGTCAGGCTATATAAAAGGACTACGGGAGCTCCCAGGTGGCGAGCTGAGCTGGGTGGAAGGGTGGCAACGCGTCTGGGAGTGGAGGATTGGTTTATTGCTTGTATTATTGTGATTTATGAATATAGTGGAGGAGAGGGTGCTTTGTGCTCTGTGGTGATTTAATAAAGTCAATTTGTGGACTTTTACCTGGTGTCTGGAGTCGTGGACAGGGGTTCAAGGGAGCGAGAGCGCCTCCTATCTGTCACACACTTTTACATTTACCAGCAAACTAGCACACTGCACTTTACAGCACATAGATATTCTATTCTATTACTTTTATACACTGTTTACATCTTGTTTATAATTGTCATGCTTCTTTAGATACAGTGATGCCCCGCAATGTAAACCATACGTTTATATTGTTGTTTTTATATTGTCACACTTGGGTCACCAATTTGCACAGAAACACAGGAGGTTGTAGAGACAGGGACTTTAAAACACTGCAAACAAACATTTGTCTCTTTTTCAAAAGTTTAAACTGTAATCCATGACAAGACAGAGATGACAGTTCCGTCTCACAATTAAAAGAATGCAAACATATCTTCCTCTTCAAAGAAGTGCGTGTCAGGAGCAGAGAATGTCAGAGAGAGAGACAGAGAGAGAAAAGCAAACAATCAAAAATCAATAGGGCTGTTCGGGCTTTTAAGTATGCGAAGCACCGCCCAACAAAGCAGCCGCAAGTAACGGAGCAATGTGAAGGTAGTCTTTCAGCATTTTTTAGAGGAGCGTCCGTATCCTCTAGTCCAGTGTGCGAACAGCCCCTCTGCTCACACCTCCTCCGTCAGGAGCAGAGAATGTCAGAGAGAGTGAGAGAGACAGAGAAAAGCAAACAATCAAAAATCAGCAGGTGCTATTTGGGCTTTTAAGTATGCGTAGCACCGCGCGGGAAGCATATCGTATATCATTGAGGAGTTTTATTTAATACATAATACATGCTCTGATTGGGTAGCTTCTCAGCCATCCGCCAATAGCGTCCCTTGTATGAAATCAACTGGGCAAACAAACTGAGGAAACATGTACAATAAATTAAAAGACCCATTGTCCGCAGAAATCCATGAACCAGCGAAAAATCTGTGATATTTATTTAGATATACTTACATATAAAATCCACGATGGAATGAAGCCGCGAAAGTCGAAGCGCGATATAGCGAGGGACCACTGTATATACTTTCTATATATTTCTTCACCTTAGTTCTACCCTTTTTAAATCTCTTTTTAAAATTTGTTTTAGTTATATTTTTGTATTTTTTAATCTAATTTAATTTAATCTAATTAACTTTAGTGTACAGTCCCTAGGCCGATCAAGTCAAACTTCACTACATGTTGTACTTGTATAACTGTGTATATGACAAATAAAGAACCGTGAAGAATCTTAAGGCTTTGTCGCTCCCTCGATTTTTAAACTCTTGCCATCAAGTATTCTGCTGTACCGCATTACTTTCTTTAATTTAATTATTTATGATTTTAAAATTACATTTAACCACATTTACTATATAATGTAAGATGTTATAACTTTTCAGTGCTCAATTCCATAAACAGTGGTGCTACTCCTCTTTGTTCTCATATACTTGGTGTATTACAGTAGAAATTGAATTGTGGGATACTGACTACAGTGAAAGTTTATTGGAATTTGCTGTCTGTAGCAGACCCTTCACAAATGGGGTCTGTGTTAATGTAGCAGCATGGCACATTTTCCTTTAGCCTGCATCACAAAAAGTAAGGTTCAGCTCAGCCATAATTGTGATTTGATGATTTTTTTATTACTTTGTTCATGTCTTTGTTGTGGTGTAGATTCTTCATGCTGTCAGAGAAATCAGCCTACAATTCAAGTCTGGCTGTATAAAGTTATGATTGTGTGTGGAGTAGAACTGTAGTTAATGGGATGAGCCACAATGCGCATTACGGCTGTTGACTGCTACTGCAGTTAATTATTCCTAAGCTTTGAAGACTAAAATTTATATTATTTGTTCTCATCAACGTAAAGATTTGAATGTATACATAATTGCGGTTAATTTAAATGATTTTTTATTATTTATTATCATTTACTTATTTATTATTTTTATTATATTCTGTATTTAGTGCATTTTATAACTTAATCATAACCTCCATTGACATGTACTGTACTTCACTCTTCATGCCATACAATCTAACCTGTTATTAGCCTTCTCAATGGCTTTTGTATGCTCTTTTGATGTAGATGGTGACGAGTCCACTATGACTCTCAGGTCCCTCCCATAAGGGGTACTTTTAAGTTTCAGACCTTCCTTTGTGTATTCAAATCCAGTGTTTCTAACAATGAAATCTAACGATTAAGTACTATCTGTTCATAATTATCTACATATCCACTCCTAATTATTATCTATTTTTATTAAAAGACTACAGTTGTAGTACTTGATAGATCAAACAGAAGTTAAATATCAATAATTGTTTCTGGAGTGAGGTAGTCAGGTGTGTAACCTTCAGTGCTCAGGATGCGATTTGTTTTAACAAACTATGACATTCTCACACCTGAATGATCTAATTTAGGGATGTAGGGTGCCAGAACCAATCCCAGCAACATTCGGCACAAGGCAGGAACCATCCCTGGAAGGAGACGCCAGTCCATTGCAAAGTCTATTTGCACTCGACACTCACACTCTCTAAATGAACTTAATACACACCACTCACACAGCTTTGAAATATGGGAGGAAAAAATGGAGATGATGTGCAACCAGGTGTGGGATTTAAACCTAGGATCCTGAAAATATGAAGCAGCAGCACTGACTGCTGCCCTGGTCTATATATATTTACATACACACACACACACATACACTATGGTATATGTAGCTGGGATGATAAACATTATTTTATTGTCAGCAGCTACAGTCTAACACAGTACTTCATGCAAGGCATGAAAAGCCTTTAGATGGAACACAAGTCCCCTACAGAGCCCCTTCACATGGCGTCAAATTAATGTAGTCAATTAAACTTGAGGGATTAGAATGAAATCACAGTATCTAAGGAAAACTCAGACAAAACAATGGAAGAGCATGCAAACTCAATACAGAAAGTGACCAAGCTGGGATTTGAAATCCAGGTACTGGAAACTATGAGGCAGTATTACCACCTCATAACTTAAATTAAATACGTGAACAGCAAAAGTTAAGCAAAATCAACTTTTCAATGACCTCTACAAGGTTATATCTGAAGCTGGGGGGAGCTCTTGTTCTCCAAATCCTAACATATTCTGTATATAATATTTAAGATAAAGCGGTTCAGCCAAGAGAGTGGACACATTCTATTGTTACCTTAAGTGAGCACTCTGGGGATCTTAATAGAACAAAAAAAAGGAATGCAAAGCGTCAAGTCCTACATAACAGATGCAAGAATGTAAAGCAGGAGTACAAGGTTGGTGAGAAACACTTGAAAGTGTAGGTTATCAGGAGTGATTCTCGGGTTTTACCTCCCTGATCTATTTTAGACAGCATATTGTTTTAGGCAGTAAGAATGAGCAACTAACAAGATGAACACCATCTTACGATATGCAAAAAGAAAAGATGAATTAATGTTTAAGAAAGCGATGTTCAAGTGTTTTCCACATCTAGAATATTATGCATGTCTCCACTCTTGCATCTCTACAAAGTAAAAATGATATGGTGGCTCTTGTAGTGCTTCAAGTGATACAAGTAAGGGAAATTATAGGAACAGCTGTATTCCCATTGTCAAAAGTGGGACTATCTGACTAAGCCCAACAAGAGCGACCAAATACAAGTGGAAGACCATGCTATGCTGCTTGTCTTTCAGCAGCGCTAGACGCAGACCTGCATGGAGTCAGGTAAGCTCCAGCCAGCTCCATCAACAGGCAGCATTTCGAAAGAAGGACTCTTTAAAACTTCTGTGCTGTCACTGCCATCGCAATGCCAAGTGTCCAAGTTTTTGTAAATATTCAAAACAAACAATAAAACCTATAATTATTTAGAAAAATATAATTTAGGGATTGTTATGGCTTTAGAAATTATACTTTGCCTGCTGTTTTGCCATCCTATACAACACATACTGGCGTGCTTGATGGGTCAAAACTCAACACCTGTTAGATGTAAGCAACACTGCAATATTATAGCAAAACAGGAAAATGGCAATTGACATATTTTTACAATTGTAATAGTTATCCATTTACACATTTGCACAGAATACAAGCCAAAATATCAAGTATTACAGGCCGAGTCTGCTGTTTACACTTTCTAGGAATGCAACATTGAGGCCAAGTGCTTAAACTAAAACAAAATAAAGCAATGTAGTTTTAAAAAGTGGAGAGTTAAAGCTGGCTTTCTTACCTCGTAATAAGTATGGCAGTATCCACAGAGGGCAGATCCTCTCTCCATGTTGCGGAGGAGCCACCACGATTACTTTTCTTGCCAAATTCATTCTGCTGCCATTGACAAAAGCTCTCTAGCATCTTCTCTCCATGATGCCCGATGTACATGTCTGCCTATGAAGCAGAGAAGCCTCTTAAGATTTTAGGTCTCTTTTTACAATCATTACATTCTCCAATGATGCGGAAAACCAGCCAATCCCTTTCCACATATACAGTAAGTCTTAAAAATAAAGCTCTGATGATGATACCTGGCAGGTGTTGAAAGCTCAGGAATAAAAGACTATTTTAAGCTACTTTATTTATTTTCTCCTTTTGTGGATTTCTAGCTATGAATATCCAACCTGTATCACAGTCATTCACTTGCTTATATTTATATAAGTATATATAAATATATATCTATCTATATATACAGTATATCTACATATATATACAGTGGTACCTCGGTATACATCCTTAATCCGTTACCTTAAGATCCTTTGACTTATACCAAGCAGGACGTATACCAAACAAATTTTTCCCATAAGAAATAAAGGGAAAATGATTAATCCATTCCCAGAAAAAAAAAAAAATCCTACTGTTATTAGCATATTATACATTGATTGGGTTGTACAAAATAATTTAAACACTGCTTAACACTAAAATACATAAATACAAAAGCAATTAGATGAAATAAATGAAAATTTTGCCTCACTTTACTTTTTAATAACATCTTTGTTTTTCACAATCATAGACACCATTTCTCTCGGCATACAGTATGCAGCAGCCTTGTCCCGGATACGCATGCCACCTTCATACTGTTCAACAATCAATTCAAATTTACACGAAAAAACACAAAATCATGTGAAAATTTACAGAGAGTTTTAGCGCAGGGTATTCACTGAATGCTAGAAACTGGCGTACTGACACTCGTGGGCAGTCGTGGCTTTGTCTCAAAAGAGGTAAACAATAGTAGCATGCGGTGTTCTAGCACGTGAATCATATTCCAAGCAAAATTTTTCATGTCCAAACAGGACATATACCAAGTTGGACTTATTCCAAAGCAGATGTATACCGAGGTAACACTGTATGTATATATATATATATATATATATATATATATATATATATATACTGTATATATACACACACACACACACACACTAGCTGAGTAAGCCTGTGCTGTTAAAAAGCGGAATCCTAGAAACTATTGAAATCGTCAGAACAAAAATTGGAAGTGTACAGATGTCAGGTAATTGAAAGGAATTATTTTGGGCATCTCACTCCTAGGAGGTTTTGTGTTTCCTGCATGCATTAGTGGCTAAGCGTCTTTCTTTGCAGGTTTCCTTTTGCTGGCGTGGTCGCCTCGCTTTTGTATTAGCAGCAGGAGGAAAAGTAAAAGGGATACCGTTTTGCTCACGTGTTGGCCTCGCTTGTGTACCCTCGGAGGTAGAGCCCTTACCCCAACTTCACCTCTCACTTCCAGGCCGGACAGACACACACACTTCCATGCATAGACTTTTATATATAAGATATATATATATTAGCCTCAGTAATAGAGTAATTAAAAAAATATTTGCTATCTCTTGCCTTACAAGTACCTTTACCACCTTTCCTCTGTATTTGCATTTGTGAACATCTCTTCACCGGCGCTCCTTCTCTCAAGCGCATACCAATAAAGCTTGCTACTCAGACTCTGTCATTACAGTCATATGAAAAATTTTGAGAACCCCTCTTAATTTTTTGGATTTCTGTTTATCATTGGCTGAGCTTTCAAAGTAGCAACTTCCTTTGAATATATGACATGCCTTATGGAAACAGTAGTATTTCAGAAGTGACATTAAGTTTATTGGATTAACAGAAAATATCCACTATGCCTCATAACAAAAGTAGACAGGTACATAAATTTGGGCACCCCAACACAGTACATCAAAACTTCAAGTATTCAAGTCAGGGGACTGTGACGGCCATTCCAGAACATTGTACTTCTCCCTCTGCATGAATGCCTTTATAGATTTCAAACTGTGTTTTGGGTCATTGTCTTGTTGGAATACCCAACCCCTGCGTAACTTCAACTTTGTGACTGATGCCTGAACATTATCCTGAAGAATTTGTTGATATTGAGTTGAATTCATCTGACCCTCGACTTTAACAAGGTCCCCAGTCCCTGAACTAGCCACACAGCCCCACAACATGTTGGAACCTCCACCAAATTTGACAGTAGGTAGCAGGTGTTTTTCTTGGAATGCGCTGAATTGTAGAACGATGTACAGATACACCATCTGCAGCAAGATGTTCTTGCAGGTCTTTGGAGATGATCTGTGGGTTGTCTGTAACCATTCTCACAATCCTGTGCATGCGAGATCTGGGTTTAACAGCAACTGTGCCTGTGGCCTTCTATTTCCTGATTACCTTCCTTATAGTTGAAACTGACAGTTTAAACCTCTGAGATAGCTTTTTGTAGCCTTCCCCTAAACCATGATACTTTTGAGAGTTGTTTTGAGGATCCCATGTTGTCACTCTTCAGAGGAAAGTCAAAGGGAAGCACAACTTGCAATTGACCACCTTAAATACCTTTTCTCATGATTGGACACACCTGTCTATGAAGTTCAAGGCTTAACGAGCTAATCCAACCAATTTGGTGTTGCAAGTAATCGGTATTGAGCATTGACATGCATTCAAATCAGCAAAATTACACATTTGATTTAATTTCATACAACTAAATACGGCTTCACTAAAAATCTTTGTTTGGAAAACACCCCAGTACTCAGATGTTCCTAGGAAATGAAAGACATACCACTGTTATCTTTTTTGTTAAAAGTAGAGTCAATTATCATGCAGGCTGAGAGGGTTTTCCAAACTTTTTCATATGACTGTATTTTCAAGAAGCCTTTTTACCTCTTGTCTGGTTTTATACTTTCAGTCTTTGAAGGTGCTTCTCTCAGAATGCCTCATACGCCTTTTACTTCTTGTGGGTCTCACACTCACAGTTTGTCTTGACTTGTGTGTCCAAAGCTAACAAGTCATACCAAAGCCAAACTGGCCAATCAGATTGCTCAGAGGGACTGGACACACAGACCTTAGTGTTTTATTATATAGTAGATATATACTCACCTAAAGGATTATTAGGAACACCTGTAAAATTTCTCATTAATGCAATTATCTAATCAACCAATCACATGGCAGTTGCTTCAATGCATTTAGGGGTGTGGTCCTGGACAAGACAATCTCCTGAACTCCAAACTGAATGTCAGAATGGGAAAGAAAGGTGATTTAAGCAATTCTGAGCTTGGCATGGTTGTTGGTGCCAGACGGGCCGGTCTGAGTATTTCACAATCTGCTCAGTTACTGGGATTTTCACGCACAACCATTTCTAGGGTTTACAAAGAATGGTGTTAAAAGGGAAAAACATCTAGTATGCGTCAGTCCTGTGGGCGAAAATGCCTTGTTGATGCTAGAGGTCAGAGTAGAATGGGCCGACTGATTCAAGCTGATAGAAGAGCAACTTTGACTGAAATAACCACTCGTTACAACCGAGGTATGCAGCAAAGTATTTGTGAAGCCACAACACGCACAACCTTGAGGCGGATGGGCTACAACAGCAGAAGACCCCACCGGGTACCACTCATCTCCAATACAAATAGGAAAAAGAGGCTACAATTTGCATGAGGTCACCAAAATTGGACAGTTGAAGACTGGAAAAATGTTGCCTGGTCTGATGAGTCTCGATTTCAAATGGTAGAGTCAGAATTTGGCGTAAACAGAATGAGAACATGGATCCATCATGCCTTGTTTCCACTGTGCAGGCTGGTGGTGGTGGTGGTGTAATGGTGTGGGGGATGTTTTCTTGGCACACTTTAGGCCACTTAGTGCCAATTGGGCATCGTTTAAATGCCACGGGCCACCTGAGCATTGTTTCTGACCATGTCCATCCCTTCATGACCACCATGTACCCATCCTCTGATGGCTACTTCCAGCAGGATAATGCACCATGTCACAAAGCTCAAATCATTTCAAATTGGTTTCTTGAACATGACAATGAGTTCACTGTACTAAAATGGCCCCCACAGTCACCAGATCTCAACCCAACAGAGCATCTTTGGGATGTGGTGGAACGGGAGCTTCGTGCCCTGGATGTGCATCCCACAAATCTCCATCAACTGCAAGATGCTATCCTATCAATATGGGCCAACATTTCTAAAGAATGCTTTCAGCACCTTGTTGAATCAATGCCACGTAGAATTAAGGCAGTTCTGAAGGCGAGAGGAGGTCAAACACCGTATTAGTATGGTGGTCCTAATAATCCTTTAGGTGAGTTTATATAGTCTTGCATGTGCGAATAGGGATCACCTGCCTGACTCTGCTGAGGTACGTGGAACCACTCATGTTAACTTTTTTTCCTTTTCCACACACAGCTCTGAGAAGCCACCCAGTGAGGGCAACTAGAGTGAAGACTAAAGAGCTGAGCAAGACCAAAAAGTACTTGTGCTGTAGTCAAGTCTTGAAAATGGCACTGTATACAGGTCAAATTCTGTTACAATGAAGTTCCAGGAACCTAGAATAAGTTCATTGTAATGAAGATTTTACTTATTCTATGTAAATTAATGTTGACTTATTTTATTTTTTACTGTCTTTTATTTTTCTATTCTTCATTTTGTAAAGCACTTTGAGCTACATTTTTTGTATATAAATGTGCTATATAAATAAATGTTGTTGTAAAGAGATTTTATATTTGTCACTATAGTGCTTGATTTAACTTGCGTCCAGGCGTTTGTAATCATTTCAATAGCTTCTTTCACATTAGTTTTCAACTCCTCATGTCTACAAGTTATGCTGATGAGAATTTTTCTCAGCATTTCCTTGCGATAATACACTTTCAGGGTGCGAATGATGCCCAAATCCAATGGCTAAAGCACTGCCATGCAATTGGGTGGGAGGAATTCAACTCAAACATTATCTATAAATGTGGAAGCATGCTCTGGGCAGCACAGTTATCAATCAGAAGCAGAATCTTCCTTTTCTTCTTCTTCATAGTCTGAGGTTTCTGAAGTGCGATTACCGCATCTGTGGAAGATTGTTTGTCTGTTACCGGGGCAGTGCAACTGCAGGCTCACAGCGCTGCAGAAGAAAACCCAAAAACATTGCGGTCATGCTATAAGCCAGTTTAGTGGCCAAGTAATACTGTTCCCTGCATTTATAATGTTCCTTGCAACACCCATCGAGATCTCTTCGGAGTTGCATCGGCGGTGAGCTGCTGCAGCGCTGTGAGCCTGCTGTTGCTCCAGCAACGGATAAACATTCTTCCACAGACGCAGTGATCACACTTCTGGACGCTCTTTGGCGTGTTGTCCTGTTGGGGGAGGTCCCAAAAGAGTTTAGAGACCTCACAACAGTGACTTTGCTTTTTGTTGAATGAATGACACACTACTAAGAATGTTTCTTGAATGAGCATCTGCCATTTCTATAGGAGGGTGACAATGAGTTAAATTTCAATGGATGTTTTTCAAATGTTGATGAGCAATAAGCAAAAGCTATCACTGAAAACCACAGAAAACAAATACAGCAAAAAAACAGTTCGAGGAAAGTTCAAGGAAAGAAAAAAAATTACAATGTTTGCGTTCGGGGATTGTTGTGCACAACTGAGCTGTGACCACAGAACTTACTGCTTTCTTTTGGGAACTTCGTTGTAATGAAAGTATCTGCTGAATGTATTTCGTAGTAATGAGATTTCTATAGACTTTGTCTATACAAATCACACTGCCAGCAGAATGAGCAACACTAATTATTTGTATGAATTTATGGTTGCATATTAATATGCCCATGCCAGATATATTGCATAAATGAGAGCTTAAAGAATTACTCCACCAAAAAAAATAATACTTTTATATCTTTTACTCACCACATAATTGTGTAGTAATGGTTGAGAAAATGTCCTCATGGAGAACAGAGATAACAAATCTCCACATAAAGGGGACCCAAATTGAACAACAGCAAGTAACCAAAACACCTGCTTAGAAATTCTAATAACTTGTCTCTCATCATCCACATCATGTATCCAATCCTAAACTCACAAGGTCCCAAACAAATGTATTTCTGCTAAGATATTGTTAAATAAACCGTTACAAAAATTGTCTAGTTCATGAGTGAAACACTCTTAAACGAGACAAAGCTTTTGAACTGAAGACCTGCTTACGCCTCATTCCTTGTTCAGAAGTCCTGCTTCCTCATGGCTACGCTGACATTTCCAAGTTACAGTGAAACAGCACTGGTGAATGGAGTTTCAGCTTGTAAAACTTTGGATATGCACAAACACAAGATATTCCATTTACCTAACAATGTGTTCACTCGCTCATTTTGAACTTTTAATCTCTAATTGGCCCAGCTGCAAAGCTGATATAATATGAAGTAATATGATAGACAAGGAAAGAACTTTTACTTGGCAGAACTCCTGACCAATGAATAAAGATGGAATCAGGGCTGCAGTTCAAAAGCTCATTCTTGTTCGAGTGCACTTCACTACTGTGCATAAGAGGATCTTCTGAAAATGCTTTATTTAACAACATTTAGGCAAAAATAATTAGGGTCCGCATTCAAACCCACTGTATCAAAAATTTTGCCAAATAATCTTTGGCCATCTCTACAAACAATGCATGGTGAATAACAAATAGAAAACCTGAACTTTAACATACAAGAACTACTCACTATCTTACATGACCTCTTTTTTCTTTAAGTAGTATTTTCTTACCGGTGTCTCATGAAGTAAAACAAGTTTAGATAAGCGAATGGTCATTCCCACTCCAAGGCTTTTATGCTGGAACAAATTAAAAACCTGAAAAAAAAGAGAAATATTGGTCAGCGTTTTAAGTATTAGTTAAGGCAATAACAATAAAGATGCTAATCATATTTTTAAATTTAAATCTCAAGCAGCCCTAAAACTGAAAGAACAAGTCATCATTTCTGTAACTACTTATCTTCTCAAATGGCCATCTTCAGCCTCTTTTTTATGTATCATCATATCTAACTCTTCATTTTTGCAGATGGCTCCCCTTAGCTGCCTCTGTGGCGTTCCTTTTTTCAGGGTATATTTCCTGGCTCTGGATCGCCATTTTCTTTTCTCAAATTGACGTATTCAGCCACCTCTTAGGCCGGAGTTATACTTCACGTGACTTGACGCATGCTGCAGCGGACGCTCCTGCTACGCAAGCGTTGTGGTGTTTATACTTGCGCGTGTATTTTATGTAAATCTGGAGGAATCCACCAGGTGGCAGTGCAAGATATTATCACGGTGAGAACAGGTTCAGCTTCTCTGTGTTGTGAATTGGCTAGAACACCTATTAAATTCTGATGACACCTTACCGCAATATCACTGAAAAGGATGTTTATTGGTTAAATCCATAAATCCAGGGATGTATGTGTCCATTCCAGCAAGCATTGGGCACGAGTGAGAAACAATCCCTGGACGAGGTCTCCGCTCATCGGAAGGTGAATACAAGCACTCGCATGCACTGGCGTCATTTCAGCGGCACCAAATCCCCAAATCTGCATATCTTTGGAAGGAAACCGGAGCACAGTGTGGAATACAAGCAGGAAATACCAGCAACATAACTCCCTGCGAGACAGCAGTGCTATCGCTCCGCCACCGTGTCACCCCCATGTGTGTAATTATTAACAGTACAGTATTCATTATTTAAACAAAATTATATGTAAAATATAACACACACACTTTAATGCATTTCATCATGAAAGTGATATCAAGTATAAATCTAAAGATTCTAAATGTGCAGAGAGTTGGAATATCATACATTTAATTTGTTCTGTGTGGTGATCTATTGCTGCTTGCCGCTGCTGTCAGGTCCAAGAAGCTTGTAGCGATTAAAAACGGTGATAACGTTTACGATGGTCTGCTTTAATGATAAAGTAAACTACGAGGTTAAAGTGGACATTTCGAGATTAAAGCCGAAATTTCCACTTTAATCACGATTTCACCATGTCCTTTATTTTTTAATCAGTGGCTCAAATGCAGCGCTATACATTATGTTGCTGTTGTGAAGTTGCAGAAAAAAAAAGATGGCACAAAAGATGGTACGTGAGACTTTAAAAATGTATCGTGTCTTTACGATCGGGAATATACAACACTTGAATATAAAAGCACCATGAATGCATCAGTATGTCGGCATTTTGCTTCACCACATCGAACCATTCATCAAACAGTGAAGCACGCACATCGATCCCCATAGGATCTGCATAGAAGCATTCTGTCACATGTAGATAGTAAGAGACTCTGACGTCATATTCCAACTTTTAGCACACTACGCCCCCTGACTTTTTGCGGGTACTGCAACTGGCACAAGCGTTGCGTTAATTTCTGAGGACCTGCTCAGAGGACGCATGAAATGAACGCTGGGAACGCGTGGCAGCCATGATGCGGGCGCGTACATGTTCTGAGCGTGAAGTATAAACCGGCCCTTATGGTGAATCTGGGTGTTTAGGTTCAAAGATTCTGTGCAGCTCATTTTTGGATTAATTACACATATTTTTCTCACTGTTCATTATTTTTATTGTCACTCTGTTGTTTTGGTAGGCTGGTGGCAATTTTGTGATGATCTCTGCTTGGCCAAAGCCAGGTTGTTTACTGTTGTTATGCCTGTTGCTCGCCATGTGACACAGTAGTCATGTAACTTGAATATGCCTCTTATAGACCAATTTTGTTACTGAATAATGATGACAGAGTTTAGCAAATAGTATCAAGTAAATGCTCCCTTCAGTGGAATCAACAGATCAAATCAGATTCATTAAAGGTACAAGAGAAGACGCTCGAAGAGGTGATGCTGCCTGTAGAAGATGACAGACACCATGCAAACTAGTTTAAAGAACAGATATGGTCATTGTGAAAGGGGTCTGTCCTCACTTATACGTTTTGTATTCTGTTTCTGTCACACCACCTTCTTCAGTCATTCATATATGTCCTTCAAGTGTTATCTGACCAACTTCTTGGGATAACAAGTACATCTGGTAGTTTGATTTGTGTTTTGTATTAAATAAAATTAAGTATGTTAATACATTCTTGTTTATCATGGCAAAGAGACTGGCAACATGTTAGATATTGGTTGGGCATACAAGTAAGAATTTCACAGTACTCTGTACACATTGCAATATAACTATAACAACAACAACAACAACATTTGATATCATTGGGCCTTGCCTATAAAAGGTGACAGCACCCATTCTCCCAAGTCCAAGCTGTGGATTTCAAATAATAAAATGACTGCTTATTACAGTAGTGAAGGCTAAGAATTTGAGTTAATATTAGAACTATTTTTGGCAACACATTTTAGACTTAGGTTTTGTTTAATGTTTCTGGTTTTAATTAATGGATTCTCCCAGTGTTTTTGACCTCTGCATGTTCCTTTCTTGCTTGATCCGTTTATTAATTTTTCATTTCCCAGTCCATTCCTCAATATCTTAGCTCTGGGCAAAATGAACTAACATACTTTTCAAAATGTACACGTGACAGTATCACAACAACTGTCTAGTTTTCCTTTCGTTTGTGTTCCTCGGCTTTGTTTCCTCTTTCCTTTTTTAATATCCATGGGTTCAATGAGATCTTCATTTCATGTTATATCATGTTCTGGGTTGGTCTTGCCCTGCAACCAGTGTAGGTTACCATCCATAACCACAATATTGTATACATACTTTTTCAAACCTGCTTAATCCAATTCAGTGTTTCAAAAGGAGCACTGAGCATAAGGAAGGAAACAACGCCAACGCCAAGAAGTAGTTGGTAGGCCATAGTAGGGCACACACACAAACATCTTCACTGGGGTCAGTTTAGAGTTGCCTATAAAGTGGGAAGAAAACCAGAGAACCCTTAAGAAAGCTCACAAAGACCTGAGGGGAATATGCAAATCCCACAGATTAGACCACAACCTGACACTGTATTTATTAGGAGCAAGGACCCGGGGTGTGTTACCATTATATCTTTGGTTTATAATGTTTTTTGTGAATTTTTCCTTTGCTCCTTTATTGGTTCTTTATTCATATTTTTGTACTACTTTCCTCACCTCTGTGCAATATGGACATTCACATGTAACCTCAAGTGCCCTATATATTCCTTCTATTTACCACTGTCCTGTGCCGAGGCTCTAGCTAGTTTTGCTTGAGGTGTTTGGCCCATTTTGGACCTTTTATTTTATAAGTGCTATCTGTCATGAGTTTCTTAGAAATTACATTTTTCTTGTGAAGAATACATTTTACTAAAGAAATACTCACTGAAGTATGTTTTTAACATGGAAATTGTTGATATAAAGCATACTTGCCAAGGATGCTTGTTAAAAAGTTTATTATTTAACTTTGCTATTTTTATTTTACTGAGGTGCCATCTTGTGGCTCCGTTAGTATATACACTCTGAGTTTGCTTGGGGTACTACCCCGGACGTTCTTCATCATTCCTGTGACAGTGCAAAAATCCTTTGGGAATAAAGCACTGTTCAACTTTGGGGCTAATAATTCATATGTCATATGTTCCTGTAAAAATTTAGAAATCTGCTGGTTCTACTACTTTAATTTGTCTTCTCCTTTTAGCTTTTATTTGCAATTGATTTCCCTGGAGTTTGTTGCAGGTATTCGGTTTATCCTTAGTTTCTGGTCCTTCTCTCCTTTTCTTAGTGCACTTTCATTATTTTTGATGTTTTGATTTTAAAACGTTTGCTGCCATTACTGCATTTTAATTCTTGGATTTTGGACTTGGTTTGTTTTTCTTTTTAGGTTTGCCTTTTGCAGGAAAATCTTTTGATTCTTGCTCCAATTTTGTTTCCATTTTTGAGTCATTTTTGTTAATAAACTCTTTAAAAAGTAAGAAACCTTTGTTTGTTATTTGCACCAGGGGCTTTATACAGTTTCCCTTCTACCTTTTTAAAAGTGGAAACTTCACATTGTTTTTGTGTTTGTGCAGTCCGTAAACCTGTTCTCGAGTTTCAGGCCCAGACATACTTATGTTGTATTCGACAAAAACCCAGAACTTGCAATTTCCAACCTTCAACTTGGAAAACGCAAGGAAAACATGCCCCAAATTCAGAATAACTACTCCTAAACTCAGGACTGGTCTCTCAAGTCCAAAGTTGTTTAACTTTAAATTATGACACCAATCCGAAATGGGTGTATACACAGCAAACAGTGAGTATCGCTACATTTTAATTAGTTTATTATAAGAATATAAATTAATCACCACAATTCATAATACTGAATATTGATAAGGTAAATGTTAACATTACCAGCAAGACCAGTAGCACACTGTACAATGTTAGCTTGATATATGCTACTGTTGCACATTGTGCTTAACGGTTGTTTTGCGCAGTTCCATTAAGGCCTGCAAAGAACTGAGCTAAAGATAATCACATGTAATATTTTATTATTGCAGTCTACGTGGACAGTGGCATGAATTTGTTTGTGAGGAGTAGACCTTTGAATGCTCCTTGATATCAGACAGTTTCTAAATGCAAATAGTACATTTATTGTGCCAAAAGCATAAAAATCTTTTCTAGACATGACAACATACATTTTGCACCCTTCTTTCTGTTCAGTTTGTTCTTTGATCTTGACTAAAAAACTATTAGTTAGGGTGGTTGCTAGAACACCACCTTTAATGGAGGCATCCATGTTTAATTTCCCACATGTGTAGTGTAAATGACACAATCATGCCTTCCCAGCTGCACCATATGACGAATGCAGCATTAAATGTTTATAGGCCTCTTGTGTTTGAGATTAAACCTTTTAGTGATTTTGCAGGACCCAGCAATCACAACAGGGTGAAGCAGCAATATAAAATAAACTGCTATCATGCTGCAGCACAGTATTACAATGTAAACAATAATTTAAAAATGAGACTAAATGTACATAAAAATTGTAAGTGCTCCTGAATACATTTAAAACAAGACGTACACAGCTAAGACTGAAATGTGATGAAGTGCCCAACATCCTATAATTCCTTCTTACACCCTGTAAACACCCTGCATCTGCTGTGACACACATGGCTCTTAAAGAAAACCCTCTGCTAAATCCAAGTTACAGTACATCTGCTCTGCACGTGCACAGTCACAGCCTTTCTGAAATGCCTACAACACGTACAGCACCTCCCATCTCAAAGGGAACGGGACATTCTGAAGCCAGGTGGACGCAGTAAGAATCTACGAGGCTCCCCTACGATGGTAAAGACGAGGTCACGTCAGGATAAGGTGACCACAAAGGGCAATTAGAACACATTTGCCTTTGATCATTAAAGATGCTGGCATGTTGTGAACAAACAGCGGCATGTCTTCCGATTATCACAGCAGGGCAGAAGTAGTTCATTTTTCTGGTTGCAATTACAAGGATGGGATAAGAAGTTATTTAGCACATATTTTGAAATCTTTAAATGAAGCGGCAAATGCTGCTAGCCAAATGTACATATCCATTAGCTCTCCCTGATGGGTGGTGTAAAACGGGAAAGACATGAAGCAGCAAACCTTACAGCTGCTCTCTTTAGAAGCATTTAAGCTATGAAGGAAAGGGTAAATCACTGAGCTCCAGCTCAAGCTTTGACAACATTTTCTCCCCAGTTTTGTATTCTTATTATTTTATATTTGATCGGACAGTGGTGGGAAGAACAACCACTTGATTCTATTGTAATTATTTTTGGTTTGTAACATAAAAGCATGTTTGTAAATTATTGTCTCAGTTCTGTGTTATGTACTTTATTCCTATTCGAGGGTACTACCTTTGACAAAATTGTTGTAAAACTTCACAGTATCCTCAGTAAAGCAGTTTGTAGAGAAATGTGGTCAATGGACCAGAAGCCTTGCCCATACCCATCATGAAGATTACTCTGCTTAGGCCTTCTTGCTTTCCTGCCTTAAATCACAGACAGGTAAGTGAACTCTCACAACAATATATATATATATATATATATATATATATATATATATATATATATATATATATATAGATATATATATATCCAGAATCCACGGATTGACTTCAGCTTTCACAGTCCTAAAAGGAGCGCTGGCTTTTAAAGTTCAAAATACTTCATTAATATTCCAAAATGATTCAAAAATATGCAAAAATGTCCTTCTAGAATCAGCAACCGAACAAGCTCTGTCTAGGAATAACAAAAAAAAAGCAGAATTTTTATAATTAAATTATTTATATAAATACAAACAATAACTAAAATGGTAAAAAAAATGCAGCAGAATGCAGAAAAGGGTTTGCCTAAAATGAAACTGAAATGATTCTGAAAGCAAATAAGTTCCAAATCACAGTCCAACAGTCAGAATCCATAAAACAAAAAAAAAACAATCCTTAGTTTGGAAATGCACTCTTTGAAACAACAATGAACCTCTGAAGGACCTGCCTCAGCTGCAGAGTATAATGTCTGTGGGCGGTCCTTCAGCAGTGACATTTGGGTGGCCCCGCCTCATGGGGTATCATCCACAAAACACATGGAATGTCTTCAAAGAACATTAAAGCACAAGGCTTACAAATTAAATAATTAAAGAAGACTAAAATAATCAAAGAAAAACATTATTTTACATAAATAAAAAATGACAAATCAATACAACATACATAACCAATAATATAAAAAGGCAAATAATTTAAAATATAACAGAACCATTGAATAAACAAAGAATACATAACACTGAGGATGGACAATGGTCGGTTTTACAGAAAGGACCAAACATCAAAAGCTAAAATGAAGTTAAAAATTTCAGAGGTCAAAAATGAAGAGCAAACTTGAAACCTATTCTATCAATAAGTCTTTAAACCAAAAGAATTTTCAAAATGCAACCTGGCGTAATTTGAGTGTATAATTTATCCAAAAATTTGGAGATCACAAATTAAGACATTGATTCCTTAAAAAATGAACCTGTGATGATATCATGCTTTGTGATGCAGGTGATCACGTGATTGGCAACCAGCACGCATTTGCTGTGGCCATGAGAAACAAGTGTGAAATAACAATGAACACAAATTCTCTGAGGGACAGTGCACGGAGGAGAAAGCAAGCCACCCCTGAAAAGTTGTACATTTCTCAGAAGATAAAGACCAGTGGTTAAAATAAGAAGATAAAGGCCAGTTTTTTAAGTAAGCATACTTGCTATCTTACCATATTCATGATGGTAAGGACAAACTTCTTTGTGGCTTCAGATCCATGATGGCTAACCATTGCCGAATCAGCGACAACCAGCGTCTCCACAATGTACTCATGTGCTAATTTATAGGAGTATCTTTTGCCTCTTCCACTCTCCTGTAACTTTTTACTGCGTTTTTTTTGTTTATCTGTAATAAAAGCAGTGGAACAAAATTTAGAGAAGGCAAACAGACAAGTAAAAAGATACAAGTGAAAGATAAGAATCTCCAAACTGATGCAAAACCAGTTGTTCATTGTTCTCAGGAGATCCTTCTGATGTTTGGCACAGCTATAAGATACTAACTTGGTCAAAAATATCGTAACATATAGACTTTTAACATTAACCATATGCATCTTATCAAGATTACCTCATCTTTACTTTTGGCATGACTGTGATAAGCAGACATGTAGCCATAGCAACCCAACACAAAAGCTTCAGAACATAAAACGCGTGCCTAATTTGCCACATCATTATTATTTTTGGCAGACGCCTTTCCCCACGGCGACATGCAAGATCAGTATATGTTACAATTACTTCCACATACTGGATTAGAGGAAGATTAAGTGACTTGCTCAGTGTCACACAGCGAGTCGCAGGCTGAGATTGAGCCCACTTTAAAATCCAAAGCCATAGCCACTCCACTACCTTTACCCTCAAGATGTTTAGGAGCCAAAAAAGCATTCCGAACAGGGCATTCATGATAAAACTGGGAACCGCTGTTCATGTGTAAGCTTTCAAACCAACAGATAACAAAAGAGCACATTTCATTTCATGATCCATCTTGGAGAATTTACCCGATAAACCCATTAGATATCTTGGTATTTCCAAGTCTGGTTGATAAAAAGCAGCTCTTCGTTTTCCTTATGTTTATGGCACAGAACTGAAATAACCCAAACGTCATTTCTTACTGAGCAAACATCATCAATCAGGACTCGAATAAAGGCGGTCATCAGAGGCAAGGAATCAGTCAGGGTCTTATGCCATTCCATTTAATGTTGTCACCCAGACATCAAATGGAGAGCACACCGTTCAAGAACATCATCAGAAATTTCTGGACCAGGGCATATACTTCTCAGCCCTTCATTACTTCTCTTCTATTCTGTTCAATGTGTTTTAGTGGAAGAAATGATTTATGATGGACACACACACACACACGCGCAAAGACAGACAGAGAACCAGTGCCTGAAGTGGAGATACATAACCACCAATAATCTCTTGTTGAGATTGAGTGATTCAATCAAAGAGCTGTGGGGGCTCTCCAGGAGTTTTGAGTGCAGAGATATACTAAACTTCAATCAGCAAGCTTGGGAGGTGGGAAGTGAATAGGTGTGATGCATCCTGATATGCTTGAAAACATTACTGGAATGCAAATGCTAAATACTGCACACATGCCAGTGTGTACCAGCCCACCACAAGCACTGAACACAGGTACGAGTGGGATGAAAGTAACCTTCTGTTCCCTTGCTCTTTTAATCTTATTGTTGATTGGCAGAAGAAAATGAAAACAGGGATCACTCTTATTGCAACTACAATGTATTTAATAGTACAGAAATATTGATGAGTCTAAACTTCAAAATCTGAGTAAACTAAAATTAGGTTAAGAACACAATTTTCATTTGTAGCAAAATTATCATCTAATTGTGTAAATTAGAAGGAATGAAAATTGCTGTCACATCGACCCCCTAGGAAACAAAACCTTAGGCCCCTGTCTCAGAATAGTCCTTTTGACGTTGTTGCTAGCCTATGCTTTGCAATTTACTTAGCCTCCATGGATAAGATGTGTTTGGAACCTAATGGAACCAACTTTTATGGCATTTGAGGATCCAGGTCGCCTCAGACCTTTGTCTGCTTTCTTTGTCACACAGGAAGGTCAAGACACCTTGCAAAAGAGCCACAGGGAGTTCCACAGGGAGTTCCACAGGGAAGTCCAGGTCTTCTTCTTCTGATCACTTAACCCACACATCAGGTATAAAAGATGGTTAAAAAGAGCTGGCAAGTAGTTTGATGACAGTCACAGAAAGTGAAAGAACACCCCAGAAGAATAGGATATAACAGATTTTCTTTATTTTAAATCAAGATTCTCCCATAAATCCTGGGGTGTAACCCGGTCATCTACAGTATCTAAGAGCAGCTGTTTTGTGAGAGGATCACAAGTAACGATGAAGTTATGTGATGCCAACGCTTCATGTTCACCTTTTCTTCTATGCTGTACCTTCAGTTAAGTCTCTGGCTGGGTGTAGATGCTGTGTGAGGACTTATAAAGTCATGTGATCAACAAAGCCCAAGTAACTTGGCATTTTAGGGGTCCTTAAACTGAATATGGAGGAACTTACAAAGAAGCAGGGACACAATCTGATGAGGAAGAAGTCAGAATATTACTTTTTGATTTTGTTCCAGCTCCTTCCTTCCAAGAGGACATCTTGGCTGCTGAACTTAAAATTACTTACCCATATCAGAGACAATAACAAACATGAAGGTCAAAACACACCTGAGCAGCAGATAAGACCATCAAAATCAAGATATCTTTTATCTTATAGAAAGGAGGATTTAAATATCAAAATTAAACAACAGATCGAAAGGTCAAGAGCCATAAAAAACTAAAGAATTGCTGCAATAAAACAGTATCCACAAACTTGGGCAATGAAGTCACCATTGGTGTCGGTTCACATATATCAAAAGACATCATCCACTGTGACTTCTGGGGACAGCACAGCAATGGGACTGTAAACAAATATAAGAATAGCCACCTTAGTCAGTGGAGTAAAACAAAAGAAAGTTAAATTATTTGTGAGGATAGCTCAATGTTTTAAATCCAAAAGAACACATATGAGTGAGGAAGCACTGCCATTACAATCTGTGAATTAAAAGCTCCATGGATTGCATGAAGGTTAGTGCGGTCTGTGTGGAGGCTGCATGTTGTGTGTGAGGTTTCCTGTGGGTACTCCGGATGCCATCACAAAGACTTTCAAATTAGAATTTATGGAGTGTCGACATGTGCATTCATGGGAGAAGGTGATCTGAATGGGGTTGAGTAGGTTCAGAAAATGGATGGACTGATGAATGCTGGATGAACGTTGAAATACAAACAAAAAGTGAGCTGAAACCCCCACTAAAAGAAACATTAGGGGAAAACAAACCCTTCATTAGAGTCTTCCCCTGCTTTATTGGCACTTTGGGATTTTGTGAATAGTGTAGTTTCTTTACATGAAATGGGAAGTAAATTGCAGGCATGCATGAATGAAATAGGAAATTACTTTTATAGATTTTCTAAAATAAAACACAAACTGAGTTTTTCTGGGAGAGAAAAAAAATGTTGCCCTCCAGTCCCTCATTAACCCATGGAAAGGCCGACTTAACTGCAACCTGAGAAATGCTGCGATTTTCTGACACAGAAATAGGCACCTGTCACCTTTCGGCAGTCGAGCTGAGGCTTGTCGGCCCCTGCGGACATGAACGGCACTTCCTTTTTACAGCTTGATGATGGACATGCGTCAAGGCTCTTTTAACCAGCAGCTAAGGTGTAAACGTTTACCTAGACGGCTGGGCGACAAAAACGAATTTAATGCTACACACTTTCTTTTAACAAAACTCGACTGGAAAAAAAAAAACGACCTGTTTGACAAACAACAGTAATTATCAGATGTGCTCATCTTTCCAGCTTTCCGCACGTTCCCCACTAGACTTTACCTTGTTACAGACATTTACAAAGTCTTGTCTGTGTGCAGTAAATGGACCTGAAGGCTCATGTAGCTTATTCATGTTATTAAGATATTTCATGTCTTAGTTTTTATGGGCTTTTTGCTACGTTTGTCGTGCTATTTCACACCTATTCCAGGTTTTGATACATTGTGAATCCAAATCATTTTCAGTTTTTGAATATAATAAATGCTTAAAGTAACAAAATTGTTTTTGTACCATTTTTGGAGCCATGGTTGTTGCATGCATGCCAGGCAAAACTAAAAGAACGTGGCATTATTGTGGCAGATCCCTTCTTTGTACAAGACAGCAAATAAGACTCAAAGTTTGAAATTAATAAATCTTCATGCAACAGCTCTCCTCATCATCGACCTTTAGGCCAGCTACCTCCAGCTCTGATTTTTGCTTCATGTTTTTTGCTATAGGATCTTTAGATTTTCCTGGTTATGACTCTCGATACTTGCTTATGACAACTCTTTCCCGTGCTAGTCTACCTTAGCACAACAGCTCAGAGGGGTCTCCAAGTTGATAAACAATAGAATGTAAAATTTGATTTCAATTTATTACAGAGCCACAAAGATTAAGGCGCTGGTCATCAAAAATGTTCATTCTGTGGCCTCCCAGCTTGTGCTGCCATTAAATGCTTTTACTACGCCTCACTGCACCGCCTTTAATTAAAAAGCCTTAACCCAAACGCGTTTTTCCCCATTTACAGTGAACTCAGAAAGTGCTCAGACCCCTTCACTTTCTGCACACTTTATTATGTTGATGTATGATTTAATTTGTATAAATATGACATTTGTTGCCATCAATTTTCATTCAATAACCAATAATAACAAAGTGAAAGCATGTTTGCAAAAAACTTGCAGATTAATTAATAATTAAAAACCAAACTCTCTCATTCATGGAAGTATTCAGAACCTTGTGGCAATCCAAATTGTGATATGGGCTTGCTTTAATTCTTTTCTGAGACATGTCTAGAACTTGACTGGAGTCCACCTGTATGCGAGGACAAAAACCAAAGCAATAAAGTCCAAGGAGCTAACTGTAGACCACCACAATCAAATTGTGGTGAGGCATAGATCAGGGAAAGGAGCTAAAACTATTTCTAAAGCTTTGAGGTTCCCAGCAGCACAGTCGCAATTGTGAAATGGAAATAGTCTGAAACCTTCAGGATTCTTCTTAAAGTTGGCCATCCAGTCATACCGAGTAACCAGGTAAGAAGGACCTTGGTCAGGGAGGTGGACAAGAACCAAACGGTCACTGTAACAGAGTTTCAGAAGTCCTCTGCTGGCATAGGAGAACCTGTAGCACTCCAATAATCAGGCAATTGTAGTAGTGTGGCTAACTCCTACTTGGAGTTTGCCAAACGGCATTTATGGGACTCCGAGAATATGAGGGAAAAGACTGTCTGGTATGACGAGAGTAAAATGTAACTCCTTAGGCAGAACGTCAAGCAATATATCTGGTGAAGACCAGGCACTGCTCATCAACTACTTAATACCACCTTTACAGTGAAGCATGGTGGTGGCAACATCATGCTATGGGGGTGCTTTTTCAGCAGCAGGAACAGTGAGACTGGTCAGAATTGAGGGATGGATGAATGCAGCAACATACAAAGTCCTTGAAGAAAACCTGCTCCAGATTGCACATCTCCTGTTAACATGACAAGGACCCAAAGCACACAGCCAAGACATCACTGGAGTGACCGTCTCCCAGCCACAACCCAGACTTAAATTCCATACAACATCTGTGGAGGAACCTAATGATAGCAGTTTATAGACTCTTTCCTTCCAATCAAATGGAGCTTGAAAGGATCTACCAGGGAGACTTGAATAAGCTGCTCATATCCAAGTGTGCAGAGCTTGTAGAAACTAATCCAAGAACTCCTGAAGCTTAAATTGCTGCCAAAGCGGCTTCTACAAAGTACTAAATTAACGTCTGAATACATATATTAATAATGACAGTCTTCAGTTTTTGATTTTTAATAAATTAGCAAACCTTTCTGAAAACATGTTTCACTTTGTCATTATTGGTTATTGACTGTAGATTGATAGGCAAGAATGGCAAATGTATCCATTCAAAATAAAAGCGCAACACAAAAAGTGTGTAGAAAGTGTAGAGGTCTAAATACTTTCTGAATCCATTGTAGTTACCTAATGTTAGAAACTAAAATTAAAATATGTAAGAACGTTGTTACCTATTAAATAAAGTACTGTATAATGGGATGCTCAAGTCTGGTCCAGGAGGGCTGCAGTGGTTGCAGGTTTTGTTAAAATCAAGTCTCTACGGTGCTCATTTATTTCGGTTTTCACTTTTTGGACGCTTTAGTGTCATTTAGCAAATCTCCTGTGAAGTGTCTTTTTAAAGCTTTGCCCCCTGTTTCTATTTGCTGATACAGGTTGTCCATGTTTGGCATATTCTGCCATTATTTATGACATAGTTTCTCTTGATCTTTTGCAGTTTTTGTGACCAAGCCGCTTACAATTCTGGCCTTTGTTAGTTGCTTCATGTTGCATTGAAAACTCCCATTTCTAAGTGCTAATTGCCAGATATCTATTACAGCTGACACATACTGCTGGTAGGCTAATGTGACCCACCTTTCCAGATGCACTTGCATTTGTGAGATAGCAACTTTGAAGTTAATCCCTTTTAATCGTACAGTACTTCAGTTATTATGTCCTTAATACCCAGGTACTTAAATTCAAACAAGCATCTGATACGTAAAAAACACAACATTCTCAGACCCACATAATTCAATGGTGCAGGGGGTCAAAGTCTACACAAGCAACACAAGCAGGACAGGCTCCAGTCCATTGCAGAGTCTACTCAAGCGCACACTCACAGAGCCAGGGGGGTATCACCAATTAAACTAAACTCTCTGGGGATGCAAAGAGGAAAACAACTGGGTGTGAGATTGGAATCTAAGACACTACATGCATAAAATGGCAGTGTGTGCTATGGTGCAATCCTTACTTCGAAGCACAACATAGTGGTGATATGAAAAAGATTTCTGTTAATCTTCTCTGCTATTGTAAAGTTGAATTGGAGTGGCGTTTCCACAAAATTGTGAGCCGAGCAGTGCCCATCAAGCGGCCCGCAGCTTCACCACGGCTTTACAGGTGCCAGTGTGTAACTCTCACTTTGCTGGTGCGTAGTGTTTGAAAGGATGCCCTCTATTTCAAAATCCATCCAATGTCTAGACACCACTGAAAATGTCTTCTAAAAAACAGTCTCTCCTAACTCTGTCAGCATGTCATAAATGTCGAGGCCATGACACTTTGCAGAATTTAGCTTATAATTTTCTGCCTTTGCTTCTGCATAAGTAAATGACTGGGAGTTAGAAGTCTCACCCCTGGAAACCAAGTAAATTACCGGGATAGCGTGCATGCGAGGAGGAGGTTAACGAGTTGGTGAAAGGCCCTTTTGCAACACAAAAAAGCAATTTAAAAGTTCAAACTGCAGGTCGACGTAATAAAGAACCTACCAGACAGAACAGCACAGTACGTTTGTGACATCTGATTTTCATCCTGTGAGCGTTTCCTCCTGTAGACTCGGTGAGCTTCTCCTGTGGCCGCCTGGCTGCGATTCACTGGTTCAATAAATAAAAAGTCTTCAGTCAGCTGGATGAAGCCTGTCTGTAAAGCAAAAAAGACAAGAGTGGTCTGTAGGTCTTCCCCAGCTGATTTTATCACCTAAGGTTTCCTGGAGTAGCTGCGGTCTTCCTACATAAACTGAAACTGTCCTACTCTCTACAGCTGTAAGTTAATATGTGCCACTTTTTTTAACCTTTGTAACTTCTTTAAAATTCCTGCTTCTCCTCCGGTATTCTTTCAGCTTCACCCTAGACTACAAAAAATTCTTAAGTGACCCCCACCAATTTTGCTGGTCTGCAGAAGAAAATCTAAAACAGATGAACCATCACCAAATATGGATATTAGATGGAACTTCACAGTACTGGTGACGGGCTACTTTCTGCAGTGCCGCCATTGATCTAAACACTTCTCTGTTTCAGAGTTTTGAGATCCTCACTTTCAATACACACTAGGGCACCATCACACAGGTTACCCATATGTCAGAATTTGCTGATTGTGTTGACGAGTGAGGAGTAAAACAGACACAATCCGATTCACACACTTTTGTCAAACTGACACTAAAATTCAGTTAAAAGGCAATTTCTACCCAAGACATACCAAAACGCACCATTGTGTACACTACTGTGTCTTATCCTCAGTAGTCACCTCTGCCATTCCCCATTGCCTAGCAACTGCTTTCTCCTAGTTGAGGATAGGCACACATTTATGGTGATATTTCTTTACCAGAGATTTTCATTTAAATATTGAATGACTTGTGTAGGGGATGCTTTAACCTTTTCAACTGACAGATTTCAGGTAAACAGCTGAGGCCTGTAAGAATTGTCAAACAGAATAGCAGTGAAGTGTGTTCTGGGACAGCTGAAAGGCAAAACAGGACCTTCAAATGTTTTGTTTAACCAGTCTGTTTACAGATAAGTGTATCTTTTGATTTCAGTAGAAGCTTACCTTGAACTTGTGCAATAACCTTGATGTGTTTTGAGAAACCGTAAAAATGTTAGCTGCTTTGCTAGCGGATGGTAAGCTAGGTGTATGTGCTTAATTTGGAAGTAGGACAAGAGTGGCTTGGCTGCCTTTTACTAGAACTTTTTTCAATAAGAGTCTCAGTTGAGATTTTAGTTTAGTTCAGTTGCTGCAATAATCAAATGTTTGATTCCTTTGCTGCCTTTCTGACACATTGAGAGGAGCCACAGACATTTAATTAACACTAGAATTACCACAGCCTATGAAAAAACTCATAAATCCGGCCCACCTTAAATCCGTTCACACCTCTCCTTCAGCGTCTTTTGTCCTGTAAATGTGCCGATAAAGACAAGCAGCAAGCAGCCTGCTATTCCATCCCCCCACCGCTGCAGAACATGGTTTTATTTCAGGTGACTACCTGTTGAAGCTCATCGAGAGAATGCCAAGAGTGTGCAAAGCAGTAATCAGAGCAAAGGGTGGCTATTTTGAAGAAACTAGAACATAAAACATGTTTTCAGTTATTTCACCTTTTTTTGTTAAGTACATAACTTCACATGTGTTCATTCATAGTTTTGATGCCTTCAGTGAGAATCTACCAATGTAAATGGTCATGAAAATAAAGAAAACACATTGAATGAGGAGGTGTGTCCAAACTTTTGGCCTGTACTGTATATGGTATAACAATATACAGTATATAAAATGTACAGTATATGATACACTCACCTGCCCACTTGGACAAGTGAACATCACCTAGCAAATCCACAGGCACTAAGCACAGACAAACATGCAGCTAGCCTCTGGCTGGGCATTGATGCCATATTTCTGATAAACAAGGCAGTTGTCCTTTCACCGGCTATCACAACTCCTCACAGCCTTCTGTTTCTCCTTCAGTCTTTCCCTATTGTCTCTATTTTCAGACAGGAAGCTCACTTCTTGCATGAATTTGTTAAAACTATAAAGAGTAAGCGTATATCTTTGGTTGTGGCCCGACCACAAAGAAAAGAGCTTATAGGAAAGCGTAGCGTGTAATTAAAGAAAATACCCTCTTAAGTTAATGAAAAACATTTGGATTGGATGGAGGAACATTTGCCAAAAGTGTGATGGCCTTTAACATTCAGAAAAGAGACATATGGCAGCTCCTACTCACAGTCACGGTCAGCTGTCATTTGGCATGGGGAGCACTTTTTACATACTTACATTCTAGGAAATGCCTTTTCTTCTTGTCACTGATCTGTCAAACTGTGGTATGGCTGCTGAAATCGGAAGCTGGAACAGGCAGAGTAAAAAGGCACCAGGAGAAAGCGTGCTAAAAGAAAAGTCTAAGTCTTGTTGGTCCACTGAGAGCACAAAAGAAAGCAGTGATCTCCACACTCACCACTGACATTTCACAATGAAACTTGCCCCTCTCTTTCAATAGACCTTTATGCATGCCTTCGGTCTCAGAGACTTCAGAGGTTTCCTCCTAAACTGACATGGTTCGACATGCAGATGCAAAATCCTGTTTGACTGGGTACATCATTGCACCACTGCTGAGCCCTTGGTCTAGAACCGAGTTTAAAGATTAAGTAAGAACCAACTGCTTTCTTTAAGCCCACTAAACTTTGGCAGTAGACAAGCTCAAGTGCTGTTTACCCATCTGAATTCATTCAAAATAAAAATGACAAGTCAACTTGGCACGTCTGTGTGGACAGATACAGAAGGCCTGAGCTCCCCCCTTTCCACTTATAACCATTCTCCATTTCCTATACCGCAACATAGAAGTATTCGTTACAATACCACCGCTAAACATGGAATCCCGTTTTTTTCACCTACTTAAAGAGGTGTCGGTAACCTAGCTTCAAAAAAACTCCATTATACTGACCAAAACAGGAAATTAAAGGAATTCAATCATTGAATGGAAAAGATTTCAGGATTCCACTTTACTAAAGATTCCAGGGATTAATAAAATAGCTACAGGGCTCCAAAGCAGTGTATAGAGGTGTCTGCTTTTATAAGAACTGTCCCTACGGTCTCCATACTGAAGACTCATGACTTAAGTCTAGAAAACCCTGACTAGAGCTGCTGATTACACCAATGTCACATCGGCCCCCTTCTAATCACTAAGTATGTCAGACTTGCTGAAAGTAGTTGCTGAACTCTTCACTAGAACAAGTCAATTGAAATGACTGGAATAATTGCTGGGCATGTCACATTCAGCGATCAAGTTCTGACTGTCCAGCACAGTGGTGCTCGCCCCTTTTTTTTGACAGCCAGTAGCGTGCTGCCTGATGGAGCTAGCACTGTACAAAAAGGTGCATTTAGGTCAGTCACCGTTTTTTCTTTTTCTCATTCTGTTGTGGTATGCAAACCATTGGACATCAGACAGACAAGCTTCTCTTCAGTTTGTGAGGTACAGAACATGCATGTTCCTCATTCCTTATCACTACAATCTATATATTGTACTTCAGGACGAGCAATCATTGGTTGTCCGCTGTCATGCACAAACAGCCCCACTTTACAGCTAAAGGCAAAGTTAAACCTGTTTGATTTTTGTCAGAGTGAGTCAAGAACTAGTTGGAGGGAGTTGTTGGGCATGTCACATTACGTGATTGGCTACGTAACAGTGCGCCGCCGACTGTCTCCAACTCGCTAAGATTATGTAATTGAAACCTCTAACTGAAAATCAATGGAAAAGTTGCATACTGCGACATTGCCTTTAGCTATATGTATTGCAATTGTTTGTTAACCATTTTATATAAAAAATTATGAATAATTATACAGTATTAATACCCCTCCTCTATTCTGTTTCTCTTCTTGGTACCTGTTGTGGCACTTGGTGCCACCGCTCATTGTCCAAGCAGTTTCATTTAGCTAATTTTGTTTTTGCATTTCACTCATCAATATTTGTAGCAATGGCTAAGAAAGCATCTACTTTCATGTGTTTATGGGGAATGGAGATAAAGTTCCTGACACTAAAATCTGTGTTCTTATGTTGCATAATCCTAATGTCAGATATCCAAAAGTATGCTCACAATGTCTCAAAAACACATGTTTCTGCTAGAATACTGTTAAATAAATCAATTCTGAAATCAAATTCTGAATGCTATGAATGGCTAGGATGTGCTGTTCTTGCAACAGCTATCTACTCCAGAGTTTCCCAATTGGTGGCACAATTTTTGTAACCTAAAACATCCCAAGGCACACTACTGTTGTACTAACCACAAACACAAGATATCTTATACACATGCTCAATCGTCTGAAGAGATGGAACACCACGGCACATCTAGGTAGCTCTCATGGCATCCCATTGAAATGCTTCAATCCTCCATTAAAGTCCCACTCCTGTATCCTACTCTGTAGGCATCTATCTGTTGTACAAAAGCACAGACCACGGATTAATGAATACTGACTTTAAGTTGTGTACCACAATTTGAACTCATCATTCACAAATTAACAACAAACGTCCATGAATTGGAATGGTTACTTCAGAATGGCCACTGGCCTCCTGCAATCATGAACTGGATAAGTGGAAGAGACTTGGGTGGATGGTTACACCTGGGCTGGTGTGATGGCCCACACTGCTGCACTTCAGCAGACTACGTTCAGGTCCTAATGTGGTAACAGTTATTGTGAAGTGAGCACATGGCCAAGTGCATCATACCATAGGCTGGGCTGATTTCAGCATTAAAGGCAATGTCTCAGCTCTATACTTCATGGCTGGTCTTACCACTGTCTTATAAACCTCATCTTTAACCTTTGCCTTAATTCTTTAATCACACAGTTCTCCTTATACCTTCTTCCAATTGCTCCATCCACACTGTACTCTATGGGTTATCTCTGCACCTAGTTTTCCATCTTAGGCTACCATTGATCCTAGATATTTACATGTATCTACTGTTCCATCATGAAGGTTTTTGCGGTTTACAGCCGGATGCCCTTCCTGATATGAACCTTCTCTGTGTATCTGGCACCAGTATATCTTATGCACAATTTGATGGTGTGATGAACAATTTGGAATGACAGGCTTGGGTTTCATTCAAAAAGGTAATGTCTACATTTTTAGGTAATTAATAAAGATCCGAATTATAAAGAAGTTGTGAAAAACGTATTAGTTATGTTTAAGGAAACAGGTTAGAACGAGTCCCAGAGTTCAGTTTTTGGACTCGCATTTAAAATTCTTCCTTAAAAATCTTTGAGCGGTGAGTGAAAATTAGGGCAAAAGATTCCATCAGGACATCAAGGACATGGAAAGAAAGTAACGGGGACGCTGGGATGCCAGTGTGATGGCGGATGAGTGCTGAGTGATTCATTTGAGCGCAACAGAAAAAGCGGACAACCGACAGGCAACCAGATGAAGTTTTGTATCAAAAAACAAGGAAAGGACAAAAACTACAGAAGTTATCTGTAAGTCAGTGCCTTTGTATCATAGCTCTTTTGAAATGTATGCTTTAAACTGACTAAATATTTTCATGCTAAATTGCTTTAGAACAGTATTGTATACAAGAATAAAGTGTGCCTTTGATTAATTTTAAGTATATTTCAATTCATTTTTGTACTTAAATGTGACATGATGAAAACATTCTAATTTCATTTTTAATTTGTTCATGAATGCAAATAAAAATAACTATTCACCATTAAAACAATGTTTTTGAGTTTCATTTTGCAGACCTATGTACATTTTAGCATGAAAACAACTTTTACCTTTTTTGCCTTTGCAAATGCACATTGAGGCAACACTTCATCAAGTCCTGAAAGCCTTCCTTAACGTTTCATCCATAATGCAATAGGAGAGGAGAGAGCTTGGCTCTCATGGCGCATGCAGTTGTAAGCTGTCCCACCCATAGTGGGCTAGAAGCTTTTGCATTGTGAGGAGCAATGGAAGGACTGTAATGAAAGCTGCCGGTTCACGGCTGAGGAGCAGCACCATAGAGAAAAATCCTGAGTTGTAATAGCCAAGTCTGTGGCTATTAACAAGTCTGCTTGCCTGGAAAAAGCTTTTCTTTTTTTTTTCGCTGCTTTGTGTTAACTGAAAACAGTGGGAGCAGACAGATGAAATAATGTGACATCCTGCACGATTGACAAAATTCTCCTAACTAACTATGATCTAAAGCATTTTATGGTTGTCATTTTAGTTGAAAGGCCATACCATCATTCAGAGAAATGTTCACATTAACTGTGCCATACATTTGTGCATGGGAGGCACTTTGTAATTCGACGCCAGAACATTGGGTCGCATTGTCCACTAATACCTTCTCTATTTCCTCCTCTGCAGACAATCAGAAGAAAATTCTACCTGACCACACTTCCAATTCTACCTCTCCTGAACTATCTTCAGATTCCATCCCCAGAGATACACTCCTTTCTGTCTCCAATGTATAAAACTGCAATTTTGTTCTGTTATCTCGGTTTTGTTGTGGACTCTTGTGGATCACTTGAACTCGATTTATTTCAGGTATATGGGATGGCTACCACAAACCTTCTTATATCCCCTTATATCCCCTTGTGATTATTTCCACAACTGATAATGAAAAATGTCTTAATTACAAAAAATATATAAAAAGCATTACACTATGGGCGGCACGGTGGCGCAGTGGTAGCGCTGCTGCCTCGCAGTTAGGAGACCCAGGTTCACTTCCCGGGTCCTCCCTACGTGGAGTTTGCATGTTCTCCCCGTGTCTGCATGGGTTTCCTCCGGGCGCTCCGGTTTCCTCCCACAATCCAAAGACATGCAGGTTAGGTGGATTGGTGATTCTAAATTGGCCCTAGTGTGTGCTTGGTGTGTTTGTGTGTGTCCTGCGGTGGGTTGGCACCCTGCCCGGGATTGGTTCCTGCCTTGTGCCCTGTGTTGGCTGGGATTGGCTCCAGCAGACCCCCATGACCCTATTCGGATTCAGCGGGTTAGACAATGGCTGGCTGGCTGGCATTACACTACTATAGAGAAGAGTGTCAAGGACACAGCTAGAGACGTTGGGAGAAACCAAGAGAGTCATGCATCAGACGTTGCTGACTCTAAAGAAGTCTGCTCTGACTCTAAAGAAGTCTGCTCTGACTCTAATGAAGTCTGCTCTGACTCTAATGAAGTCTGCTCTGATTCTTCGCATCTCTTTATCCTCTTCCACACCCTCCAGAATTTTGGTATAAAAGAACATCAATCACATTTTCACCCTTTCTGCTTCAAAAAATTAATGAAAATCAGTCTTCATTGCTCTGGCGCAATACTCATCACCTTTGGTGGCCATCACATCCTCAAACTTCTACAAAGGCAACTGTATTAAATCTGGTATCCGCTTTGGGACACCAACCCTCTCCCATCTCTCCATTTGATTCTTTTGCAAGGGTTATGTGAAAATGTACTGGAAAACAAAACTTTCTAGGTTGATTACTTTCTGGAAAATTTTGTTTTTGTTTGTGTTTTATACCTTCGAGAGTTCCTTAGTAAATGTTCTGGCCATATGACACAAAAAAGGGACACTGAGCTATATGAAGATCTCTCCTATTTGACAAACTTCCCTTGGTAAAGATTTAATTTAAATGACCAAAAAAACTATTAAATTAGGGGTAGCGGAAAACCCTGCAAAAGTCATAAAAGAATCACAAAGCATGATCCTGACAGACACCATATTGCTTACTCTTCACTTCAAGTCAGTCCTTAAAGACAGAATTAGTTTCAGCTCTGTTACAAAAAACATCTTCCTGTTGCAATGTCCCATGACCTCCGATTTCAGCGAGTCATCCCCTCTCACCATTTCAATGTCAAAGTGAACAGGGTTCTATATATATATCTCCTTCTGTACATCTGCCTGGCGAGTGGTCTTGTAGATTGTCTATCACAAAGGCAGGTCCTGCAAGTGCACATCTCTACAGCAAAGACATATCCACAGACCAGAAATTAAGATGTTTATGCCATGGGTTGGATCTTCACTCATGAGCTTACACTGTGGTGACATGCTGTATATATTCAGCTATTGAACACAGGCCATGATTGTGTTCCACTCACCCTAGTCATCTACATGGCAGCATAAAAATACCAGGACACCACCCCATTCCACATCCATACAACTGTGACACAAACTGGGCAACACTCCATAGTGTCAAAGTCACCAACAGGTCCTGCAAAGAATAACTGAACTACGCTAATGGATGTGTCAGCAAGAGTTTCTACGGATTTTCTTTTTTAATATCATGTCACTTCTCTCATCTACATGCTCCACGTGGCCTACTCCCACTTGGACAAAGCCACCACCACAGTCAGGATCATGTTCTTTGATTTTTCCATTACCTTTAACATCATTCTGCCTAATCGACTAGAGAAAAAACTCAAGATTTTGCATCTTGATGCCCCAACAATCTCCTAGATCATGGACTACCTGACAAACAAAAGCTAAGGGACTGTGTGTCAGAAATGGTGGTGTGTAATACTGGAGCACCTCAGTGAATTGTCCCGTCCACCTTTTTATTTAACTTCTTCACAACACACTTCTAATATAATACCAGCGCTTGCCACCTACAGAAACTTTCAGATAACTCCTCCAGCTCTGAGACCAGTTACCATTAGGGGGAGTACATGGAAGTAGTGTAGAGCTACAAGAACCTAGGAGTTCACATGGACAATAAACTGGACTGGTCTGACCACACAGTGTTTCTTTATAAGAAGGGCAAGTGCAGATGGGACTTGCTATGGACACTCAGGTCTTTTGATGTGGGGCCTATCCCAGTTAGCATAGGGTGCAAGGCAGGAACAAACCTTGGAAAGGCGCCAGTTCATCACAGGGGAAACACACACATAAACACCAAACACACACCACATCCAATTTAGTGTCACCAATTCACCTCACCTGCATGTCTTTGGACTGTGAAAGTAACCACAGCACCTTGATGGAAACCCACACTGATACGTGCATTAGAAACCTCTAGGAGACTAGTAGGGTCTGCCATTGTGCAGCATCCCTGGAGCAATTTTCAGGTTAGGCGTCTTGCACAGTGGCCCAACGGAGAAGGATCGCTTCTGGCAGTCATGTTGAGTGACCATGCTTAGTTTGCTGAAAGCTGGGAACGGAATAGGAAGAAAGATTTGGGGCCAATGGCGGCTTAATTAGTTGTCAATTCATTAAAAGCATCTCAATACTGAGTGACCACATTTTTGAACCAAAATGACTTAAAATCAGTAGCTTGTTGCGTTTCCCCTAAGAAAAAAAAAACATAAGCAAAACGGCTAAAATATGTAGCCATGCCACACTGAGACTATGGAAAAATGGATCATTATTTGGATACTAAGCCAGAGTGGACACAAAGTTTGCTGGATTTATTTTATGATGGCGGTTACTGGAAACCTTTAGCATTTTCATGGGCTAATGGCTCCATGGGCTGTGTGATGCAGTTTAACAAATAACAAAGACTGTAAAGATGAGGCCAGGAGGTGCGGATTACCAGACTGAAAAAACTCCTCGAAAATTCAGGCCATGAATTCTCATATTAATTATTTTTACACCAGAATGCTTCCTAATGCACTAATATCTGACACCTCCGACTATGGGTCCATATACTTTACTGAGATGTTGAAAGTGTGCACTCTCAAAGTGGGCCACATACTAGGGAATGGCTTACGCTACAGGAGCGTGTTTTTATTTTGCTACAGGCCAGTGATTCATGCCCGCAGACTTGGGAAGTTGTCCAAGCCCTGTAAACCACAGGAGGTCAAATTAAACCTCAACAAACCCCTCATGATTGCACTGCGGCTGTTATTCATGTTATGCTCGCTCTCTCTCTCTCTGTGATCAAGAAATGCCTAAATGATGTACTTTTATTCAAGAGAGAAAGAAGCCATACCTTCGACATTTTAGGCACTCTCTTCAGCTAAAATAAAGAAATCATTGCAAGCACTGTAAAAAAACTCCTGCTGTTCAAGCAGGACAAAATTAGAAATGTGCATCAAGCCCCTAAGAACTTGTCACAAAAGATGGCTAAGGTGTTTTTGGGGTTGGGAAAATTGAAGCAAACCTGCTTTTCTGTGTCTCACCAACAGTTACAGGGCTACTTACTTGAAAGCCCAGACTTGGACAGCCTACAGTGAAGCATGCAGGTCCACCTTGACCGAGTTCTCATGAATTTGGCACACTCAAAAAACAGGATGCTCTTAATGTGCATATACACATTTAAGTGTGTCTGCACTTTCCTCACATGACGAGGGCATATGGAGGAATAAACAGATCACTGGACTGACTGCCATGGAGTTAATTACTCTAACGTGACTGTGCCAGTCAGAGCCCGCTCTCATTATGCCTCCTGGAGCTTTCAAATCAGACCATAGTCATACGATCACAAAGCCTCTATCAGGGAGGAGGTGCAGCCTTTTCCTTTAGAGGAAAAGCAGTTGCAAATGTTTTTTTGCATCACTAATTATCATGTAAGACACTCTTGGGATATTTATTTATTTATTGATGGAGACTTTTATACAGGAAGTTGGACATATCAGAGGGACCACTGTGAAGGAGTTCCATCCACTCACTTCTTAAGCTCTAAGTATTCCAGTTCAGAGCTGCAGCATATTCCGCCTGCAAGGGGTGCCAGACAGGAACAAACCCTGGATGGGCTACAGTGCAAGTCTGTCAGATACTAGATGTTCACATACGCTTTCATGCCAGGCTAGTTCACACTTGATGATTAACCTCATCATCAGACATGAGGAGAATGGGCAAGTTCAATTACGGTAGTGAGCAGGTCGGGACTTGGATTCTTGTGCCACTGTGTGGCCTGTTAATGAAGCTACATGTTTTCACATTTTAGTTTGTCGTAAATGATTATATAGACAACAGGGTGGTGCACTGGTTAGTCCTGCAGCCTCCCAGCTTTCAAAGGCTGGGGTCGAATCCCGTCACGGCTGCTGTCTGTTGGAGTCTGCACTTACCGCCCAAGGGGGTTTTCTCCAGATACTTCAGCTTTTTTCCCATATCCAAACAACTTGGGTGTTAGGAGAAGTGTAGATAGTTATAGCTTTAATGCGTAAGCAAGAGTTTGTTTACCTCTGTACTTAAATAAAAATAATCCTTCTATATAAAAGTGGTCAGGATTGTCCTTCCGTCCCGTGAGTGCTACGCAGGCGCGGAGTTTCACACACGCCCCGTCCATTTTGCAATGCACGATGGGATTTCTAGTTTCGTTTTTCCAGGTAAAAGATGATTTTCTACTCCAGACTGTGCGATATCTTCTTCTTCTTTCTTACTATATAAAAGCTGTCGGGATTGTCCTTCCATCCCATGAGTGGAAAGCGTAGCGGTATTCCGCTTATCACAGACTTACTACTTGCAGCTTGCGGTACGAAGAGACATGATGTGAGCAGAGTTCTGTTGCTCCCGTCATTCCCTTGCTTTTGTGCGTGACGCGCTGGAAAAATAGACAAAATTATGTCTCTGGAAATAATTAATGTTGATGGAGTACAAATGCCTCACCGCGTAATAAATATCAGGGGGGTTCAAAAAGGTGACCTCAATATAGAAAAAAAGTTTCAATTTCATCACAAAAATAACAGAAACTATGAGTATTAAAGTAATACCGCTCAAATGCAATATCACCAAATTAATGAGTTTGTATAAAATATCAAATTGATCTACATATTGAATTGCCTTTAGAAGTGGTCAACTTAAAAGGCGGGTCAGCCTAGTTTAAAACTAAAACTGAAGTTAAATTTATAAGGTCTTTTAAGATTAGGAAACTCGCTCTAATTACCCACACTGGGAAACAATGTCACCATTTAAATTCTCCAATGTCAGCAGCGGTGTAGGGCAAAATTCATAGACCCCCCCAACAATGGTTGCGGGCCCCCAATCCAAAAAAAGAATTTATTTTAAACCCACCTGAAGTCCCAAACTATTCAATTTAGTGATTTCAAGGAAATTGCTGCTACGGTAACATAAAAATAATGAAACATTTTAAGACTTCAGCGTTTTTAATTATATGGAGCCCCGTAGGTGTCAGGCAAAAAGAAAAAAAAACTGTTCGAATGACTTATTTCATTTGTTTGAATGGATAATTTTGGTTTATTTTCTTATTTCAGAAGGTACTTTTTTTGTGGTATGCAGTTCAGTGAACTGGAACCGGAAGTGTATAGCCAGCCAATAGTTTCAGTCTATTCTACGCTGTTCAGTGCCATCATCGACTAGATTTTAAATGTTTCCACCACTGACTCCAGAATATCACATTCTCTGAGAAAATTCCATAAATCCTTTTCCTGCATTTGAAACTTGTTTCAGGACTCCTTTTCAACCGCGGTGGTCTTCCAACTAGTTCCTCTCCCAATTCACTGATTTTAACACACACCTTACAGTTCACTGCTCCGTAATAAGAACTGGGGAAAAATAATAATAATCTGTTTGAACAAATAAATTAATACAGAACCAGGCTTCATACTACTGAAATAAGAGTCAGGGAAAAAAAAAAAATCTGTTCAAATGAGTTATGAAATTCGTTCTAATTTTTTTTTTTTTTTGCTTAACATCTATGGGGCTCAGTATAATTACTTATTTTTGTTTAAAAACTGCTAATTGTTTTTGTACTTCATCACATTTTTATTAATTGGTTTGTAGTCGGTGTGCAAAATCTTCATGGAAACTGGGGGAGCCCCATTGGCTGAACACAGAAATCTTACTCTGATACTAAGCAATACACCATAAATTAGTCATGGAGGACGTTATCAGTTAAGATATACACAAACCTAGGCATACAAAGTGCACAATATATTTAGTCTGCAAAAAAAAAAATAAAAAATATGGCAGCATTACATGGAAAAGCACCTTTTGTGACATGTATAACCGACATGCTATCTATAAAAGACCACTGCAGCTTTGTCTGGACTGTTCTGTTTCCTGTCGAAGCTGAACGGCGGCATCTTTATAACCTCCCATCTCACCCTGCGCACCCCTGCTGAATGCGGGAAATTGAAGTCTTTGGTGGCACTTCCAATATCATCCAAATAACAGGCTTGTTCAGCTAGCAGCCATACCACAGGCACTTCAGAATAGGTGATGGGGACACTGTGCTGTAAAAGTTGGTGTCATCCTTTTTCCTAAGATGTATAATTGAGGCCCTGACTCTTCTGTGGTCATAAAATATCACTGAGCAGGTTTCGTAAAGAGTAGGGTGTTTCCTAGGTAAATTGCCAATCAATGCCTCTAAACATTGCCTGACCCTGATTGGCTAACTGTCTCTCTCTCATCCCTTCGCCACCTAACAACTAAGGTTAACTAATCATCCAGGTACTTGCTGCATGAGGGTGGTGGTTCCCATGTAAAGTGTCTTGAAAAGTGGTATATAAATGCAGCATCATCTTCTTCAAGCTACATTGCAATGCCTACATGAGGTTTCAATTTATTGGTTCTCCAGCAAAGTCTCCCCCATCTTTCTTGAATTCTCCTCATTTATAGGATGTGCCACTCAAACATCTAGCGACACCCAGCCTACTCCCAGGCATTCCTCTCACCCCACCGAGACAGTGTGAAGCACTTGCAGACTCACCTTTCAATGGGCACTGAGTAATTCATAATATCAGGAAACACAACACACAATATTCTTACTGTTTTGTTTAATCTAACAATGCACAAAATATCTAATATATATTTCTCTGGATGGCTTTGTGCAGATCGGATGAGGAGGACTCTTTTGGTCTGGAGACTCCGCTATGTGCAGAGGCTAGGGGGTCATCTCCAATGCCAGTAACTGTGACCAGTTACTATAGGTGACAGTGTGCCATGTTGTGTTGTTAGATAGTCTCCATTTTACTGTAATGGGGTAATCTGGGTAAAAAAAAAAAAAAAAAATGGATGAGCAATATGCTGTACAGTGTTTAGTAATGTTGGTGTAAATGGAGCTGAATTTCTAGATTTGAGTAAGGAGGAAAAATAAAATGAGTTGATAGATATGTTCCAAGATGTTTCAGGTAAGGAATACAGAGATGTTCAAGGTAAAGTTGTTCTGCTTGCTAACCATGGCACTGGAGAGTGGACACGTGTTTTGTGGTAATTAGCACATGAACAAATTTCACTGTGTCCTGTGTATGTGACATCATGGAGTAGGAGAATGAGCTGGAGTGTGGCCTGCAATAGACTGTTATTCTGTCTAAACTCTTAGTAATGAAGGCGTCAGCGCGGTTTCTCAGCATGATACCATAGGGGAACCATATTTGGTTCCCAAAAGGCCCATTCACATGAAGGTTGCAGAAAGAACTTATATTTATTTAGATCTGTGACATGCTCAATACAGTGAAGAACCATGAAAAGATTATAACAGATTTGTGAAATACCAATGGGTCATGATATTAAAAGGATTCTTTCTGCATTAAAACAATCTAGACAGAATGGGTCATTCAGCCCCATCAAGCTTGCCATTACCATCCACTTTGTTCCATAATAACATTAAGTCAAGTTTTGAAAGTCCTACTATCTACCACACTGCTTGGTAGTTTATTCCAAGTGTCTATGGTTCTCTGTGTGAAGAAAAACTTCCTAATGTTTTTGTGAAATTTACCGTTAATAAGTTTCCAACTGTGTTCCTGTGTTCTTGATGAACTTATTTTAAAATAACAGTCTTGATCCACTGTATTAATTCCCTTCATAATTTTAAACACTTCAATCTTAATCTTCTTTTGCTAAAACTGTATAGGCCCAGTTCTTTTAGTCTTTCCTCATAAAATGATCCCTTGTAGCCCTGGAATCAGCCTAGTTACTCTTCTCTTGACTTCTTCCAGCATTGCCATGTCCTGGAGACCAAAACTGCATACAGAACTTCAGATGAGGCCTCACCAGTGCATTATAAAGCTTCAGCAGAACCTCCTTGGACTTCAAATCCACACTTCAGAGCGCTATATAATCTCACATTCTGTTATCCTTTTTAATGGCTTCTGAACACTGTCTGGATGAAGATAGTGATTAATTCACTATGACTCCAAGGTTCTTTTCGTAAAGGGTACTTTCAATATTCAAACCCCCCATTGTGTACTGAAATCTAACATTTTTACTTTCTATGAGTAATACTTTACATTTACAGACATTAAATTTCATCTGCCACAAATCTGTTCAAGCCTGTATGCTGTCCAAGACCCTCTGTGATGATTCAATGGATTCCAAAATATCTGCCAATCCACCTATAATTTGCAATCTTAACCGGCTTGTTTATTATATTCCTATCCAAATCATTTATATATATTAAACATAGAAGTGGCCCTAACACTAACCTCTGTGGATCACCACTCTTAAAATCAGCCAATTCTGATGATGTTCCTCACATTGTCACCCTTTGATTCCTGTACCTGAGCCAATTTTGGACCCCGAACTCCAAATTCTTTTAGTTTGATGCCCATCCTCTCATGTGGCACTTTATCAAATGCTTACTAAAATTCCGGACAAATAATATCAAATAAAATAAAGCTCCACATTAATCATATCCTTTTGTTGCATCCTCACAGAATTTAGCATGTTGGTAAAATATGTCCTCTCTCTTCTGAACCCATGGTGACTGTTCAGTAAAATAACATGCATTAACATGGGCTAAGTCCAGGGTTTCTTAATCTCTTAGTGCCCTGCTAGGTAGCCTACCATACATTAAAGATTTCCATTTTTTTTACTTCATATTAGGAAGGTTTTCATAACACTTAGAACCAACTTCATATACAAAAAAAACTTCAGAGAATGAAATGCTGCTTTGTCAAGCAATGGTTCTATGAGGTTCCATATAACCCAGTAAAGAACCACAAAATGCCATTAAAGAACCAGGATTTTAAGAGTTTAGGGTGAGGGCATTCCCTAAGTGCTGGATTAAGCTGGATTAATGCTAGAGCCTGTCCCAAAAGCATTGTGTGTTAGGCCGCTGCCATCCCTGGACAAGATATTGGCTTATCACTGGGCATAACCATGAGTTCAACTGACATATACATATTTGAAAAGCGGGGAGAACCTATACAGACCGTGACCAGGCTGGGAATTGAACCCAGGTCTCTAGAATCATGAGGCACCATTCGGTGACCCCTGGGGGACTACATGAAATAAATCTTATCTGATCCTACAATGGAGCTCTTATCTTAGAGTAAAACATGTGTGTGTGTTTTTCTTTATCGGTGCATTTAAATCATTACCGGAGACCAAGTTCTTCCGAGTACTGCAAAGATGAAAGTCATTATTCGGATTAGCATTTCTAAAAACCTTTCAGAGGAATACTTGGCACTCACAGCAGTCACCAGACACAAATAAAACAAATCAGCATATGAGGACAAAGTGCTAGACTAGGCACCATACACCATCAACAAGCCAATGTGTTCATTGTCCAGTGCAAGTCTGCCACCGATACCAAACAAAACCATGACATCAAAGGTGGCTTCCCACCAGGGCACTAATCACTGACTATACACCTGTAAGCAAGAAATTAAAGTACCGCCATAAGTAGCTCAGCTCCACCTGCCATCTCTGTGGCATGTGGGTGGGTTGGCAGCATGGCAAAGCTATTGCCTAGGGCCATGAAGAAGCAGCACTCGCTGACATTAAAACATCTGGTCCAGATGCTAAAGCAAGTATTTTGATCAGTTTTATGGGATTCAGATTTTAGTGGAAAAAAGGAAATATTGATGCATCATTATTATAGTAATTATCAAATCGTCACTTTAACTAACCACTTGTCTTCCTTGTTGCATGTCAAGATGCTGCTATAGTCTCGCTTTCTTTCTCAAAATACAGCAGTCAGCTCATTTACACAATATGTTATAAATATTCATGGTAGTCAGAAAGAATGGAAGTTCTAGAGTATCCACCCATCCCAGCTGTAGAAGCACCACAAAACATCAGTCCTGTTTATAAGTGGCCGGATGGCACAGTGATGCAGCAAGTAGCACTGATGCCTCCTGCGCCAGACCATTGTCCCTGTGGAGTTTACGCTTTCTCCCTTTCCCTAAGCTCTCCCGTTTTCCTCCCACATCCACAATAAGTGGGGTTTGATAAGCTCCCAGTTATCAGCTGACACTGTGTGTGCGGCTCTGTGATGGGACTGGCACTCTGTCCACAACTGGTTCTTGTAATAATGCGCAATGATGGGCCTGAATTGGATTAAGTAGGTTTGAGAACATTATGATACATTGCTTGGGGTTTATGGCTCAGAGATCCATAGTCTTGGGTTCAAATCTTACACTTGTTCACTATCTGTTTGGAGTTTGCGTGTTCTACCTGTACTTCAGTTTCCACCCATACCTAAAAGAACTGCATGCTATGTTAACTATAAATCATCTCCATGACTCAGTGACACAGTGGACCAAGCAACGCACTGTGGCTCGGTCCACATTTAGTTCCTGTTTAGCACCTTATGCTGTGGAGATGGACTTTCACAGTAGCTCTGTGGTTGGATATGTTTGTAGATCTCAGAAACAAAACACTAAATTCATGGAAAGAAAAGGAAGAAATACAAAAGAAGTGTGGTATCACTTGAACACTGTCACATCAAAACAGGCATCAAAGGGTGCTTAAAAAATCTGATGGCCTCACGGCTGTCATGTCTATTAACACTTGTTTATAAATCATATTCTTTCAAATCCCAGCATGGCTATATCTTATTCAGTTAACATCTCCAAGCACTTCGTTCCTCACACAATAATACAAATTTAAATCATGAATTTGTGCTATGTAAAACACCACAATGCTGAATAATTTATAACCAGATGGCTCAGGGGACTTT